>NW_022630997.1:39741619-40137855 GCF_010015895.1 Lontra canadensis | reverse complement strand
TTTTTCCTGGGGTTTTTTTTTTTTTTTTTTTTTTTTTTTTTTTTTTTTTTTTTTGCCAATTCTTTTATAACTTTATTATATAATTACAGAAATTATACACTATATATAATATATAAGTATATATATATACATATATATGTATATATACACACTTTAGTGGAGAGAGACAGTGATCTGAACTGACTACAGTTTAAATAACCTACTTCTGAAAATTTTATAAAAATATATGACCATGTGGCTGTATTATCCCCCAAGGGCCCCATGTAAGCAAGGAGCCCTCATCACACCAGCTTTATTAGCTCTGTGGTAAGTTTACCTATGAAGCCTGTTTCCCTGGACAGTGGTATGGGATGCTTCCCATCACTGCTCACTTGATATTGAGACATAACTGGGATTTCAGCCCAGCTCAGGTGCCCAGTATTTCCTCAACTTAAAAATCTTGCCAGTTTTGACTTCCATTCCTTCATATTCCCACCTTCATACAGTAGATGAAAAATAACCAAAGTTTAAGGGGTTTGTCCCTACAGAAGCAATAGGTTTGGGTTGGACTTCTTCATCCACAGTGGAAAGGGCCATTGTCTACATAAATAATTTGAATCACCCCAGGTCAATATGTCCACACCATTTCGGCATTCCACTGTCTCATGGTCCCTCGAAAGAAATAATATACCAGCTGGTGGGAGTGATCAGCTTTTCTAGCTGCCCCCCAACCCCCTTTCTGACACCAGGGCCTGGCCTTGAGGCTTCAGAACAGCCTGATAGACATGGGTCCTACTGCTCCTTGGAACATCTGATGGGTCCCCTGTGAGGGGTGGAGGGTTGGAGCAAACCCTGAAGGGGAGAAACAGGACTGGGACATGCAGGTCCAAGTCCAGGCATGGGTTACGCCAGCTGAATGACACTTTGCTCCCTGGTGGTTCCCTGGATACTAGACAGAGACTTAAGACATTTTGAGGAGGTCACTTCAAAGCGTAGGGCCCCATGAGGTACCTTTGCCAGCACCTGCAGGCAGTGCTTTTTCTAGTGTAGCAATGACTGAGAAGCTTACAGAGTTAGAACCTACTGGAAAAGCCAAGTTTTCCCTGAAATTGTTCATTGTCATTTTAATTGGTTTTATTTAAATTATTTTTTTAAAGAAATTGATGATTGAACTGTATATTAAACAGTACTAAACACATTTTGCCTTTGGTGATGAAATGCTTTAATGTTTTGACTCCTGGCCACTCACCCATGTGTCCTACTAACATTGCTGCCCTGGTTGCACCTTCTCACTTGTCTTCTCCACATGCTCCTGTTTCTATCTTCCTCACTCCAGTGGTCCACTGTGGTTAATCCTGAGTGTTACTTGTTCAAGATCAGAAGGACTGATAACTTCTGTGTCCATTGTCCTGCCTTGTTTAGGAAATGGGGATGACGTTGGCCAGTTGAAGCCCTTGGTGGGTGGGCTGCTCTGACCCCCTTGCACTAGTGTTTCCCTCTTGCTGGCGCTGTCCTTCACCTCTCTTTCTGTCTCCCTCCTACAGGATAGCACTTGTCCTCACATAGGTTGTTCTTAGAGCCCGTGTGTAAAGAAGGCTCAACAGAACTTAGTTTGGAGAATATAAGATTTAAGGAAGATAGTGAGCTTCACCTATCTGGAGGGTTATCATGCAGAAGAGAAGAATGCCTTATTCTTTGAGACCCCAAGCTGTTAAACTGGGCCAGTGGGAAGGAATCTGTGGAAGGTTCAGTTCCAGGGGAAAGTCTCTTTCTAATGGCTGTTTGTGACAGAATGAGCTACTTTTTGGTGACCCCTCAGCACATACATTAGGGGATGGATTTTGACATTGTTTGGATTTGGTGTGGAAATGAAATCTGAGAAAATGGGGATAGCATCTCATGGTTAAATAACATTCTGATAGAGTAAGGGCGTCCCTTTTCTTTGGCTTCACCTTCCTCTCCTAGGCCAAGGAGACTTTACTCCTGGACACGGTTTTCTGAGTCTTTGGTTCTTACATGGGCATTCATCCTTATATGCTTAGCCCCTTTTTGCTCTGCTGTCGCTTCCTGGCAAAGACCCTATTCCATCTGCGATACTGGCTGACACCTCGCTTCCATAAGTTTCTGGTATTCATGGCCTCCGCTCATGGCCTGTCTAGTCATCACATTGCCTAGGGCTCAGATCTTCTGCATGAAGCTTAAGCCAGGAGTCCAAGTGTATCGATGTGACAGCTAGGTTGTCATTAAGTCCTTACCAGTATCTGTAATCACCTGAACCTATGGTTCTTGACTTACTTGGTTTGGGTGGGTCTCAGTGTTTGCTTTGACTGAACAGTGGATCCCATTGAGGTAATGGATCATGGCACAATCTCCCCACCATGCCCTCCTTGGAATTTTCTCTTTCATTATCTCCTTCATAGAATATTAGTTTCACAACAGATTCTCATCCGTAAATACATTTTGCTCTGCCTGGCTTGACTAAATATATCCTAGCTTATTCCATTTGTCTTCACCTAGCTTTGTTTTCCTTTTCCCCCTAATTCAGTACTTTCTTGTCACCAGTGCAGCTACTGAGTAATGCCCTAGGTCCTCAGACCCTAAAAGAATGGCAGTCCCTGCTTGCATCCATGCCATTCCTGTATGTTTTAATGATAAATTACCCCTTAAAGGAGAAAAGGGGAAGATATTTTTAATGAGGGCATTGGAAATAATTTCCTGCTTTTATTACTAAAAAAAGAAAAAAACAAAAATCTCAGTTTTATGGATTTACAAATACCACATGGAAACAACTCTATAGGAAAGAGAACTGTGATGAGTACTTAAGTTCATTCATTCTCTCTAAGGTGATCTGGATCCAGTCTTGCCCAGAGAAAAGTTGGGCTGTGTCCTGAGCAGGACTGAAAAACTTGCCATGCCAGATACCTCACAGCTACATTGATTCCAGCCCTCCCCCATGTCATCTCTTGGGAGCAGACTGGACTTGTCAGGTGTTGTGCTCCGTCTGCCAGTTATCATCTATGTTCCTTACGAGGCTTTTTGTCTCCCTGGACCCAAATCCTTAACCTTTGTCACATCACTGACTTGGAGTGTCTGCTTGATCACCTGGCAGAAGTGACACCAGCTTTAGAGTACCTCAGCCTGCTGGGCAATGTGGCCTGTCCCAACGAGCTGGTAAGCTTGGAAAAGGATGAGGAAGACTACAAGAGATACAGGTGAGTATCCAGGGGTTGGAATATGGTGGAAAAGGAGAAGTAGCACCTTTGAGGGGGGGAGGATGGTATTATGGGATGCACAGTAGGTGTTAGGTAAGTTATCAGTGGACTTCCCGTGATAATACTAAACTTTCATCTTTTGGTAACCTGAAGCCATCTTTTCCCTTCATCAAGGTCACAGGAGCCAAGAAACATGAAAAGCTGCTAGGTGATCTAGGTCGGGGGTTGACAATTTTTTTTTTTTAAACAGCTAGGTAATAAATATTTTTAGGCTTTGAAGGTCATATGGTCTGTGTCACAACTATTCAGCTGTGTTCTTAGAGTGCAGAAGTAGCCATAAACAATTTGTAAATGAATAAACATGACTATTTTTTTTTAAGATTTTATTTATTTATTTGACAGACAGTGAGATAGAGAACAAGCAGGTAGCAGGGCAGGCAGAGGGAGAAGCAGGCTCCCTGTTATGGAGAGAGCCCAACGTGGGGCTTGATCCCAGGACCCTAAGATCATGACCTGAGCTGAAGGCAGTCACTTAAGCAACAGAGCCACCCAGGCACCCCAGCTTGGTTCAATAAAACTTTACTTACAAAAACAGGGAGCAGGCCAGATTTCACCTATGGCCTGTATTTTGTTTACCCCTACTCTATATTGTAAGATTTTCCTGTCGTCAGCCTCAGAGTCACATTTTACAGAGAAAGTGCTTCCCACTACAGTTAGGGAGCTTATGTAGAATCCCAAGAGTATGTCCATGAAGGCCCATAAATTTGTTCCACAACGCTCTGCTCTACTGTCCACCAACCACGTGCTTTGATGGGCTCTAAGGAGAAATGCTTTTCTTCCCCCTCTCTACTACTAAACCATCTGCTTTGAAATTACTGATCCACCTCTCTTAGGGAGGTTCCTTCATCTTACCTATTTGACTAAACTCATTTTATATTTTCTTTCTTTATTTTGAATTCTGTGCACCCTTATTCTTGATGTTTTGCAAATGTTTTTAGATGAACTTTTCATGTGTGTAGCCTCTCTCTTCTTATGATATAAGCTCTCATTAACATCCTACCTGAATCAATGTGGGAAGGGGAAAGGAAGGAGGAATGAAAATGTAAGACAGGTAAGGCCACTGGACAATAAATTTGGAAGGATTGGGGAAAGAAGTTAATGATTTCTCTTCGGACTCCTATAAAAATTAGTGGTTACGCACAAAGGAATGAAATCAGGGGAGTTCATGTTGTATAAAGGTAAAGCTGTAAGAAATATTGAAGGCTATTAAATATTCAATATTTTTAATATACATACATATAGATACATAAAGGTACATTAGGAATCCTGTTATATTTCCTTATTGGGAAACATTGTTTACCTTTAACCTCGATTTCTGGATTTCTAGATTAATGTTGTAGGGTCTGAGACTATTTTTAAACCATCTTAGAATTAATCTCTAACCCTATATTTATTTATTTACTTACTTATATTTTTTTAAAAGATTTTATTTATTTGACAGAGAGAGATCACAAGTAGGCAGAGAGGCAGGCAGAGAGAGGAGGAAGCAGGCTCCCTGCTGAGCAGAGAGCCCAATGTGGGGCTTGATCCCAGGACCCTGACATCATGATGGGAGCTGAAGGCAGAGGCTTAACCCACTGAGCCACCCAGGTGCCCCAACCCTACTTTTAAAAAAATGTAGTAAGTCTTTCTCCAGTATGAAGATTTTCATGTGGATGTGATCCTGTAGATTTGAATGTCAATTCTGTTAGGGGAACTATGATTAATATCCAGCAGGTGAAGAGTTACACATTTCTAAATCAACCCTGTAAGTTGCTTAATCACTTAGAACTTAATTTGCTCCTTTAATACTCTTATCAACTCTGAAACACTTAACAGCCTGATTTCGGGTATGAAGGGGTCTCTTAAAACATATTTTATCTTCTTCCAGCAATTTATAAGACATGTCTTGGAACTGTCAAATGAGTCCAAGAAAGTTCTTTCAGTCAACATTTTTAGTAAACCAAGGACAATTTAGGAAATTTTCATTTATTTTCTGCCTTTTTTCTTTAGATATCTGTGTTCAATTCTTTTTTTTTTATAAGTTATTTATTTATTTTACTAGAGAGAGAGCACACAGAAGCAGGGAGAGGGGGAGAGAGAGAGAGGGACAGAGAGATTCTCAAGCAGACTCCTCGCTGAGTAGGGAGCCTGATGTGGGGCTCAATTCTATGACCCTGAGATCACGACCTGAGCTGAAATCAAGAGTTGGATGCTTAACTGACTGAACCACCCAGGCACCCCATGTGTTTAAGTCTTTAAAATAGCCCAATAAATTTTATATATGTATGTATATGCCTGTGCACATCCATGTATATGTGTCTTTGTGTATGTGTGTGCTTGCATTGACGCAGATATTCATTCATTCATTCATGGAGCTGTAGGTAAGCCAAACTGTAGGCACATTTTTGTTGTCTTTTTTTCCTAGAATGAGAGAAGTGAAGTGATGAAAATCTTCAGTTGCGTCATACTCTGTTTAGTCTCAAAATAGAAGATGTATAAGGTTGCAAAAGGAAAAAAAGCTAATACTGGGTTTTGTTTTGTTTTGTTTTTTGGTGGTTGTTATTTTAACTGTTCATGGAAATATAAAAATAATACCCATAAAAGAGATTAGAAGATGTGAGGTGGGGTCCAGCTTTAAAATGGGGAGGCTAGTCTAGATCAGTGACCCTTCACCAAGATATTTTGATTAACTTAGTGGCAAATGCAAGAAAAAAGTCAATAGGTATTTGGACGCTCGCCTGACTATTTGGATTAAGTAGTGTTGAAAATTCCTGTTGGCTCTAGCATTCTGAAATACTCCACTTCCAGGCTGTTACAATTCTTCCTTTACTATCTCATGCCATTTTGTATACTCTGCTTGTATAATTCTCTCCCTACTTCATATATGTCCACATCCAGAGGGCGGCTTCTAGTAGGGAAGGCTGCATCTTCTTGCTCTTTGAAGACACATCAATATCTAGAGTAACCTGGCCATGGAACAGGGGCCACATAAATATTCCCTTGGAACATTTGGAAATTATTTTCTTGGAAATTATTTTCTTCTGAGAAGCTGAGTGCTTACAGAGAGACGTATGGCCCCCTGGGCATCTCAGATGCCCGCTTCCTGTTTGGAATCAGATCCATCTGATGTCCTCACACAGTTGACAAGCAAGGGACTATCCTTCAGACCCAATCCAATTCCTGGTCATTGGGTCCTGGTCCTTTAGGGAGGGCTTGGTTCTAGAGGAGTGATTTGTCTCATGGGCTGGTACTGGTGCCCACTAATCCTGCCCTCCCAACGCCACAACTGTGGGGGTCGAGGGATGGGCCTGGGGGGGTTGTTGGTTCAGGCACATATGGCAAAGTGGCCTCAAGGAGCTGGATTCTGAGGGCCACACACAGCTGAAATCACATCTAGTCAGAATAACCCTAGAAAACCCACAAGTCACTCGCAACAATGGGAAGATGCTTATGCTCTGAGAGAAGTAGGAACTAAGAAGACTGGAAGGAACATTAAATGTGTGCCCATCCGGTCCACATTCTCTGCACGGCATGTGAGGGTTGAGTGGAATGGTAGGCCTGTTCTCTACCAATTCTAAATTTTTTATTCATCTTATTATTATTATTTATTATTTATTTTTTATTTCTGGTTGACAAGCACTCTCACACTTACATTTGGATGACATGAGTGTATATAGGATGTAGTTCTGTTCTCCCGTCTGTAAGCAATTCTGCTTTGTTCATCTTGGAGTTTGGGCTTCATTTGCCCCTAAGAAATCTTAGCGTTTTACAATAAGGCTTTTGAAGCCAGGGTTCTAGTGTTTGGGTTTCTACAAAGCAATGTGGCCACCTTCCTTTTTTTTTTCTTTTGGTAAAATATTTTCCTGGCACTCCATCCACAAAGCATGAGGTCTGCCTTCCTCCTAGCTGTTACCCAGAGCCTAATAGTAGGGCCTCTATGTAAATTTATGTGACATTTTCACTAGAAAATTGCTTAAAAAATGAATGATATTTCTACAGTTTACTGTTTTTCACTTTAAGTACATTTTCTGACAATATGTCTTCTATTAATCATTTAAGCAATAGTAGGAACCTTAAAGGAGTGTATTCAGAAGCAAGAACCCATGGCTCATTTAGTGCTGTCTGAAAAAATTTCTTATTGATTGGCATCCTCTGTGGTTATGTGATGTAATATTTATAATATGTCACCCAGCCATACATCAAAACAAGTACGTCTGTTTCATTTCTAGGGGAGGTGTTGATTTCAGAGAGGTCAGCCCACTTTTAGGTCACGGTGTGGCCAACACTGGAGCAGAGGTGGGAAGTGACAGGATTTATGAAGTTATTGGAAATGGCTTCACAGATGCTTCGCTTTCTGCTGATGCCTTCCTCCCATCCCCCAAGTCACCCCTCTTCCTTCCTTCCTTACCCCCTGTGCACACAGTTGGATTTTCTTGGCCCATAACCCTGTAGTAAAATGGGCTCATTAAATCTGTATGTGAGCATGAGCATACTACTGAGTTGTTGAGCAGTGCCTTGGCCCTGCTGGGGCAGGAGCGAACCGGGCCTGGATTTTTCCTTTGCCATCCATCATGGTTCATGGCTGAGAAATGTCCATTGCTGTGTTATTATAGGAGCTTAAGTCTGCCCGTGCTTTGCTGTGTGTACACACTGTGCTACTATTTTGGGATGAATGTTGAATAAAGGTGAATGTGATAACAAGCAGCCTTCAAGCTTTGGTGGGGAAGAGAGTGGTGTGGCAGGGCTGGATGGACTTTGAAGGCCATGGTCCTACTAAGAAACCACTTGAGGCCTCCTGAGGACTTCAACACTAGCCAAACAATGAGTCAACTTTGGGAGACCTGGGTGCCCAGAGTGGTCTGTTTCTTATCTTCCTTCGCAATTCCTTTCTCTCTTCTTCCTGTAGGAAAGACAACAGAATGCAAGTCAACTGCGCAAAGAGCTAGCCAGACCTGGTTTGTCAAATAAGGAGTTTGGTCTCACGGCCTTTCAGCCGTACTTTTGTCACAAAATCCTTTGCCATTCATTCCCTCCTGCCACTCCAGTTGCTCCGTGGCCGCTCCTTCCTCCCGCCTCCTCCCGTAGGCCCCTCTGTATTTCTTACAACTTTAAATTATTTAAAACGTGACACCCTTTCTTTGTTCCCTCACAGAGAGCAGCCCGAGGCCTGCCCAGTGTCTGCAGCACTCAGCCAAGGGGAAGGAGGGAGGGACCCTCCGCAGTCTGTTGGCCGTCCCGGGCTGCCACCATTTCCCAGCCAAATAGGAGCTGTAAAACTTGTGGCTTACATAACCCAGCTAGCATTCTCCAGCTAATCTACAATCTGGGCTTTGAAGATCACAAGAAAGCAAAGGTCACGACCCAGAGATCAAAGTGACAGAAGCCCACAGAGTAATTGCTGGTTACCCTCTGTAGAGGGCCTTGCTCTGTCCTGTGGGTGTATTGTTTGCACGGAGACTTCAAACATGCTGCCGGTGGACTGTGAGGAAAATCAGCTGGCCTTTGCCAGTTGTCAGGCGTTCATTAATGCTGTAGGTGAACTCACCTCGGCTCATTAGAGTGAGATCATTGTCATCTCTCTGAGCATCTGGAGTGATTCCACTCACAGTGTTTGTTCATTACTCTGGTCTTTATTGACTTTTTCTCACAGCCCTCCTTTACCTGGAGGTGTGAGGGGGTGGTTATATAAGGAAATTGGAGTAATAAGAAAAGAGGCTATGGATGTGTTTATTGGAAATTAACTTGGAGGCACACAGAATTCAAGTAGGCAGAAGCTTAAGAGAGCCTTAGGCACCATCGAGCCCATTCTGTTCATCGTGCAGATGGGAAACCAAAGCTCAGGAAGGTGGCAGAGACCGAACCAAGATCACACAGCAAAAATAAGCCCCCAGTCTGGACCCTTTCCTCTGCCCCGTTAGTCCCCAACAAAAACTTTTTGTTATGAAGACCTCTCTTCTGTTTCATTTTCTGCCCCTTTCGTCTCTTTAATATGCTTTGGTTTCTTTAACAAGCGACATGTAAGCCATCGCTCACTTTTTAAAGTTAGTCAGACACATTTAGTCCATTGACAAATGCTTTTGATTAGCATGAGGTAACCAGTGTTAGCAAACGGGGTTGATGTCATCTAGGCAAAAGCAGAGAAGCTTGCTGTTTTGTTGGCTTGCTCACTCTATTCTGTTAGGCTTTGTGAAAGACTGAGAACAGTTCCTGGGTCACCCATTGCTGACTTTGGGGGCCTCTGGTAGAGCATCAGTAGCTCGCACCATGTCTCCCCACCGCCCCCATGAATGGGAGCAGTAAGGCAGCAAGAGATCATGAGAAGGATGGGCATTCTATATTGCCAGAAATGGGAAGAGGTAGGAAGAAACTCTAGGTGACCTTGCATTCTGATTCCCTTAAGATGTAGAAACCTGGTATTTCTTTGAGTTGGAGTCTCCTCGGAGAAACATGGTAGCCAACCACAGGAGCAGACAACAGAGAGTGGTCTTGGTGTTTCTGTGATTGCATGATGTTACTGGGGAGCAGCCAGCCACCCCTGGGGTAGCAGTTTGAGCAGGAGCAAAGAGCATCCTCCTCTCTCTTTGAAGTCTAGATGAAAAATGCCAGAGCTCTGGGATTCGGATAGAGAAAATTGATTTGGGAGCAAAAAACAAACAAACAAAGAAGGCTTTCTGCTCTTCCTTTCCTCCCCCTGCCAGTTTTAGGTGTCTCCTTAGAGGAGTCCTAGAAGAAAACGCAGCATTGACTATGAAAAGAGAGAGAACCAGAAAAGGTCTGTGTGTGGGTCTCACATTTTGAGAATGGGCTTTCAGACAGAAACAAATGGGTCTTTACACACCTTCCCGGGATCCCTGATTTCTTCTCGATAACTTCACCTTCCACATCACAGCCGAGAGTGCCCCTGACTTCCCGCCCCCAGCCCCAGGGCTTTCGCCCAGCCACCTTGGGAAGGTCAGGAAAATTGGAGTTGCCCTCTGGAGCTAGGGACATGAGACTCAGAACTTAGACCGATCTCTTTTCATTAAGCAGTGCCCTGGCTTAACAAGCAGTTTTATAAATCTGAAGCTGTCTCCGGGTGTCACAGGATTTATAGACGGGGGTTTCTGCCATAAAGTGGTTTATGATGGCTGCCTTCTGTGTTATTAGTAGCTGTCTCTTCCTTCAACCATTGCTGTTTGATAATAGCCTTAAAACACCCAGAATTACTTACCTGCAAGCCCCATTCCCGATAGCCCCTGTTGACAGTCTGAATAAGTTTACTGCCCTTTTGTTGTACTTTACCTTCAAAACAAACTGATTGAACCATCAATAGCTCGTGGAAGCTGACAGAGGCATGTCATCCGGACTAGCCCTTGTGATTGCAGGTTATCTGGGGGAGTTAACCTTCCCGCATTGTTAACTGAAATGTTTTATGTACTATGCAACTTTAGGATACGGCTGTGATAACCCCAGTAACTAAGTAATACATCACGGTAAAGAGATTTTGGTGCAACAAATAACCCTGGATTAAATTTACAAGGGTCGAATTGATATTGTAAAAGCCTTCATTCTGTGGCTTCGGGAATCCTCGGTTGTATTTTTATGGCAAACTGGTATTATACTCAGGATTGAAGCTGCAGCTTTTGACACCCTGACATGACCTAGAACAAAGGGAAATAGATCTCCCAAGACCGGGGTGGGACAGGCGGGCAGAAAGCCCACTGACTTATCACTTGGCAGTAATGTTTGGAGCTAGTTCCAAACCACCCAGGGGCAGGGAGATCTGGTGGCCGTGGCCGCCTTTGGGGCACTGTGTACCACAGATGCTGGGGTAGGGCAGACTGTGAGCAGAACTGGGAGGGAGAGTCTTGACCACATTGCCAATGTCATAATTCCAAAGCTATTATTCGTCATGATGTTATTTTCACTTGGACAGCGTTTTGCAGCAGGATCGCTGGCATCATCCACCCTGAGAACTTACTGGAAACAAACACTCCTGGACCTACTCTGGACGTAGGGGACCAGAAACCCTGGGGGTGGGGGTCCTGTGATCTGTGTTTCAACAAGCCTTCCGGGGGGATGCTGGTGCCCTCTTAAGTTTGAGAATGGCTGTGCTGGGATACAAGTTCCTTGAGAGCAGGGACCTTTTCTGTTTCATGTCTCACCTTTTTCTCTGCACCTGGCACAGGTTGTGACAGGTGGTTGTCGCTCGCTAATTATTGGTTGTATGAGTGAATGTATGAAGCCATCTCTAAGGGAGGAACTTTAGACCCAGAGCTGAGTCTCAGGCCAAATTATCTGGGCGCAAGCCTTCCTAGTGTCCCTCAAGCCACTCCAAGCACCCACCACGTAGAAACCCCAGGCTGGCCGTCAGGCTGGGAGTCAAGTCAGCCCTAGTTTCAGGGATGACTGGCAGCCTATTTCATGGGCTGTTTCTTCGATTGTGTAAGATGAGTGCTCTGAAAACAGCAGCTCTTTGTCATCTAAAATTTTTAACTAGCTTAAAAGCCAGCACCTCTCTCTCTCTCCTTTGATTTCAGGGCTGTGATCCAAAGTGGGGCAAAATGACAACGTGCTGTCTGTTGTCATCATGGTTCCTGCCAGCCCCGTGAAGACATCTTTCATTCCATCATTAAACATTGGCTGATTTTCTAATACTGATGTTTTCTTCACCTGAATATTCATCTTTTCCCACCCTACACTTAGTGGGTGTCTTTACTCCTCTGAGCGTCACTCCTGACATATTGTTTCCATCTGTACATGTCTTTATTTGAAAGAATCTGTTGTCATCAAGACTTTCCTGCTATACGCGGAAGATGGAAGTTTTCTCTGACACTGACTGAGGCCAGTGGGAGTTCTACTGGAGAATAGAAGTTCATTTGAGGCTTTGTGGAAACTTTCTGATTTTGGATAAGGTGAGAGGGCATTTGGAAAGGGAAGGGAGAGGCTCAGGGAGAAGTTGGAAAGAAGATCATAGATGGAGACCAGGGAGGAAGCCAGAAGTGGATAGTCACATTTCCAGGACCTCAGATGATGGGGTGACCACTTCTGGGGAAGGAAAGTACACCTCAAAAGAACTCAGAGTATTTTCACTTTAAGGAGTATTTTGACTAGAAACCTCTATGCTGTTTTCTCTGGCATTTCAGTAATCAGCCAAATCTTTGGGCAAGTGTATGGAGGCCACCTGGTGATATGAGTTCATCTCATGGATGTGGGAGCTGGCCTTGGGAACCCAAGGCTTCAGTGAGGAGGGGGGCATGTTATTTACTCCAGGTTACATTTGCACTGAGAAAAAGCTCAGTGCTTAGGATTGCTTTGGGGTTTGGTTCTTTGATGATCACTTGAGATTTCTTGTTTCTCCTCTTTCTCCTCCAGCCACTAGTTTTTAGGCATGTAGTGAGTAATGTTAGGTCCCTTTCTCTGTGCTTCCCAGAATTTCTTTGTGCATAATCTCAATCTCAGCACTTAGCTGTGTGGATTTCTAATTTCTCCATGTGAGTCTATCCTCCCCATTATACCAAGAATCCCTTTAAGACCAGAAATCGCGTTATAATCACCTCTGTAAACCTAGGACCCGGCACGTGGTAGGTGCTCAAGAAATACTCATACAACTGAAATAAACCAGTATTTTATTGAGTCCGTTGTAATGTTAGTTTTTGAGATAATGAGAGGGTGAGAAAAAAAATATCCCTGCCTTTAAGAAGCTTATACATGAGGACATCAACCGAACACGAATAAGATGATTAAAAAACAACCCGGTGTTAGGTGGTATGGTGCTCACAGTGTATCCTGGGAGTACAGAGAAGGAAGAAAACAACGTGGTCTGGAGATGCAGAAGAAAGTTCATGTGGGTTGGGATTTGAAAGATGGGGGAATAGTAAAGAGGCTGAATATAGGAAGGATAGGACAGATTCCTATGGAGATAATCTATTGGTCTTGATGTTGGATACCTACTGCTTCTTCCTAAGTAGGACAGGGTCTAAACAATAGTGATCAAGGATGGGGGCTCTATGGAAAGCATCTGGGTTGATAACTGTCCCTGAGGAAGAAGTATAGGCAGGTGTCCATACCTTTTATGTATTTATTTATATGTTTATCCACCTATTCCACAGACGTGTGGATCTTCTCATTAATTCTAAATATACCTGCTTGAGGATAGTTCATCACGTAAGTAGCCGTTAGCTTATCCTTGGAGGCCATGATGGACACCAAAGACTCTTTCTGGAGGAATCTATATATATTAGTATTTGTTGGACTATTAAATCTGTATGCCCTCTAAACTGATTCTTCTTGTTTCACCTTGGTAAAAATAATCTTCATAGTGACAGTGTGGAAGTAACTCAGGGATGATGAGAAAATCCTCAGGACCCCTGTTCAAGTCCTCAAGGAAGCATTTTTCAGTATGTGTGCTTCTTACTTCTATCCCAAAGTCATTATGTTATTACAACCTCTAGTTTATTATCCTGGATGGCCAGTCAGTGTCTCTTGTCTTAGTTTCAGACTGAAGATTTGTTTTGTTTTGTTTTAAGGATTTTATTTTCAAGTAATCTTTACACCCATTGTGGGGCTTGAACTTACAACCCCCAAATCAGGAGTCACATGCTCTACTGACTGAGCCAGCCAGGCATCCCAAAGATCTGCTGTTATCTCAGAGATGAGAATTACACAGATGACCCGTAAAAATGGCAATGACAAAATGGTATAATTAGGCTTTAGGTTAGTTTCCCTGAGAACTTTCTGTGTAACAATGAAGCTGGGTCCATTTCTAGAATGGAAGGGCGGGGGTAAATACGTTGACAGGAGCTTTCTGGCTCATGGTGTGTGTGTGTGTGTGTCTACATTTGAATTAAGAGCAATCATTAGTGCACATTGTTAAGAGTTAGTTGTGTGTATAAAATATAATTACTTGGATTTCTGCAAAGAGTGATTATTCATTCTTTGTGAAAGAAAAGCAGCACCAAGATCTAAACTTCTGAAGACCTAGTGATGTAGATCCCGGAGGATGAGACAAATTGCATGGGTCTTTGAGGCCACCACCTACCCTCCTGAGTTGTCTCTAACTGTCTTCTTTCAGATGCTTTGTTCTGCACAAGCTGCCCAATTTGAAGTTTCTGGATGCCCGGAAAGTAACCAGACAAGAACGAGAGGAAGCTTTGCTCAGAGGGTCATTCATGAAGGTGGTGAAGCCCAAGGTAAGCTGCTTACTTTCTGGTCTATGTCTTGCCTCACTGGTTATTCGTTGAGCACAGAGGACGTTCTTCTGTGTTTGGAACACAGCAGAGATCTCCAACCAGGGTTTTATCCATGCATACACTGTTGGCCTAGCAAGAAGTAGGACTGGGAATAAATTAGATCTTCCTGGGACGCATCTAAGGGGACCTTATTTGTAACTGATTTCACCCAGGTGGCTCTTTCACCCATAAAGCAGCATTGTACACAGCCCAGTGGTCATGTTCTGGGGCGCAGATTTCTGGTCTCCTCCTTGAAAATGTTTTGTTTACAAGGTGGGGCCTCTGCAGGTCTGTTGCTGAGAAGGAAGAAAGCTTGGGGGCATTTACTTTTCCTCAGCTGTGCAGGATTCCTCTAATGACCCAGAGGGAGCTCACCTTTCTTGGGGCCATAGGGGAGGCAGCGGAGAGTGATTTTCTTCTGTTCACAGGTATGAGGGCTCAGTAGGTCTCAGAGATATTGTTAGTGGGAAAGGCCATTTTTTTTCTGACAATGTGACCTGGGGCTAACATATTCGCCCTACAAGAGCCCTCCAGAGCTCATGGGAATAGTCTTACTGACCTTTTCTTTATTGGCTGAGTCTGCATCGAGGCCATGGAAGTGAACATGGTATCATGTTAATGAGAGCATTGATGAGGTGGGGGAGATGTGGCTTTGAGTCTTGGATTCAGATTCCAGGGGATTTTTAAGGATGTGAAAAATGATCTCTTTGGGAGGAGTTGGGGTCCTTCCATGAAGCCCAAGGCCGAGAAATGGACCAGATGACCCTTGACGATCCCCTTCAAGGTACATCCCTGGGCCCTGTGGTGCTACCCTGTCACTTCCTATGGAACCCTAGCTTGTGTGTTGCAAACACTGGCCCAGAAATCCTGGAGGTCTAGTTTGTCCTCGCTTATTGACTTAGAGCACCTTGTACATGCATTGGAAATGATTAAGAGGGAAAGAGAAAAAACAAACAAACAAACAAACAAATAGAACCAAAGCAGAAAAAAACGAGACCTCTTCCATCAAGTTGCTCAGCTGGCGGCAGACCTCAGGCCACTTTCTTTCCCTGAATCCATGAGGTGCAACTTATTTCCCGTTATGCTGAATAAAATTGCTAACAGTTGTGGAAATATATGATACGGAGGGTATAATACTGGCAGATAAATGTATTGTTACCTGTTTTAGCATGTGGGAAATTAATTGAGTGATTCGTTTCATAGCTGTTAAAGTGTTAACAGTTTTCCTTATCGAGGCCCTGATTTGATGTATTGCTCATGACTGCCTTTAGTTATTCCAGCTTTGGTAATTTTGTCCAAATGAAATAATTTATTTCTTGGCCTTTTTTTTTTCTTTTCTTTTCTTTTCTTTTCTTTCTTTCTTTCTTTCTTTTTTTTTTTTTTTTTTTTTGTTAAAAGATTCCAGAGGCAGCTGACATCACCAAACAAAGGACAACAAATGAGCTGTTTATAATATCTTGGGTTCCTGCCTGTTCAACATTTTCCACCTGCATGTATGCATACACTTTACAGGACAGATCAGTATTTCTCTTGCTCTCCCTGTGTCTGACGGGGGAAGAGCTGCGTTGTCCCAGGAACTCTGAGGAGGCACCCATACCCACCATGTGTGCTCATCGCTGCCCTAAGGCTCTCTGTATTCACATCTGTGAGTCCTCACCCAACCCTAAATTGTAGGAGGAAGGGAGCACTGACTGACTTTGCAGGTGGGGTAACTGAGGCCTAGAGGTGTTCATTGGGCAGCCCTGGCTGGAAGGAGCCGGGCCTGGAGCTTGACCGGTGTGTCTGACCACAGAAGCCACTTCCTCCAGCTCGGCTGTTTTCCGAGTGAGCCACACATTTTCCCAGTGCATTTCTCTGTTCCAAATAAAAACCTCCTAAGAAGGCCTACAGGAAAACAAAACAACACAACAACAACAACAAAAACAAACAAATAAAAGAACAACAGGTTAAAGCTGAACTGCTCTCTTGGGGTCAAAATGGCAGCGGAGACTGAAATCCCGCTCAGCCTTTGAAAGCAAGTGGGAACGCCTCCTTAAAACCCACCGTAGCCGGCTCTCGGAGTCATGAGCAGCATCAGCAGAAATGCTTTTCAAAGCTCCAAATCCGTTTCTAATCAATTATAGAATTAGCTTATATTTGTGTGATTGACGCCCATGTCTTTACTAATGGTGTTAAGCTTAAAAATACCCATTAATTCATTGAGGAGAGATGAAAATACTCTGACCAAAGCATGGGTATCTTCAGTGGTTATCTTTCCGGAGAGTCCCATGATTTCTTAACTGGAAAGGACTTTGGAAATCACCTGGTCTGTGCCGTCGTTTGATGGGGGGACAGAACCAGGTGAGGATGTTGTTTCCGGAGGCCCCCACGGTCTGGTCCGGACGCAGAGCTGGGATCAGAACCCAGGGGCCCAGGCTTCCAGTGAAGGGCTATATCCAGGTCCTGATGGTTCAAGCGCATAGGACTTACCTCGCTGTGCCCCTGCTTTTCCTTCCCACTGTATGCTTCTCCCCAGTGCCAGGCAACTCCCCCGCCTGTTTTCAGAGATACGCATTGGTACTTCTCTAGAAGTAGAACCGAGGCCAAATGAGCTTCTTGCTGAATTAGTAAATGGGCGTTAAAAAGGCTGGTTCTCGCCTGATCACAGTGTGTGCAGACGTCTGTTTGTTCCTGGGCAGGTGTGTATATATGCTATCTCTGTGTGTGTATACATATGTATGTTCTGGGAGGTCTATGTACACCCGAGTCGGCTTCTAAGTGGAGAGCAATTTCCTCCCGGTGAATTGCGACGCTGTGCTGAGCACACTTGGTGAGGACCTATTTTTCATTCAAGAATCGGAATCTCAAGTTGGCTCCTGTCCTTTCTCAGGCAGTAGTGGCCTGTTGTGCTTATTTAGTGGAATGCTCTGATGGATGATCAGGGGGGCCGTGATTTGGGGAGCTGTTTTCATTTTATTCCTGACATAAAGTATTTGGGAGAATGGAAAATGCCTCTCCAATCACAGCCCTTGCCTTGGGGGTAGGGAACAGGCAGTCTGGGTGTTCTGGGCTGACGCAAATGCATAATCATCCAGGAACTAATAAACCCCCTATGTCACAAAGGTTTGATTTCATACCTGGCAGGCCTTGGCGCCCGAATGCGAGTTCGCTCTAGCCTTCCTCATGATGACAACTTTCCCCTTCGTTGCTGCCTCTTGGCTTTTGTTGTTGGAAGCTGCTTTCTGTCTGAGCCCTGATTGTCCTTTAGGAAGATGCCATCGTTCATTAGGGAAGTGATAGGGAATCCTACAATGGTCTCTTCTAGACTGCTGTGTTTGTCTTGTTAGTTAATGAATCTATGACAACTAGGCTTTGCTCATTTCCTGGAATCTTAAAGAAATGCTGTAACTTTTGCAAATGTTGGCCATGAAATCATGATATTGTCCATGCCAAGAGCACGAAGCTGGATGCAGAGAAGGTGGGGAGGCCCCCAGAGAAAGACTTCTGTGACGACCAGACCATGATCCCCCTTGCCACATCAGGAAGCATAAATCAAAGGGGTGCGAGGCCTGTCCAGGAGGGTATGCATGGAGGGCATGCCAGCCCTATGCATCAGACAGCTCAAGAATCCGACAGTCAGAATTGCTTAATTATGTCCTGGCTTTGTAATTATTCATTCCTGTTCTGGCAAAGAGCACAGTTGTCATTTCTTTGACATAATTATTTAAAGCTGAGCCCTCTTGTTTAGAGGCATGTATATGAAGTTGGCTACCAACTGTGTAATCTTCAGAACCTTATAGAAGCAGTGGGGAGAGCAGCTACAGGGACAGCTGGACTGAGAATCACAGCCTGTGTTAGAAAGTGTTTTGACATGTGTACTTTTGCTTTTAATTGTGGCCATTCTGTTATAGGTAAGAGAAGGTATTAGGCATGTTTGTGAGTGTCAGTGTGTCCTTGAAAATATGTGGTGCGTACCTTTATGTGGGCATGCCTGTGTTTCCTATCATCTGTAGTTGGCGTATTTGTGTAGTTTTGTATATTTGTGTCTGTGTGAGTGTCTTTGAGGTATTTTTTTTCTCCTGGTATGTGTGTGAGAGAGAGAGAAAAGGAGGGAAGGGTAGAGGAGGAAGAGGCAAGGAGGGGGAGAGGAAGATGTGATGTGTTAAAGGAATAAACTTCTGAGTGCATGTACCCTCTGGAAGTTTTTTTTTATTCCTGACCTTAAGCTGAAAGTTGGAAATCATTTGGAGTCTGAAGATCACCTCCTTCCATGGCAACACCACACAGTCCTGTGCCTGACGTTGGCATCAGAACCCAACTCCCTGGTTTCCTTTAGTTTCCTTCATCTATGCATATGTTTTTGGATTCACACACACACACACACACACACACACACACACACACGGCCACCTAGGATCAAGATAGGGAATGGAAGCATCAGGAAGCTAGCTTTTTGTCAGGATGAAGCAGCTGCTCACGTACTGGGATGTCAGCTCCATGAGGGTAGGACC
This sequence comes from Lontra canadensis, assembly GCF_010015895.1. Classification (NCBI taxonomy): domain Eukaryota; kingdom Metazoa; phylum Chordata; class Mammalia; order Carnivora; family Mustelidae; genus Lontra; species Lontra canadensis. Next base: position 40,118,922 of record NW_022630997.1, on the reverse strand, counting down.
TGGCCTGTGTTTATTGTCCCCCATCCCCAGGGCCTGGTTTACAGAACAGCCTCAGCCAGTACTCGTCAAAAGAATGAACTGGGAACAACAGAACATTTTGGAAGATCCATCATGAAAGGTGGTCCATTTTTTTTTTTTAATTGCTTCAATATGGTCCTCTGGAAAAGCAGGAAAGGGACCTCTGTCTTAAGAAAAAAAAATGTAATAACTTGAATCTGTGCATTGGCAGAGAGGAGAGATTTGGGGTTGCCTATTTGTTTTTCCAAAGGGTTTACCCCTGGGATTACTTATGATGGCAAAACCTACGGCCACCCTGATCGCCGGGCTTCTCCATCAGGTAGTATTGCTGGGGAAGGCGAGCGTGGGATCTGAGCTCATGTTCTATGTCACGGTGCACAGTGTTCTCTGCGTCCTTCTGTCGGAATCCACCTGCTCAAAGGAGAGGTTGAACTGAAATAAAAACTAGCTTTTCTCAGCAAACATATTAAGGTGCTCCACAAATCTGTGTGTAGTTAAATGAGATTTTCCTGGTCTTAAATGCCATTGTGTTTTTTTGTCTATACCATAAAGGAGCACTGCCTAGTGGCATGCTTGGTTTACTTAACTGTTTTAAGCCTCGTCCAGTTCTTCCGTACATGCTATCTTGTTCTGAAGTACAGTGTGTATAACTTTTGTACCTTCTGTTATGCCAGTCTAGCTCAGTGGCAAACATGTAGCAGGTTATCAGAAACTACCTCTAAAATGATTGCAATTACTAACATTTTATTAGGAATATATATTTTATATAAATATATATATTTATATCAGAATATATCAGAAATATATATTTTATATATATACATATATATTTTATATAAATATATAAATATATCAGGAATATATATTTTATATAAATATAAAATATTTTTATATAGGTAGGCCCTTAAGTAGATATTGTAAAGCACATACACATGCAATTAAAGAGGTGATAAGTTAATATATGTTGTAAGGTCTTTATCGTGCCAAACATTCCGAAGAAAACTGAAATGTCAGTTTATTTTCTGGATATTTCTAATTACCTGAATATGTTAGTGTTTTGTGGTTCTCTTCTGTTTTCATACAGATGTTTCTTGTCTACAGACATATTCAGATTCTATTTTCAGTTACTCTATAGTGAATTTTGAAGGGATGAAAAATTTTAAATTCATTTATTTTTTGGAAGATGCTTGGGCGATGTGTTTGGAAACAACTCCAGAAGCCAACAATTTGCAGTCTGTTTGTTTTTCATTCTTCTTCCTGATTTCACAGTTTGCCACTTTCCTTGGAGGTGGGGGGAAGGATTTTATGTTTCTCCATTTTTAGCAGCATGGTGTGTTGTGTCTCGAGTAAATGCTTTCAGAGTACTGTTCTTTGGGGACATTTTTGGTATGTCTTCATTGTCTTGCTTTTGCATGGCAAATGCCTGAAATCAGAGAGAGGCAGGAAAGTTGTACCTCCTGCTCCTGAGCAAAGCCCTATGGAGGGAGAATTAAAATCCACAGAAGGGAGAAGGAGAGTGAAACAGAACTGTTGGTGCTGAAGGCAGCTTCTCAGAGCCTCTCCCGGAAGCCCCAGGGCCTGACCAGGTGCTGAGCACAGAGCAGGTGTCATTCTCCATTAGGCCCAATGCTCCAGGAGAGATTGCTGTGTCTCTGTTGGAGTCACTGGCTTTCACTGCTTCCCAGTGGCCCAGCTCCACACTCTTCCTCTTTTTGGCCTCTCTCCACCATGCTCACTTTTGTCCACATGCCTAGAGAATCATGGAAGTAAGTGGCACTCTTTAGGGAATTCGATCTTTAGGATAGTTCACACAGCCTCTGGAACTCCATAGCTGGGGCAAGTATGGTAGATCTCACTGTTTATCTAAAGTGATGTGTTTCTTTTTACTTCCCAATCCCATTGACTTTGGCCTTGGCCATTGACGCTTTGGCCAATGGGATGTGACTACAAGTGACAGCATGCCAATTCTGGGCCACAGCCTTACGAGGTCCTATGGGTTTCCATTCACTCCTCCTGCATGTCTGCCATTTGCTGTGAAAAGAACACGAAATACACATTGAGCAGCCCTGAAGCTGACCTGCTAAGCCTGAAGCAGATCTACCCCAGCCAATCACAGACCTCTGTACAAGAGATAAATTCTTGTTGTAAGCCATTAGGATTTTGAATAGTGTTGCTGCAGGAACCTGACGAAAAGGTAGGCTATCCATCCATACATCCCGCCTTCTGGTCCTGGCCACTTGAACCAGGGCTCTTAACTAGGACACAACTTTTTAGTTTTCAGTGTCATGACTTCAACTTCTTTAGGCTTTTTGGATGCTTAACTAATGAGGATTGCAAGGTCAGCCTACGGGTTGATCGACTGCCCTGTAGTACATTATTAGATGTGTTGACACTTTTCTGATATATGAGTAAAAAGAGTGCCTCACATGTATTGTGTCCAGTGTGTACTAGATATTGAATCAGTGACTTAACAGTATTACCCTGAATTTCTCCTTGAACTTGAATCTATTCTATGAGGAAACTGATGAGCAGAGAATTTACGTACATCACCCAAAATTACAGAGCAACGTAGACTCAGGTTCTTCCTGGGGTCTGCCTAGACTCCAGAGCTCATTCTCTTTGCCTTATGTATTTTAAATTACATGAACATGCATGAAAATATGATGGGAGGCAGGAGTAAAAGAGTAGGAAGGGAACCAAAGGTAACTTTTCATTTCCATTTTGACCTTCTGACTACACCCTACCCCCAACCCATTTTGGTGAAATGCGTGGTTGAGGCAGAGAATTGTAGGAGATGGCCTGTGGAGAGCTCTGTTTCTTAAGCCAAATTTGCACGAATGAGGAGAACCTTGGCAAGGTTTGAAGTGGGAGGAAAGTATGGGAGGTCTCTGCTGGGAGAGGGAGTAATAGAGCTCTGTGCGCAGTGGGTATGGCAGAAATCTGTGAGAGGCAGCTGCTGGCCTGGGGCTTCCCAGCATTCCAAGTGCTCAGGCCCCCTTTGGTGCTCAGGTGGCCAGAGAGGTCAAGGAGCTAGGGTTGAGAGCCTTGTCCCCGAGAGTTCAGGGAAAGATGTGGGTGGTAGCAAGCAGCCCTGTTGCTGGAATGAGGAGGAAGCTGATGGCTGTCAAAGACCCAGCAATAACTGCCCTGGAGATGGGTCCATGGCTTACTAAAGAAGTTTTTTGACATTTTCTTACCTCAAAAACCTCTGTCGGCTATGGTGTAGTTGCAGTAGTTCGAGGGAGTGGATTTAAGGCCTCCTAAGTGGGCTGTGAAAAGTCCTTCCTCATGGGATCTCTGGTAATGATTGATATGGAGCCCTTACAGCTGATTATATCTGTAAACGGTGCATTTACAGCTTGACATTTTCATGATTCACTTGAGAAGACAGTTTCTGGTATTTTGTTTTTGCAATTTAGTTTTTCTGTTATTTTCAAAAATTAGCTTGAAAGGAAAGATAAGAGAAAAATAAAGATCCCTCCCTAAGAAAGTGGATTTTCATAGAATGAAGTTGAGGCCCTGTGTTCAAGTTACCCATGTTTCAAGCTAACATTACCCTGCATTCCATATGCAGCCGTTGGGCGGAGCTACCCCCTCCCCCGAGCAGGTCCATCGGTCAGCTTGAACAACACCTCAGCCGTAACATTCTTTATGCCACTTGCTACCCCTCCCCCCTCGACACACACACTGATTCTTTGCTTTGAGCCTGGTGATTCTAGCCCACTGAAGGGAAGGAGTAGGTTGGAAACACAGAGGTAACTTGTTTAGGAACAGAAAAAAAGGCTAGTGCCTGAAGTCTGAGTGAAGGAACATCAGGAAAGCATCAGTGTCCCTACCCCTAAGTGAGCTCAGGGCCTTGCTTTCGATTCTTGTGAACTCTGTGGCTTCATGAAGCTCTGCCTTGCTTCGAAAGTCCCTTCTGGGACATAGAAACATCAGATGGTGGGGACCGAACCCCCAGGCAGATAGACATCCTAGAAGGCAGAGAAGGCTGCTGGATGGATGGCCCACCAGGGAAAAATCATGAACATTGTTCTGGAGCTAACTTTGATTTACATTAAGAGTATTTGCAATTCTATGGCTAAAGAAAAAGGATAAAATGAAGATGGCATGGTCCTAATTTCTATTCTTGAGTTCTGGTTATTTCCAAACTGCCTACAACTAATAGCAGATGTACTAGTTTTCGAGGGCTGCCATAACAAATGCCACAGACTGGGTGGCTTCAGCAACAGACATTCATTTCTCATTCTGGAGCCTCTAAGTCCAAGACCGAGGTGTTGGTGGGAATTGGTTTCTTCTGAGGCCTCTCTCCCTGGCATGCAGATAGTTGCCTTCCCCCTGTGGCCTCACATGGTATTCTTTTTTTTTTTTCCTTAAGATTTTATTTATTTATTTGACAGAGAGATCGCAAGCAGGCAGAGAGGCAGGCAGAGAGGGAGAGGGGGAAGCAGGCCCCTCACTGAGCAAAGACCCCGATGCAGGGCTCGATCCCAAGACCCTGAGATCATGACCTGAGCTGAAGGCAGAGGCTTAACCCACTGAGCCACCCAGGCGCCCCTCACATGGTATTCTTGATATGTGTGCATGTCCCTGCTAGCTCTCCGTGTGTCCAGATTTCAGCTTCTTACTGGGATACTAGCTGTATCAGATTAGGACCCATCCTAATGGCCTTGTTTCAGCTTATTCACCTCTTTAAAGGCTCCTTCTCTAAACATAATCACATTCTGAGCTACTGGGAGTTCCAGCTTAAACATATCAATGGGGAGGGGTATAATCCAGCTCCTCCCAGTAGACAAGAAGGGTGAACTTTAAGAAGATATAAAAGAAAACTCGTGTATGCTTAGTGATGGAAGGGATGTCTCTGGCATTTAACATTCACTTGTGTTTTCATTGTCCCCAAAAGCCTAAGAAACAAAGTAGGTCATGGATTAGGATAAAGTAGTGGGATACTCTTAGGCTGTTCGGCTGGAACACAGGTGAAAGTCTTCATGAGGTCTTATTGCAGTAAAATGTAATCTGTTTGTCTGAATGTGGCTCATACATACTTTCCGGATATCATCCATGTGAGAGCAAACCGGGACAATAGGTAAGTACCAGCATCAGCATGAGCTCCAGGAATGGTACTTCCTACATCAACATAGTAGGTTCTGGAACCCGATGCTCAGAGCAGAGCTTCTTTGCATTTAAGATAGTCACCTTATTGGGGTGCCTGGGTGGCATGGTCAGTTAGGTGTCTGACTTTTGGTTTCAGCTTGGGTCGTGATCTCGGTGTTGTGACATTGAGCCCGGCATCAGGCTCTGTGCTCAACGGCGAGTCTGCTTGATATTCTCTCTCTCCCTCTGCCTCTCTCACTTATGTTCTCTCTCTCTCTTTCTCAAATAAGTAAATCTTTAAAAAAATTACCTTTTCTCCTAGAAGGTGCCCTTTGCCCTTTCTCCCCGCCCAGACCTCCAGGGCCATCTCTGTTCTCAGGTAGCTGCTGGGCCTGGCTTGTGAGTTGGGTGCAACTCTGGGGGAAGCACGGTTTTGCTTCTCCATTGTTCTGTCCACCCATGGTCACCATGGCTTCCTTCTGGGGTCCGTGTACTCAGTCTGGCTCCAAATGAATCCTCACTGGCCCTCTGACCAGGCAAAGTGGTGTCTCACAAGCCTGATAGGTCAGGTCTGCCCTTGGGATCCCTGAAGGCTGGTGGTACAATTAGCTCTTTTATTTGCTTTTCTGCTCCTTACAGTAGAGTGTCTTAGATTAACAGACAGGGCACCATCAATAATGCACAGATGCTCTGTAATTGGGGCTTCCTTTGATGTTAATTTAGCTAAGTTCAATGCTATTGTCAGTGATAGCAATTACACTCAGCCTTTTCACCAAGGACATTTTAGGATAATTTTATTTTTCATGTGCATTTTAAAATATGGCAGTAAATTCTGAGCTACATTACCTGAATTAGAACTCATTATTTCTTTTCAACAGTGAACTAATGCTCTCTGTCTAGGCTCCAAAGCTGTAATTTTTTTTTTTTTTCCTTTTTTGAAGTGGGGAATTTTAAGTGGGGCTTCTACTCCATGAAGCTTTTAACTCATGAGTGAAATTTAGAAGTAAATCACTTTTTTTTTTTTTTTTGGCATTTTGAAGTGTCACAGAGGCTATCTGGTGGAGGGACCTCTCCTGTACTTTATTTGGCCCATTTTTATTCATTCTTCCCCCACCACCCAACCTTTACTTTTGTTCTTGACATGATTCAAGAAGTTGCCTCCAGCTGCTCTTTGGGGAAGGTTTAAAACCTGGATTTATTGGCTGTTGTATTCCATGGGAAATGTATGATTCTTACTTTGTTCCTGGGCTCTTGTCAGATTAGAGGTCAGTCCCGCTCCACGTTTCAGGTGGAGTTTGCATTCAATGCTGAATTTCTACCTTCTGCTCTCTGTTTCTCCATCCTTTTTCTGTTTGTTTGTTTGTTTCTCCATCCTTAATAGAGGTTGTGTAATGCCTCCTTCCGGGTTTGTTGTGAAATTTAAATGAGATAATATGTGTATGTGGTGGGGGGATACAATTCAGTCCATAACAATATACAGGCTTAAATTTAGATTTTGAACCTAATATCAGCTAACAAAAAACTAAGCTAAAGGACTATATTTGTAACTCACGCTTAATAAGTTATTTTAAAACATATATATGACATGGAAAAGCAAATACAGCCTCCACACTTATAAGAACATTATCAGAACATAGCTTGCACACATTTAGCTGGGTTTTTTTTAACATGTGGCTCAGCGCTACACAAAGTATACACTGCCAGAGCTCTCATTTAAGTAAGAATAACTTAAATAAAATTGCATATGTAAAATAAAATGTGAATGAAGCTATAAGTGTGCAGTTGTGTAACAACAGAAGTTGTAAATAAGATGTGTAGTTGTAAACACAAAAAAAGGTAAAGTGTAAGGCTCTCACACTGTCTTTGGGGTGTAGAAGCAAGGGTAGCTAGTGTTGTTAGCTGTGTAATTTCAAAGAAGCTCTTTTCTGTGGTATCACTGTGTCCTAGGTTTGTGTGGGTGAACATGGAGAAGGTCATTTGGGCTTGAGGCGGGGGATATATTAGTTCAGGCTGCCAAAACAGAATCCTATGGACAGAGTGGCTTTAAACAACAGAAATGCATTTTTTTCAGGGTTCTGAAGGCTGGAAGTCCAGATCGTGGTACCACCATGGTCTGGATCTGGTGAGAGTTTGTAGATGGTTCACTTCCTGGCTGTGTCCTCACAATGCTGAGAGAGAGAGAAAAAGAGAGAATGTGCATATAGACTGATCTTCCTCTTTTAGGCCACAGTCCTGTAGGACCAGAGACCCACCTTTATGACATCATTTGACTTTAATTACTTCCTACAGATTTTATCTCTCCAGACAGTGACGCTGTGGGTTAAGACTTCAACATAGGAATTCTAGGGGGACATAATTCAGTCCAAAGAAGGGGATACTGCCACCATATTCCTGGTGGCTTCACTGAATTTTAAGTTAAATGTTTCTGAGACTTTTGCTAAGCACCTGCCTTCTGAAGAGAGTAAAGTACTTATCAAGAGGGAATGTGGGAGAAGAAAGAAGGCCCCATGTTCATCCTGGGGAGACCCTGGTCCCTCCATTTGAGGGTCTCCCCAGGCACTGCACAGGGCCTTTTTGTTCTTGTGGGGATGGTGGAAGTAGAGAGCCGGGTAAGGAGGAGGCCCAGGAGAAGTGAGTATAGCTCGGAGAATGAGGCCACCCTGCCATCGTTGGGAGCAAGAGGACGGCAGCGCCATGGCCCCAAGTGGACAGTGCTGGAGCAGAGGAGGAAAAGGATGCCTGGTGCAGAGATAAGCCCGTAAGCCCTTTTGCTTGGGTGACCTTGGACTCACCTCTCTTATCCCCCTCCAACTCCCTTGGCAAAAGTCTAGAAATCAAGGCTGATGGTGAGATCCTGGAATTTGTCATTGGAGTCAACCCTTCCTACCCCATAGTAAAATGGAGAAAACTGGGCTGTGGAATCTGAGGGGTCCTTATACACGTCCAGAGAATATTATCTCATCATGAGAAGGGCCTTGAAAATGCCAGGTTGAGATTTCGGGTCTTTGGAGAATTCGAGAAAGCAGTCAGGAGCTGTATCACACAGAGACACACGCTTTAAAAGGAAAATAAAAATCTGTTTCAATATAATACATATTTTTTTAATGTCTAATGTCTGCACCCATTCTAATTTTTAGTTGTGGGATGTTTTGGAAAAGATTCAGTTACAAAGTCTTTTTGTCTTCCTTGTGTTTAGAAAGCCTTTGGTACCAACGTGTGACTTGTGCATGTTGAGCCGTTCAGAGGCCTTGTCTGAACGCTGTGAATCATGTTTGCTTAGGTAAAAATGGGTGGAGTAAGTGAAACAGACTGAAGAATGAAAAGCTCTTCCTTCTTTGCTCCCCTCCCCACTGCTTTTGCACATTATATGACTAAATGTGCAACTTTGTTCACATAACTGCTACAAACAGTTCACTGTGTAGGCCAAACGCTCTCTAATGCAGTAAAATTAAGAAATAATATGCTTTGAAAGTGATTTATGAGTGTGGTTAAACTGCCAGATTTACAAAGAAATAGTTCAGATCTTGGGAAGCCTCAGGAGTCACGTCAAAAATGAATTTGACCATGATTTAAACTGCTACTTTTCTTACATGACATTTAATATGTGTACTTTGGAGGCCCATATGTCTTTAATAAAACAGCATTAAGTTTTAAATATGATATGAATGCAGCCAGTTTCTAAATTCATAACCTTTTCCACAACTCCAAAATGCTAACCAATAAGGGAGTCATACACGCAATAAAACATAAACCTTAGAAAATAGCTTTTTATTAAAATAGTTAGACAGTTGGCAGCTGGGTTGCGATGTAATAAATGCTTACAGCGTTGTGGGTTTATCAGACATTGTTTACCCTGCAAGCAACTGGGACGAGACAACTAATTATAACCCCTGCACAAAGGCCACTCACGCTGAGCCCCCCTGAGTGTGCCAAGCCGGCCGAATGGTTTCTCTGAGAACTCGGGACAAGCGGTCCCAAGAGTTGGATTCCAATCCCTTTCTGTGCTTAAAGGAGTATGACCCTGGGCAAGTCACTCCATGTCTGCAATTTTCCCAGTCTATGTCATGGGGACAATACCTAACCTGCCCTACTGATTGGTTATGACACAAAGAAACAAATGCATACTAGGCTTCTGAGATTGTGCCCAGCACATAGTAGGTGCTCAGGAAAGAGAAGCAATGCTTTTGAAAAAATTCTTTCATAAAAAAGTAATTCAGACAAGGTCTCCAGGTCCCTTCTTGCACTGACATTCCATGATTTTTCTAGGACAGCACTCAGAAAAGGTAAGCCACTTAGTCAGAAATCAGTGTGAGCTTCATGGAGAATGGGAAGTTCCTTGCCTCATGTCTCTAAGTCACAAACATGTCAGAAATGACAGACATATTTGGCTCAGGGAGAGCAGGAGCTGTGCTAGTGGCCAGTGTCACTTAGCTATTCCTAGAGATGGATGTGAAGTGTGCAAAGCAGTCTCTTCCTCTGGGTTTCTAGTTTGTAGAAAATGGGAGCTATTCTTGTAAGTTGTATGGCATGACAACACAAGTTCTCTGAATGCTGCTGTGTGAGTGTGTGTGAGTGCGAGTATGTGTGTAAACAGATCTCCCTATGGAGTAGTTTTGTAACGGGGCTTCCCAAACTCCGTGTTTCTAGATGCTTCAGTACAACTTTCTTTTTCCGTATCTCTGATGAAATAGCCAGTCTTGACAATGGTCTGATTGTGTTTGTCCATGCAACCAAATATTACCACCGTTCACAAATTTCCTTAGGAATGAGTTCCCGAATTTACTAAAAGGAGAATTATAAGTTATATTTAAGCTTGGCTTTTGAATCTCGGGGCTCAGACATGTGTGTGGTAATCAAAGATTAAAAGGCCCAGGGACTATTTCATTTTATTTTATTTTTATATGTTTTCTAAAAACAATGTTATGATCCCATTAAGGGAAATTAACAAAGAAAATCTTTCAACTGTATTCCCTACACGCTAACTCTATGGCTTTTCATTTTGCTCTCTTCCCTTCTAAACCTTACCCCTTTCTGTCGGTATTCTATGTATGCTTAATGCTCTGTGCATTTACCTAATATTTTTATTGTATTGTGCTACCTCAGAGTCCTCAAATTTGTTCTTTTTATGCGCTGTACAATTCTTCATCAAATTGTTGTTAAGTACCATCTGTTACCAAACCATTTCCCTACCATTTCTAGATTTTAACCTTAGGTATAAAATACTGTTGCTTGTGTGTGGTTCGGTGGGTGCGGGTATGTGTCAGTGTGTCTTAAGAGTGTGTTTCTTTTCAATTATTTCCTTAGGATAATTTTCCAGGGATGGGTTTATTGGATCACAGGGTGTGGGTATATGACCAGGTTTAGGTTCTGTCTAAAAAATGCCTGTCTGCCATTTTCCAGTTGGCTGTCCAGTCTGGATGAGCCATCCCACCTACCCTGACCAGAGGAAGAATGTAGGTCAAAAGGGATACTTAACAGTTCCAAGGCTTTCTTTGGGAATGGGCTCCCCCAAGTCTTATTGGTTGGTATGGTTCTGGAAAAGAGGCTTAGAATCTCTAGGAGCTCCCATCAAGCATGCATTGACCTGCTTAGTTGTAGTCCCAGGGAATTATAGGTTCCCTAGAGCATCCCAAAAATTATTAGCAGCATGCAATCCCTGATCAGTGTGAATGTGCCTTTAGACTGTTAGCCAAATCTTTGTGTAATACCAATCATCTACCTATAAAAGCACAAATATGTTATTGTTCTCAATAGGCAATTTAATGCAGCTTTGGGGAGGAAAAAAGAGAAAAGAAGATTACAAGCTGGCTGATCTTGCTTTTATTTCTCTTAAATCTATCCACACTTCTCAGGGGTTGTACTTGTTTAAAGATTGTATGCAACTGTGCAGCCTGTGTGATTTGGAAAGCAAATCAAACTAAATATGAAGTTTTCAGCATGTGCTGTTTTTAAAGGATTTCATGCATTTATTTCAAATATACATTTCTTCCCAAGTAGTGCTAAACCTATAATCTTTTCTTGTTACATTTCTTTTTTTGGGGAGGGAGGCCGAGAGGGTGACTTAGTTTTGGAGTGGAAGGTTCCTATTAACATCTACCTCCTTCTTGTGCAGCATTATTCGCAGCAGAGCTATTAAGGCTAATTATTTTCAGGTTTCTATCAAAGGGGACTATTTGAGCTGACAAAAAAAAAAAAAGCATTTATTGGGGAGAAAAATGGTCTGTTTAAATAAGAAAGGGATCATTGTCATGTGCACCCTACCTCCCCCTCTCATTTATTAGCCTTGCAGGGAGGAGGGGCCAGGAGACCCCTTGAGAGTCTAAGAAGACTTTCTAGGGAGCTGTGCTCACTGAGATGCCTGGTACCCCCAAGAAAGGGCAGTGCTCCCCCCCTCATTTTTTTCTGCAGCCTACCTGGGTTGCTCATTGACCTTAGACCTTGTGTTAATCTGTTATTTTACTTCTCAGTTTGGATAACAGTCACTGACCATTGACATGTAATGGGACGGATACTGGTTGAGGGGCTAGGTGTATTAGTCAGAGGAGGCTAACTGCTGTAACAAACAGTCTCTGGTTTGTTACAGTGGTTTAGTCATTCTCAGTGCACTGAAAGTGTCTGGGTAGAGAGTGAGGCAAGCCCAGGCAGTCAGGGACCTAGGCTCCCTTTATCCAATGGCTCTACATTTTTCTTGGGTCTTGGAGATCTTCACAGGATGGAAGCCAATGCATGGAGCAAGAGCAAGAGTACAGGGAATTGTCTGAATGATTTACGGCCCTGCTTCTGAGGTAATGTGCATCATTAAGACCCCCATTCCACCGGCCAGAACCCAGTTACACGAACATTCAAAACTGCAGGAGTCTGGGAAAAGCAACTACTAGGAGCTCAATTGCTTCCCCCCCCACCCTAATTCATATGTGAAAGCCCTAGCTCCCAGTACCTCAGATTAGCCTTACTTGGAAATAGGGTTTCTACAGAGGGGATAGAATGGAGATGAGACTATCAGGGTGGGCCCTAATCCAGTCTGACCGTGGTCCTTATAAGAGGAGGAAATTAGGATCCACAGGAAGACACAAAGGGACAACCATGTCCAGAGTGCTGCTGTTTACCAGCCAAAGAGAGAAGCCACTGTCACCTTGATCATGGACTTTCAGCCTCAAGATCTGAGAAAAATGCTTCTGTGGTTGAAACCACCCGGTGTCATGTTTGTTATGGCAGCCCTCGCAAGCTAATACAGCTGCTTAGCTGAGTTCCAGAAAGAGCAGGAAATGTCTTTGCTGAACAGCAACCAATCTCCACTGCACTGAGAGAGCTGGAACTCAGCCAGCCTTCTGATTGCTCTTGGGGAGGTCTCTCCTTCCAGCACTCAGATTCCTCATCTATCAAATGGATGAAGAAACTTAGAGCATCTCTGAGGGTCTCCCTGTGGCTTTGTGATGCAGCCACATGCACAGACGCTCAAACTGATGTCTTGGTCTGTGTGAGGTCCATGGTATCTGAAGCTGCTGGCCTCTGGTATTTCAGGGGAATACCTTGGTGACATGCTGTAGAACCCAGGTTTTAGAGTTCAGTGACCTGGATTTGAATCCTAGTTCTCCTACTTGTTATGTGACTTTGGGTAAATGAGGACATCAGTTACCTCATCTTTAAAATAAGGTTTATAAAACGTGGGTTGTTGGATTAAAGGAAATGGTGAATATAAAGCACTTATCCCAGGGCATGATATAAAGTAAAGGAGCAATACAATTTTGTCTCTCCCTCCCTCTTTTTCTCTTATTTTGCTTTCTCTGTCTTGATGTTCTTTTTATTTGTTCTCATTTCAAAGTCCTGAATGTGAAGATGGAGAGATATTAATTTTGAAAGCACTTGCACACCTATGATCTCATTTGATCCTCACAATACTGATAAAAGGAAGAAGAGGGGTACTTTGTCTTACACGCATGGAATACTGAGATAGAACGCTTGTAGGACTCACTGGATATTATGGAGAGAAATGAAAATGGGTGATCAGCTCTCATATCTCCTTTTGGCCCAGCACTTTGCCATTACTTAGGGTACAACTTGGCTGTTCTGATAATTTCTGCACTGATGATATGAAGACATGGTTCGGGAAAGGAACACCTGAGTAATCCTGTTGCTGTCTGTAGAGTTCCCACCGTGGGCACAGAATGGCAGTGGTAGCTCTCCCAGAAGTGCCACTGTGAAACTCAGACCAGCCCACACCTCCCAGAGTGGGCCACTGTTTTTTCAAGGGACAGTCAGTGCAGCTTTTATGGTCTATTGTGAAAAAAAGGCTATGATCTGCCTATACCCAGGAGAGAAAGAAAAGTAGGTTATGTGTTTAGCTTCCAGATGGTTCCAAATCTGCCTGATGAGGACTGTGTTGACTTGACCTAGTTTAGAACCACAGTTCACTTTCCTTTGTGCTCCACATCACTGAGACTTCCTCCACACTTCCTGGAGGAAGGGATTTTGTCTTGGAATCACCATTGTTCCTTTGTGTCTGGCATGCCACAGCTCACATCTTCACACCAGCGGTGTTTGCTTTTGTAAACTGTGGAAGAGGACAAACCATGGGTTAGAGAAGGAGGGCAAGTCTAGAGAGGAAGTGTGAGGAGGAGATAAGTATGTTCTGGTTGTCTATACCATGCTTGAACTTCTGGGCCAGGCCACTATCCTCATACTCAGAACTCATGATGACCAGAAGTGTTTTAACAGGAAACTTGTATTTCACTTCACTTTTATTTAAAATAAGCTTTTCTGGCAGGGTGAAATTTTGAGATGCACTACAGAGAGCTGGAGATTTTCAAGTTACAGGAAAATGACAATGTATTCAGCCTTTCTGCTGTCTCTCTCTTGTAGGGCAGGTTATCAGTCTCTGTCATGACTAATGACAATTTATGCTATCTATGACCAATGGGAAGGAAAAATATTCATATTTTGAAAAAGCATTGAGACAGATCTGTCCTCAATCAGGGTCATGATCATACTACAAGGAAGGAAGTAGACTTTCCAAGGTCATGTTTCTCAGTCTTTACTGGGAGGTTGCCATTTATTTATGATCTTATCATATGAGTTTCAAGATTAGTAGGAATTCTTCTGGAGTCTTTTAAAAAGGAGATTTCGGAGTATTGAGGGTAAAAGTAGCTGCTCAGGATCCTCTTTTTCAGAAAATGGGATGCTTTTTAGCTTTGCCAACCAGAGATAACATTATCACCCAGAGGTTCAGATGGAAAGAGACAGAGATAAACCTTCAAAAGGGGAAGAATTTTCAGGCCAGGATGAAAATTAAAGCTCCCAAACCCAAGATAGGTATTCCTAATATAAAAAAATAAGATGGTTTGGGTTATTTCTCAGGACATACATGCTGGTGTACTTGGTTCAGGTCTATAGAACTTGTCGTCTTACCTGTACCTCCTACTCTAATAGCGAGAGTGGAGGAACAGAAATTCTGAGCTCTTGAGGATCCTACTGGGCTGTTTACTTACTGCAAGGAGGAAAACTGGTACTGTCTGACTTAGGATATTTGCCAAATATGTGAGGGCATTGATGCAAAGAGTTATCTCCCTTTCTCCTCATGCCATCAAATAACCAAAAGGGATTTCAAGTACATCCTTTTGGGATGACCTTCTTCTTGATTCATTTACCAAAATTTCTACCCACTTATACCCAAGCCTCAGACTTTCAGTTCTTTCTCCAACTCCCCTCCCCCATATATACTTACTAAGAACATATGGCTCCTCAGAATTCTTTAGGGCATAAAAGCTACTGAAACAGAGCCTCCACCTTCACTGGAGGTGCTTTCTAGGAAAGATGGAGTTAAGTCTTTATTTTATTCTACATTGATCTCTTCTACAGTGGTGAGGAGCCTTCAGATTTTTCCTCTTCTGGGTATCTGATAAAGTATATGCATAATAGAGATTGACTATTTTAAATAATGTAATTTATATGCCTTAGAATCTCATCCCATTTTGTTAACCACATTCTGACAATTAGAGTCAGATGGACAGAGTTTTTCAAAGGCTTTTTAAACTGATTTTTTTTTTTTAAATCTCAGATCTTTTCTTAAATCTCAGATTGACTCTGGAAGAAAGAATCATAAGGAGTTAGGGTTGTATCATAAGGAGTTAGGGTTGTAGCTATGTACACCTCCAGAAAGATGGGGCAGGATGCATGTCTCCTGCCTCTCCCTGGACTGCCCATGTAGCCTCTGCAGGGAAAGAATACAGCCCAGCCCAAAGGAGTAGGTCTACTCAGGTGTACCGGGGTCCTTATGTAAAAATCCTAAGTGCCTTTCTACAGTGAAGTCCCCATTGAATTGGAGTAGTTTGGTGAAATCTTGCAGCTTTGATTAGCTGAACATCAAAAGAACAATATTCCATTAGAAAACTAGTCTCCTATTTCTTTTTGTTGTCTGATTGCTGAGGCAAGGATTTCTAGTACTATGTTGAACAGTGGTGGTAATAGTGGACATCCCTGCCATGTTCCTGACCTTAGGGGAAAAGCTTTCAAGGAATATCGTAAAAGAAAACCAGAACTGGTAGCATCATAATTCCAGACTTCACGGTCTATTACAAACCTGTTATCATCAAGACAGTATGGTACCAGCACAAAAACAGGCACATAGATCAATGGAACAGAATAGAGAACCCAGAAAGGGACCCTCAACTCTATGGTCAAATAATCTTTGACAAAGCAGGAAAAAATATCCAGTGGAAGAAAGACAGTCTCTTCAACATATAGTGTTGGGAAGATTGGACCGTCACATGCAGAAGAATGAAACTGGACCATTTCCTTACACCGTCCCATCTGCAAAAATAGATTCAACATGGATGAAAGACCTAAATATGAGACAGGAATCCATCAAAATCCTAGAGGAAACACAGGCAGCAACCCCTTCAACCTCTGGCAAAACCAAAAGACAACTGACAGAATGGGAGAAGACATTTACAAATGACATATAAGATAAAGGACTATTATCCAAGATCTGTGTAGAACTTATTAAACTCAACACCCAAGGAACAAATAATCCATTCATGACATGGACAGAAGACATAAACAGACATTTCTCCAAAGAAGACATCCAAATGTCCACCAGACATATGAAAAAAATGCTCAACATCACTCAGCATCAGGGAAATACAAATCAAATCCATAATGAGATACCACCTCACACTGGTCAGAATGGCTAAAATTAACAAGTCAGGAAACAACAAATGTTGGCTAGGATGTGGAACCCTCCTACACTGTTGGTGGGAATGCACGCTGATGCAGTCACTCTGGAAGACAGTATGGAGGTTCCTCAAAAGGTTGAAAATAGAGCTACCCTATGACCCAGTAATCACACTACTGGTTATTTACCCTAAAGATACAAATGTAGTTATCTGAAGGGGCAACTGCACCCCAATGTTTATAGCATCAATGTTCACAATAGCCAAACTATGGGGAGAGCCCAGATGTCCATTGACAGATGAATGGATAAAGAAGATGTGAGATCTGATGCTCAACATACTGGGAAACACACACACACATATATATATATCCATTCATCATATATATATATATGAAATGGAATATTACTTAACCATCAAAAAATGAAACCTTGTCATTTGCAATGACGTGGATGGAACTAGAGGGTATTATGTTAAGTGAAATAAGTCAACAGAGAAACAAAATTATCCTATGATCTCATTGATATGTGGAATTTAAGAAACAAAACAGAGGATCATAGGGAAAGAGAGGACAAAATAAAACAAGATGAAACCAGAGAGGAAGAATAAACCATAAGAGACTTTTAATCATAGAGAACAAATTGAGGGTTGCTGGAGGGGAGAGGGTGGAGGGTTGGGGTAACTGGGTGACGGATATTAAGGAGAGCATGTGATGCAATGAGCACTGGGCATTATATAAGACTGAGTCACAGACCTGTACCTCTGAGACCAATAATACATCATATGTTAATTAATTGAATTAAAAAAAAACTATGAAAAAAGAAACAGTCTTGACATCATTATATGTAAACCAAAGGGACAGACCCAAGAACTCTGAGAAGAAAGAAAGAAAATAAACAAAGTGAATAAAATTATCTCCCAGGACATCAGAGTACACAGAGACCAGACTATGACTCAAATCTAGAATCATCTGGTAATGGTGGAGGGGTGTTTTCTATAAAAAAAAAAAAATGGCTCTGGATAAGTCATCTCCTGTCAGTTTTTATAATGGTAAGGAATAAGGGGAAGGACTGACTTCATCCTCCTGATCTTGTTTCATTAGGTTGATCCTTACCAGGAATTTTGTGAACTTCATGGCACAAAGCCTTTTTGTGTTGGGCACCCATGGTTATTTGATGCCAGCTCTGAGTTTCATATTGTAGTTTCTGAACTCATTTCCTATTCTTCAGTGTATTTTTCAGTTCACCTAGGTCAGTGTGTCTCAAGTTTTCTTCTTTCTCCTCCCTTCTTTCTTTCAAAACGGACATGCTATCATTATTGCTGACCCAGCATCTTTATTCAGTCATTCTCTTTCTCGGGAATCTCTCTCCCATCCTCTCCCCCTTATAAACTGTTTCTATCCTTCATGGCCCAATTCAGACCCCGTCCTCTATGGAACTCTCTCCTGATATTGGGGCCTCAGTTAATTCTCATGCCCCAGAGCTTCCCTTTACTCCCTTATAAACCATATTATATTTTCTAATATTTGTGTGTATCCATCTTTCTTTCTCAACTGGCAGGGTAGGGAATATACCTAATGTATCTTCTGTTCTACATCATGGGCCCAAACATAGGGGTGGTCCTAAACTACTAGTCTCAATATTTATTATCCCTCACTACATGGGGCTGCATTGAGATAATCACTTTCTTCCTTGTGGCTGATCACCAGGGAAGGTCCAGTATGCGCCCAGCACTCAGTTCTCTTACCAACTGCAATCCTGGCGATATGTGTATGAGGCAGTGGCCTGCTTTGGGCCAGAGGGAAATTTTGCGATTTATTTGGATACCTGCTAGAGGTCACACTGCAAGGCCACTGTCCACATATCAGCTTTGTCTCTGGATCTGACTCATGTTTTTCATATAAATCATAGTGAGTTGCCCATTATAAACACCTTGTAAAACTCAAAAGGCTTTATGGCTCTTATTAGCTACTGCATTATGATTTATTAGCTAATTCAGACCGATGTGTGGATGAGTGTGCCCAGGGCACCATTTGTCTCATCTACATAAGTCAGAGAGTGGAATGCGCTGTGTACTCAGAAGCAAATGCCTCTTCCAAGGGTCTGTGGTGAGTTAAGGCTTGCTTATGCCTTAAAGGAGCAGGTTAGGGGTAACTTCTCGCAAGGTGGGCTGTGTCTCTTTGCTATGACACTTCCTCCCAAGCCCCCTGGGTGGGAAACATGGCTGCAGCGGTCAGTTTTCCCTTTAGCCATTCCATTAAAGACTTCCTTGTTGATGACAGAGAATAAAATTGAGAGAGAAGTATCTGGAATGGTCCTGGTGGCCCCTCTGTGTTTCCCAGTATGTTGAGCATCAGATCTCGTAGTCTCTAGTAGCCTCTAGTATTGAAACCTAACAGTTGTCTGTTGTAAAAATACGGGTATCACTATTAGATGGCCTATGGTGTGTTTGTTTATATAAAATCAGATACAGTCACAGAATATGTGTAGGATGATAAATATTTTATATATTTATGTATGTTTATTAATATATTACATTTTCATTTTCTTTTTAATACTACTGATTGCCTAAGATGGGACTAAAGAAATCCATTCATGTAAGCAGATCTGAGACTAGGGACAACACTGGGTACAACTTAGATATTAGGTTTGCAATTTATTTGGAGGGAGAAAAGTTTTCTAGAGAAACACTCATCTATGAGGCACGTTTGTATAACTGTAAATGCTTACCAGATGAGCACATCTATATGTTCACATATATTTACATATAGAGTTATATACACATTATGTGCTTGCTCTGTCATGGGGGCATTAAGTATTCTCACTTACCCTTTTGTATAGATTTCTGCTTTGATTAGTTCACACTTAATAGAGTACATCTCCTCTTGTCTAAAGACTTCAGGGACATCATACTACAGAATGCAGTAGCATGGAAATGATACAGATTTTTGCACTTCTGACTCCTAGTGCTTCAGCCTCCAACTCCTGACTTGACCTAGTAGGGGCTTGCCTTGTGCCCCTTCCCTAGCCCATGGTCCTAGCCTGCCACTTTGGGGCAAGCCGTCCAAAACGGGGAGGTTTGCATTGGTCCCTGGTCTCATTCATAAAAGTCTAAAACAAAGACTTATTTGGTTCTGTTATAATTAGTGTCTTTTGTCACTGATTTGTGTTATGAGGAGCCAGAGCTAGGAAGCCTTTATGCCTATGATTAAAGAAAATCTATCTAGCATTTTCCATTGGTTTATTTCTCGAGTAGAATTGGTTTGGCAAACATGTATTGAGTAGTTACAGGGAACGAAGCTAAAGGGTGTCAAACTTATTAGAAATCAGAGGAATGCAAATTAACATAAGAATAAAGTCTAACTTTGCATCTGTTGGACTAGAACAGTTAAGCCAGCTAATGGCAAATACTAGTGGGATATGGGCTTATAGGAATCCCCTTGTGCTACTGATAGGAGTGCAGCCCAGGAATTCCATTCTAAGATTCATATTCCAATGCCATTCTTACATAAGACCATAAGGAAGAGTGGATGAGGATTTTCCTTACAGTGTCATTTGGGGTGGTGGAGAGTTGCAGATAACTGAGTTGGAGGTACCACTGGGAGATGGTGGGGGAGGCCTTCCTTGGAGAACTGTGCTCAGTTAGAAGTGAGGATTCAGTGGATACATGGCAACGTGGGCTGGACTCTATCAATTTTACTTTCTTATTCTCTGTATCCTTGATGCTGTGGTGTCTGGGGCCTTGCTGACTCTGGAGACTCCGCCTCCAGGGCTAACCAATTAGAGATCACAGAAGGTAGCATGACTTTCATATGAAAACTGACCAATCCAGTGCCCTTCTCTGAACCACCTTCTCTGTCTGCTCTCCAGAAGGGAAGTGTTCCTCTCCCCTAGTCATCCCAGAGCCAAGTACCATGCAACTCAGGACAGCCCCTTTGCCTCAGATCTTGCTGACATTGTTCAAACTAGTCAGCTCTGAGCCTGCTTACCTTATTCCACATTCCCCCTACCCCACCCTATTCCTTCCTGCAAAAACCGCAGTAAAGCCTCTTGTCCATATTTCCCCTCCCTCCTTCTGCCTCCTGGCTGACCCTGGTGCCTCCCCCACGTGACCTTGCATAGTGGGGTGTGCACCCTCCTCTCGGGAACTGTAAATAACAAACTCTTTTTGGTGGTAGTCCTCACCTGATCTCTTGGCCTCACCATACCTGATAATAAAATCTACATTTTAAAACACTGATGTTAAGAAATAGTGCATAACTTAAAAACTAAGAAACAAAGTAAAATACATGCACAGTGCCATTTAAATAATTAAATACC
The DNA here is from genome assembly GCF_010015895.1 of Lontra canadensis. Taxonomy (NCBI): domain Eukaryota; kingdom Metazoa; phylum Chordata; class Mammalia; order Carnivora; family Mustelidae; genus Lontra; species Lontra canadensis. Next base: position 40,098,323 of record NW_022630997.1, on the reverse strand, counting down.
TTAAAACACCGGGAACCACACGCATATTTTACAAGGACTCACTGTAACTTCAGAGTGGGAGTGTGGTGTGGAACAAGGAGTTAAAATGGGATAGAGAGGAGGAAAAGAAATGAATAAATAAAAGCGCAGCCTTGGGGTTGGTTAAGGAGAATGAATCACACACCTTGCCTGACTTCTATGAGCTTTCAGTTCGACTGTAAACATGCAGCTATCTACTAACATTGGACAGTATAGTCAGTCCATGGGCCCAGGGCCTTCTCTGGACAGCCCATGCTCCAGGAATCCAGGGGTAGGCAGGAGCTTGCTGGAGGCTGCATACTTTGGAGGACACCAGTCCCCTTCAGGTCCATGACTACAGCATTTCCCCAAGTCTGTTCCAAGGTGGACTGATTTTTTGAGATGCTGCACTGAAAAGGTTCCTACGATGAAAAAACATGGAAGTGTTTCATCCCCTCTCCCCTTAATATACCTTGGGATGTTATCAAACGCTCTAGGGAGTATTGTGGGAAGTTGGTTGAACCTTGCTGACCTCTGTCTCCCAATTTTGTTTGGTAGATTCAAGAAGGACCTTGAAGCAATCATGGCTGAAGCCTTTTTGTCTAGCACAGGGCGTGGCACATGTTGTGTTTCCAAACAGTATTTAGGACCTGAGGAAGGCATGTTTGTATGGCCTGGATGGACAGTTGGAAAAAGGGAAAGCTTGGTAGAAGAGGAGCCCTTGACTTCAGTACCTCCTCTTCCAGCATTCAGAGGGCTCAAAAAGGATATTACACATTTTTTTTCCCCCAAGTCAGAAAGATAGCAGTTCAAGTCACACCTTCCAACCATTGTGGGCTTTAGCAAGTCCTTTCGACTATTTTAGTTCAGTGTTCTCATCCACAAAGTTCAGTTTATAAAACTTCATAAATAGATGGTAAGGGTTAGAAATCATATATCTGGAACATAGTAGTAGCTTAATAAAAATGAGCTCTTGTTAGAATTATTACCAGAACTATTAATATCTTAAATTTCCTATGAAGATTAATTGCGAACATATTCACTGTTAACTAAATGAACACAGAAGCGGTTAACTCAAGGTCACGTAGCTCATAATTATTAGCAGAACCGGGACTGGAATCTCCTTCTCAAAGGTCCTGGTTCAGTGTAATTTTCATTGCACTGTACTGATTATCCTTTTGCCTATTTCATGATCAGAGGAACTTGGCCAAAGCTCTTTGGTGTGCTGAACGGACCACTCCATTGTGGCATTGGAGACAGACATGTAATGTGACTCAGAGGTCATGGGGAGCCACAGGGATTGTGGTGTCAGTTGTGTTCTGCATCCTTGTTAATAACCTAAAAAAGGTTGTAAAGAATATGCTAATTAAATCTGTATATTGCCCTAAATGGAGAGGTATTACAAACCCCACCAATGACAAAGATGTGACATAAAGGGACCTGGAGCTGTCAGGCATATGGACAGGAAATCACTAGATGAGATTCAGCTGTAGTAAATGCATCCTAATACATCTGGGGACAAATAATCTGAAACACAGATATTCAATGGGAGGAAGATATTTGGAAAGCAGTAAATGCTGAAGGGGACCTGGGGGATAGTGGACAGCAAATTAGATATGGGTTTTCATTGTGTTAGTCCAACAGAAATTGGTAATGCAATCTTGCACTGTATTTTCCACAGTCCCCTGGAGCAGCTGGGAGGAGAAAGCCTCGTTTGCTAGCCAAGATCAAGTGTGCTTGCCCCACGCATGCACTCCTGAAGAATGGCCTTGCTGGGCCTGGGATTGGAGTGGAGGCAGAGGCCCCTTTACTACCTCATGGCCTCTACTGTAACTTCCTTTCTCTTAGCTCCAGCCCTGCCCAGTATTCTGGGAAGCCAGCTCTCTGTCCTATCACCCGCTATCTTTTTGATGTGCTTTCTGGGGAAAACTAAGGGAAGACAGTTCCCTAGAGGACAGCCTTCTGCTCTGCAGGGAAGACTTGATTTCAGACGTTTGTTTCCATGTCACCCAAACATGTCCTAGTGATCCTGACTCTTTCCCCCTATCCTACCAAATTCTCCTCCTCATGAAGGATCTCACCAGAAGATAGACAGACTGTCTGCAGACAGAGGAATGTTTAAGGAAACACAAGTTTCTGTCTTCAGCAACTGTTCCAATTATAAGGGTCAATAACTGCTCCCTTCTACCTCCGGTACCACCTCCTTCTCTTTCTTATGATTCACTTGGCCTGCCCCCATTTTTTAATCTGCTTGAGCTAAAGACTGCCCTTGACATGAATTAAACCAGACTCTTCTACTGGGGGCCAGTGAAGATATATTCTGATTCTCTTCTAGCCCCTACCTACAACCCCTTCCCTCCAGAAAGCATAGCACTGTCTGAGTTCAGAACATTTCAATACATGTAGGACCTGTTCAATGGGGTGACCAGAACTCCCTTCCAAACCTTTATAAAGGAGTCCTACTCTTGCCAAACCACACTTTCTACCTTTCCCTCTCTGGGAGATCCTCACCTTTCAGGAAGTCCACCTTCAAGGACTGCCTGGCCGTGGGCTGTGTCCATGGCACTGGTAGAAAGTGGCCGTAAGCTGGTGAAAGTCTGAAGCTATTTGCAAACCTGGCTGGGCAATTTTACTGCTTCTTTCTTCAACAGGCCCTGGCTTCTCGCACTCAGAATGTGCTTCGTCATGCTCCTCATCTGGGTTTGCATTCCGGGTAATTTAGCTTCAGCCTGACATTGTCACTCAACACTCTTTAAGGATGTGGCCAAGTCTAAAGTCTTGAATATTTTTTAAGCATTGTGCTCAGTAAGTGTTCACTGTGTTGACTTCTCTGTGCCTACCACTCTGCTGAGTTCTTATGTTGGGGGGGAGGGGGTTGAGGGAAGAAGGTTCTAGTCTCATGGAGGGTCCTGAATGAAAAAGGCCTCACTGTGGAAGAATTTGAACTTTCAGGCTGGTGGGTCATAGATATAAATGGATGGCAGCTGCCAGCACGCTGATTTATGAATGATATACCCAGCCAAAGGAAGTCAGGCATACTTTGGAGCTGTAGACCGCTGTGTACAGGGCACCTTAGTATATTTAGCAAATGAGATTGCAAACCACAGAAGAAAAGGCTGAGTGGGCGGAGAGGAAGAACATTCCCTGGCCAGAAACTTGCTGTACTTGGAGGTCCAGGGACTGGAGGCTTTGCAGAGGTGGGGAGAGATGTTCTTTGGCTTGTCCTAGGCAAATAAATCAACCCTGAGGAGATATACCAAAAGCCAATTATATGGAGTGTTTTCTTGGAAAATCACCTCCCAGGCCCTGTAAATCATCCTTAGTGCCGGCGGGCATTGGGATCTGCCTGGGGGCGGGTGGCGTGCCAGTGCACCCCAGTGTCAGGTGGAGAAATTACATAGGGTTGCTCATCTGGTAGCTGGAGAACGGTCTGGTGCTGCCTTCCGCCAGGAAAGCAGCATAGAGCAGAAAGAACTATGTGTTCTGGCCTAGGAATTGCAAGGATGGGACTCTAAACCAGATTTTGCCTGAGACCTTTAAACCATCTACAAAGTAGAGTGGGGACTGGATTTTCTCTAAGGTTTCTAGAGACTCTGACACTTATCTTATGCCCTTATGTTTTCTTATAATTTCTGCATAGGATAAACATTTGCATCTCACACTCCCATTCTGGTTATTGTCCATGGGAGACAAAAATCTCCATCTTCTATGAAAAATCAGTCAGAGAGGCATTTAAAGGGGATGCCTGGGGACCCTCTAAGCTAGGTCATCACAGAAACTATAGTAAGAGTTTCTAGCCTGGGAAAGAAACTTAAGGGGATACCGGAAGAACTGCGTTCAGTATCTGAAGGGCTTCAGGTGGAGAATTCCACTACAGAGGCCAGAAAGAGGACCAATGAGCCAGAGATGCAGGGGCTCAGGCTGAAGCCCCGAAGGAGTTAAAAGATAAATTAGGAACCACTGTGCTTCTCAAGACACAGACTTTGATTTACCCAGTATTTGAGAGAACTCTTTAACCATCAGAACTAACAGTGCCACCTAAGCCTGATGGAGGAGAGAGCCATCTGTCACTGCTGCAATCTAGCAGAGAGGATGTTTGGTTCTGCCCCTTCCAGAGTTGTCTTCAGTCCTTGGAGTAGGATGTGGCTGCATGACCACAGCAGGGAGAAGCTCCTTGCCCCAAGGTATCTTCCTCTTCCCCACAAAATTTCGTTCCTCTGGTTCAGGATAAGTTTGTTTTTCTCTAGGAGAGTTCCTTTAAAATCTGTGTTCTCTTTGGAGTATCTTATGACTTTGAGGGTGGGGATTTATTTGGTTGCCAACATACAAGATGGCCCTAAGGAGAAAGGAATGTAAACTAGGTACCAAAACACAGTTTCTGAATGGGAAGCCAGGCCAGGGGGAAGCGCCGGCCCTTAAAAGGGAAGTCTGGTGGGCACCCAACTTGCTTCCTAATTATTTATTTTGTAAATAGCCAGTCAATTCCTTTCCCTTCTGTGTCTGTCAGTGAGTTTACTTAAACCCTTTTGTGATATGTTGGTCATTTTGGCCTGTACCAACCCTTGGGGCAGTAAGTTTACAAGATCAATAAAGTAATTCTTCTGTCATCTGGAAATTAACTCCTTTACCTAATCTTCAAGATTCTCTTCCTTCTTCCCATAGTCTGGGATAAAATGAACAATGTCTTAATCTATCCTTGCTGTGATTCTATCGATTCTGATGGGATCCCTTCTCAGTCTTTGACTTTCTAGACAGGAGTCTTCCTGTTTTGATTAACTTGATAGAACAATTCTCTTGTCCCTGTGATTCATTCCACATACACCAAACATTTTTTGTATTAGTTCCTACTCTATGGATATCATCAAGGGAGGAGACATTGTGGTTGGAAATGAAAAAGACGCTCTGCTTGCCGTTCTTGGTACAAAATGTAGCAGCACCCCATGAGATGTGATGGGCAGAGACCTGGACCCTGGTACCAAGAATGTGCACCGCAAACACCCGCCGTGGTTCAACAGGTCAGTTTTATCTCCCACCTGTTGTGGATAAAGCCACTGAGACTCTCAGAATTTCAGTGACTCCCCCAGGCTGCTACCACTGGCAGGTGGTGGTTGAACCTCGTTCTGATTCCAAAGCCTGCATCCTGTCCATGGGACAACTCTTCCTCCCTGAGTTCATCTGTGAGCAGAAATGCAAGGGAACATTTATGATTGAAGAATGAGTTCAATCAGTTAAAAGTGCTGTTAAAGAGTGAAGATATTTTATAATAAAATAAATAAGGAGATGAAGTGGGCAGCTTACCAGTGTCCTGGGATCCCCAGCAGCCACTGTGGGTGGGAATCTGAGCTATTGGTATGCACAGTCAGAGTCATGCCTCTGTCTGGCCCCGGACATAAAATGGTAGAGTTGTCACAAGGCTCCAGCTCAGTCTTTCTTGTCTGTTATGTTTGGAGGCAACGGCTCTGCACGAACCCATTAACTCAGAGATTTCGGCCAAAGCCCTTTCCTTCCCCTACCACGCACCACTCTGCATGGAGATGATCGGCTTTCCATCTCCATGAAACCGCCACAGCTTGCCTCCCCATCTTTCATCACCTAAATGAGGGCAGTTCATGTTTAAGAGGAGAGAATAGGGAACATAATGATGGATAAATTATAAGTTTGGGGATCCAAAAAGTCAAACTGTGTAAATATGTATTTTAAACCACAAACAGAATGTGAAAGCGTCTTTCCCATTAACTCACTCACTGAAATTACAGAGTGTAATGTGAGCCAACGCCCACGGGTTGGTTATGATGTTTTCAGATTTAGAACAGCAAATGATAAATGTCCTTCCCTCAGACAAAGAAGCGATTGACACAGCTTTTCAGCATAGTCACTGTCGATACTGGAGATGGAAAGCAAACTGAATGCTGGGGGAGGAGGGAGGTCTTGAAATCCCCGGAGAGCGGAGGCACGGGCTCCTGCTAAGCTTTCCCTGGCCACTGTGACTCGTCTCCGGCACAGGGCAGCCCCTCCAAGTGCTGGATACTTGGATGCGGTTGCCCAGCAAGCCTCCCTGCATTAGAGAATGGGCTTGTTTTCTTAAGTATTAGCTTTATCTTGCCAAGGGTTGGTGGCTGACAGCTGAAGGGAAGCCAGCCTCACTTTGGCTAGGTTTGGCTTGAGGATGTATGGTTTGTTCAGCAGCTGTTTCATAGTCAGGTTGCATATGGGTAGCAGTAGAAAAGAGAGGTTAAAAGGATGTGGGGAAATTGGAACCTTTGTGGTCTTGGTGGGGATGCAGAGTGCTATGGAAAGCCGTGTTATAGTCCCTCCAAAATTTAAAAATAGAATTGTGGTATGATCCAACAATTACCCTTCTGGGTACAGACCCAAAAGAATTAACAGCAGGGTCTCAAAAGGATATCTGTGTACCCCTCTACAGTAGCTGAAGGACGAAAGCAAGCCAGCTGCCCAGTGACAGATGAATGAATAAATAAAATGTGGTCTCTGCTCACAGTGGAATATTACTCAGCCTTGAAAAGAGGAGGAAATTCTGACACATGCTGTGATGAGGATGAAGCTTGAAGACATTATGCCAGGTGAAATATGCCCATCACAGAAAGGCGAATACTGTGTGATTCCATTTCTGGGAGATAACTAAAGTAATGGAAAGTAGAACGGTGGATATCACCATCATCTGGAAATTAACTCCTTGACCATATCTTCAAGATTCTCTTCCTCCTTCCCATAGTCTAGGATAAAATGAACAATGTCTTAATCTATCCTTGCTGTGATTCTATCGATTCTGATGGGATCCTTTCTCAGTCTTTGACTTTCTTTCTAAGACACGAGTCTTCCTAACTGTTCTCATTAACTTGATAGGACAATTCTCTTGTCCCTGTGATTCATTCCACATACACCAAACATTTTTTGTATTAGTTCCTACTCTACTATGGAGAGTGTAATGGTGGGTGTCAGGAGCTGCTAGAAGGGAGATGGAAAGTGGAATGGTGAGTGTCAGTACCTGCTGGGAAGGAGGAATGATGAGTTATTACTTAATCAGTTCAGAGTTTCAGTTTTGGAACATGAAAAAGTTCTAGAGATTGTCCACACAGCACTGTGAATGTATGAAACACTACCGAACTGTGTACTGTAAAAGTGGCTAAAATGATCAATTTTGTGTTACAGATATTTTACCACAATTAGAAATTAAAAAAAAAAAAAAAAGGAACATGGGAGAAAGAAAGGTTAAGACCATGGTCTGGGGAGGGAGAGAGATTTGCACACAAACCCTGGAGCTGCTACTTGTAATTGGTGGCCCACGGGGAGTGCACTGAACCTACCTTCTGAGTCTCCAGAAGGTGATGCTAATAACAGTACCTCCTTCTTTGGGCTGTTGTGATGATCAAATGGAATGATGTTTGTTGTACGTTCATTCTGTATCTGATACATAGCAAACACCTCTAATAGATCTTAGCTGTTACTGCTGCTGCTTCTCTTCTCTGCCCGGGAGAGGAAACCTTATTGGTGCATACTCTCGATGATGACGTTCCATCTCCAACATGTTCTGAAGCTCCACTCCTCTTAGCCAGATGACCTTGCTTCTCTACGTCCAGATCCTTCTCATCCAGCAGGGTCCAGCCTCATACCCCACCCCTTGTGTGAGATCCAATGTCACTGCTCCAGCCCGTGCTCATGTAACAGTTCAAACAACCACACACCACGTGGGTCCATTTGCTGAGGGTCTGCTGTGAGTCAGAATGTTGGGAACACAGTGGGAACAAAACCCAGTCCTTGTTCTCCAGCAGATCATAGTCTAGTTTTTGTCTACACTCTTTCTTTGATGCTTACCCTCATATGTGTTATGTGTGCAAAAGCTGTTTCTCACCTTGATATTGTAAGTTGTCTCCACTGAAGTACTTCATCTGACTTAGACTCAAAGGAACGCAGTTGCACTGACTTCTTTTTCTTTTTAAGATTTTATTTATTTATTTGACAGATGGAGATCATGACTAGGCAGAGAGGCAGGCAGAGTGAGAGAGAGGAAGGGAAGCAGGCTCCCTGCTAAGCAGAGAGCCTGATGCAGGGCTTGATCCCAGGACTCTGGGATCACAACCTGAGCTGAAGGCAGAGCCACCCAGGTGCCCCAGCACTGATTTCTTTGAGTTAGGCAGCCCCATGGAGGAAACCAGTTCATGTATGGACTTAGAAGAATTCCAGGGCCGGGAAGGACTTGCATAGAAAACCTGGGCCCGTTACCCTTTCCAGACGTCTTGCCATCATCATCAAGTGGTGGCTGTGAGTTTTTTCCCTGATGAATATAGAATAATTGGGGAAAGACAAAACAGTAGTGAAATACCTATCAATCTGGGGGAAAAAAAAACCTAATTAATAATAGCAGCAGGTTTGGACAAGGATGTGCAAAGAGAAGAACACGTCCATGTGACTGATACCTGCTCTCTTTGGGCATGAAGTGATAAAGTAAAACCTGTTCTCTAGCCGTTTTACTCCTGGGTGTCAGTCCTATGCAACCGCTCATTCTATGTCCATCGAGACACAAGGTGTGTGTAAGGCTGTTCACTATGGCATATGGAGAATACAGCAAAGAAGTAGAAACAGTGTATAGTGAGTTGAATAACATTTCCTCCAAATATTCATGTCTACCCGGAACCTCAAAATGTGACTTTATTTGGAATAAAAGTCTTTGCAGTTGTAATTGAGGTAGGAATGGAGGTGAGGTCTTTCTGCTTTAGGGGGAAGCCCTAATTACAATCACTATGTCTTTACAAAAGACAGGGGGGAGGGAGGTTTGACTCTAAAGACATGGAGAGAAGAAGATTATGTGAATATGGAAGCAGAGACTAGGGTGATGTGTCCACGAGCCAAGGAGTGCCCGGGGCTACTGGAAGCCTGAAGAGGCAGGGGAGGGTCCCCCCCTAGAGCCTTCAGAGGGAGTTTGGCCCTGCTGACACTTTGATTGGAGACCTCATAGACCTCTAGACGATGAGAAAATAAATTTCTGTTGTCTAAGCTATCTAATTTGTGATACTTTGTTATGGCAGCCTTAGATAACCAATGTATAGGTCAACTACCCCTCAGTAAGTAAGCAGGAAAATAGAATATAATTTATCCATATAACTGCAACATACAATACAACAGTTAAACAAATTTTGACTTTCAAAAATAACATTGGGTTTAAACAAGTTGCAGAAATATACTTCCACTCTTATAATTTATGTAAATTGTTCTAATAGTATATATTATTTATGGATACATACTAATGAAGTAAAATTATTCAGGCAAACATGGGGTGTTATACACGAACCCTGGGGTATTAGCTGACTCTGAAGGGAGAGGTAGATGGAATGAGACACAGGGCTGTGTCTTTATTGGAAATATTTTACAGAAAGAGGGAAAATTTGAAGTAAGTTGGGTAAAAAATACTAACATTTATTAGAGCATACAGAGGCATCTACATTTTGTTCTATCTTAGAATTGTTTTGTACTTTAAATTAAAAAAAAATCACAAAGGGAGGAAATCCATGACAGATACAATGTTGAATATATATAAGGTACCAAGAAATATCAGTTCCTTTACTTTTAAGAACACCAGATTTTGAGACCCCTGTAGGCTATGTTAATTTGAGTCTGGCAATGGGGAGGTTAAGTAGGTGGGAACAAGTTAGAGAGGAACGGGGAAGGACTTGGATCCATTGCCACCATCTACTTGCTGTGTGACTTTGAACAAAGAAGTAAACTCCATGTGCTCACTTTCCTCCAATGTGAATCAATATTTACAAGAAGAATGGTAAAATATCAAGTACTCAAGAAATGTTAGAATCCTTCACTTTGATGTTATGCTCACCCCAAATTGTCCCTGCTTTTAGTCTATGGTGTGTCCCTGAAGGAAAATGTGTGTGTGTGTGTGTGTGTGTGTGTGTGTGTGTGTGTAAAATCTTGGAATATATCATAAGATATTCATGGCTGCCTTTCTGGCCAGAGCTTATACTCTATTAATGTTTCTTCATAAAGACTAATTCCCCTCCCTTTGACCTTTTCTCTGAACTTTGTCCAGTTTCCCTCCATGCCTTAAATAGAAAGAATGGGAAGTAGATGGGATGCCCTAGAGAAGGGGACATATGATCCAAGTGCAAGATTGACAGTATGGGCACTTGTGTTCCTCCTTGTTAGTCTGACCCCCTTGGGTACCTCACAGTCAATGAGGGGGCTCCCACTGTTCCACCCCACCTTCCACCCTAATTATCGCCTCCACCTGCCCAGTCCTGCCACCACCTCCCCTTCCACTGTCTCCTGACACTTTTTTGGCCTCTCTAGGCCCTCAGCCAAGCAACCCTGGAACATATTTCAGGAGTGTGCTGTTGGCATTTTCAGGGCCTGTGGTACAGTTTGGCCATATGCAGATGGACAAGGGTTATTTTCCTCTGAAGGTTAAATGGTGACCTTAGTCAATGTTCAGCTAGTGTTCACTTAAATGATTTCCCCTGGTTAATGAGTCATGTGCAAATTAGTTGAGGACTTTCACACCCTGCAGGTGAACTGGGGCGGTAAGAACTGGTCGTCCTGAAATTGCACTGCGTTGTATAGTCTATCCAGTGAGGGATCTGCTTAGCACACGTTTCTGGCTCTTAGATCCTAATTATAGAAGTCAGTTTGTAGGAGAATGTCTGCTACACTGGAGAACCACCAGATGATGACCTCGATGCCTGCTCTTCTGAGCCACCTCAACCTCCCTCCTCTCCACATTGGGAGGCCTTGTATCCATCCTCTCCCTCTCTGCCCCAACCTCCTAGGTGTGTCATTGCCAAACTGGCTGAGGCTCCCCAGAGTGCCATGGCAGATTTAGAGGGATGCTACAGAATGTTCTAAATGTTTGATGGCAATGCAGCATTGTGTGACATCTGTCAGACATGGCAGGAACTAGAAATTCAGGTGTTCCCGCTTTAAGCATTACATCATGGTACATTTCTCTCCATTATAGCATACCTTTGCAAAGGAGTGTCTTCGCAAGTGTTGCTGTGATTAAAAATATGTATATATATATATATATATATATATATCATATGTAATATATCATTTTATATAGTAATTTGTATATATATGTGCATATATGTATATATAAAATTATTATATATATATGTTATATATAACATATATATTTTGTGTGTGTGTGTGTGTGTGTATATATATATATATACGGTATGTGTATATATATGTATGATATATGTGTGTGTGTATATATACCGTATGAAAATCCTAGGGAGCAGGAAGTGCAGATGGTGGTGCCCACTATAAATGATTCCAAGGTCTGGAAAGTTGTGTAGGTCCCAACAGGTACACACATTGCCTTAGCAAACCACTGTGGGCTCTGAAGAATAAAATTTTAAAAAAATGTTTTCTTTCAATTTATGTGTTATTTTTGTCATATGGCTATTAAATTGTTAGGGCATAAGTGCTTACTAAGTTGTTCCATAAAATAGAGCTGTAGGTGTTTCTTTTGGCCTCTGAGCTCTCCATGAAAAACATTACCGAGACACTGAAGGCACTGTAAATTGAAAATTTTGAGAATTTTTGTTTCAGCTAAAGATGAGCTCTCTTCCCCCTTGCCTCCATCGGACCTCTTGCCAGTAAGAGTCTTCCTCCTGGACACAACACCCCAGGCCCTACATTTCTCTCTTACCAGGAGAGAGAAAGAGAAAGTTTCATTGATTCTTTAAAGAAAACAAAGCCTTGCCTGACTTGAGCACCATCCTCTGCTCCATGCTCCTCTCCCTGTCTTTCTTCTCCCTCTCCCTCTTTCTTTCACAGACTTTTTAAAAAACAGTCTCATCCAACTCCTTTACCTCTTACACTATGTCCATGGTCCTAAAATTCATCTAGCTTTTCCCCCTGATACTGTATTCATGCAGCTCTCCCCTATGTCATTGCCAAGTTCCAGAGAGCCACATATGGTTTCTTTTCAGTCCTAATTGATTTGCCCAACATCTTCCAAAGCTTTCTTCTGCCTCACTTGCCCTTTGATTATTCCCACATCCTCACCACCTTTCTGAACACGCCTCAGCATATTTATTGGGTCCCATTGGCCTTTTACTTGTTCACATGGATTATCTGTGAGCCTCCATGGCTTCCTTGCCTCTGCTTCCCTTCTCCTCCCTGCTACTTTTTTCTCTGTTGGTGAGCTCATCTTCTCTTTCAAATATATTGCATGAATGATCCCCTCTCCCAGCCAGCAAACCCACCACTGCCCATATGCATACAAATCTTACCACAGGCCTGAAATGCCCATGTCCCACTCCTTTTAAGACTCCACTCAAATAGTCTTTGTTTGAAGAATCCCCTCCTGGTGTCCCTATAAAGTTTTCCTATATTTTCTGTCCACCCACAGAACTCTCTGATATTGTTCTTACTACTTCACTGCTCATTTACTAGTTTCCATGAACATTGTTCTCCATCTGAATGTTTTATCTGTGCCCCAAACATCAGGTCACCTTTTCCTTCTCCTTCCTTCATTATCCTTTATATACATTCAGTGGCAATGTTTGAACAATTGATAAATTCTGGGTCCTCTCCTTGTGTTTTCCTCTTTTCCTTTACCGTGTCCTAGTTAAAATCCTAATTACTTCCTTCTCAATTAACTGACCCTACCATCTCCAGATTATCCCTGGATAAGCCCCACTTAGATTACACAGTGCTACTCCTAGGGTCAACCAGAAGTATAATTTCACATAGCCCTGCTGGACCTTATTTCCCCTGTGTAGGTCTTTAGTAGCTCCTCAGTGCCAACAAATTCAAATTCCCCATCCTAGCCCTTACTGCTCCTTATGATTTGGCCTTGATCTGCCTTTCCAGTCCAGTTTTACTCAGGCACATATGTCATAGTTACAATGGACTGAGGTCTCACATTCCCCCCATCTGATGCTTTGACTGTTGCTTGTCCCTATTCCTAGAATATCTTCAGCTCTTTCCTTAATTTATCAGTGTTGATGCTCACCTTGAGTTCTCCTCTCCCACAGAGCATTTGGGGACCTCAAGCCTCCTCTCTATGCAGCCCCTAAAATGCTCAGAGATCTTTGAAGACACAGGCTATCTCATACATTTTTGTGTCTGTTACAACAACTGATACTTTATCTCACACATAATAGGAATGTAGTAAACATGAATTTGGAATGAACGGTACTTTCCAGAAGAGGTAGTTTAGAATTTGGTATCCCCTGAACACTTACAGATACGCTGTGAAGGGTTCATAGGTCTTTCCTGAGCTTGGCCTCTGAAGTGGAAAGATGTACTACAAATACCTTGATTCCTTTGGTTTACTAAGTAGAGGTCTTTTATATTCCCATTATGTAATTAAGACAAGCATATTGTAATAAATTAGAAAATAAATATCACAGAAAGAAATAAAACTTACATATAATAAGCCCACCTAGAAATAATAACTGATCATGTTTTGATATATTAATTGCCAGAATATTTTCTGTAAACATGTATGAGAGATATGTATTTTTGAAACAAAAATAGGATTGTATTTTATATATTCATTTACAGTCTCCTTTTATTGCTTGGGAAAACTATGCTGAAAGAGAATAGATCAACAAAAGTACATATTATTACCTATTATTACATATTATAATATTGCTCATTCTTAAATGTTTAATTTTTTACAAAATATATGTTACATCTTTGTTCCAGGAAACTATCTCTACAAGTTGTCCGTAGACTGGTGCCAGTCTGCAGATGATTAAAGTTCCATGAGATAAGTATAGAAATCGCAAGTAAGCATTAAGAAAATTAAAATTTCCATATCAAGTAATTTCATTTTAGAAGCTATTTTTAATATAGCAAAATTACGTAGTAATGCTCCTCTTAACAGAAATAACAACTGTTAAAATCATTCCAAGTTTTATACATATATGATGCAAATCCCCTATCTCCTTAATTTTTCTCATAAATAGGGAAGACTAAATCCATATTATTTTTCCAGCACATTTTTTTCACATCTTTCTAAGACATAGATAAAGTAGAGATTTATTTAAAAGTCAGATTTACTGAGAAATATATGACATAGGGTAAAATTCACCCTTTGTAGTACAGAGTTCCATGAGTCTGCACAAGCCTGTGCATATGGTAACCACCATCTCAGTGAAGGTAAAGAACAGTTAATTATTCCTGACAAATAACCTTTTGTCCCTTTTGTAATCAGTCCCACCATCCCCACTTCCTAGCAACACTGATTGGATTTCTTTCCTAAACTTTTGAGAAACAAATGCAATCATACAAATGGAATATGGAGTCTGACTTCTCTCCCTGATTATAATGCATATGATATCTCTGTGGTTGCATGTGATACCTATCTCTAGGTCATTCTTTTTTATCGCTGAGTCATAATCCATTGTATGGATGTACTACCATTTGTTCATCCATTCATAATGTGAAGGACATTTAGGTTCTTTCCAGATTTTGGTAATTGTGAATAATCCTGCTATTTAACATTTGTGTACAAGTTTGGGGTGAGCACGAAATGTGTGTATGCTTATACATTTTCATTGTTTTTGGGCAAATACCTGGGAGTGAACTGCTGGGTCTCATGGTAAGCATGTGTTTAACTCCACAAGAAATTGCCAAACTATTTTCCCGAAGTGGCGGGCTGTATTTGGCACTGTAGCCAGCAATGTATGAAAGTTCCGATAGTTCTGCATATTGCCAGGACTTGATATTGTCAGAATTTTGTTGTTTTTGTTTTAATTTTTGTCATTCTAATAGGTGCATATTGATATATTATTGCGATGTTGATTTGCGTTGTCCTAATGACTAAAGATATTGGTCACTTTTCGCGCACTTATTGCGATTCATATATCTTCTTTGGTGAGGTGTCTGTTTGAATCTTCTGCCCATTTTTAATTGGATTGATTTATTTTTATTGAGTTTTGAAAGTTCTTTATACAATCTGAATACAAGTTGTTTATCATATATGTATGTATCATATATTTGTAAATATTTTATCTCTATAGCTTGCTCTTAAGTTTATTAAATTTTGATGAAGTCAGTTTATCAGTTTTTTCTTTTATAGGTAATATTTGTGTTATATCTAAGAAATCTTTGCTTACTGCAAGATCACAAAGATTTTCTCCTATATTCTCTCCTAGAGTTTTTATAGCTGTAGGATTTACATTTAAATCTATGTTCCATTTTTGGTTACTATGTGTATATGATGGAAAATACAGGCCAAGGTTTGTTTTTTGCATAGAGGTATCCAGTTCTTTTGGCTTCATTTGTTGAAAGGTTATTCTCTTGGTATGCAATTACCTTTGCATTTATGTTAAAAATAGTTGTGGAATCTATCTGTGGAAGATATATGTGGGACCTTTCTGGATGATCTTTCTATTCTATCTCACTGATTTATGTGTCCAGCCATTCACAAATCCCACACTGCCATGTACTACATGTTATTGTAGCTTTATAGCATGTCTTGAAATAAGATAGTATAAGTCCTCTAACACAGTTCTTTTTTTTTTTTTAAATGTTTTTGGTTATCCTAATTCCTTTGTCTTTCCCTATACATTTTCGTATCAATTTGTTGAATTCTATAAAACATTATACTAAACTTTAACTGGAATTGTGTTGAAGATGTACAGGGCATTTTGAGGAAAAAGAACATTATAACCAGGTGGATTCCTAGTCCATGAACATGACATATTTATTCATTTATTTAGATCTCTGATTTCTTTCATCAGTTTTTATAGTTTCCAGAATGTAAATCTTGCTCATTTTTTATTAGATGGATACATAAATATTTTATGGGTTTTGTGTTATTTTAAATCATACTATTTCTTAAATTTTAATTTCTGATTGTTCATTGCTAGTTTACAGAAATACAACTTTTCCTATAACTTTGCTAAGCTCATTTACTATTTCTAGGAGAATTTTGGGTGTTATTTGAGATTTTCTGTATATAGAGTCATGTCATCTATGAATAGAGACAGTTTAACTTCCTCATTTTAGTCTATATGTTATTTCTACTTATTACCTTATATCACAGCTTAGAACCAACAATACTTAGAACCACAGTACCTTAGTACCACCATTCCACAGTATTAAGTGGATCAGGAATAATGACAGTAGGTATCTTTGCCTTGTTCTCAGTCTTAAAGGGAAAGTATTTAGTATGTCATAATTAAGTATGAAGTTAGCTATCTATTTTTTGTAGATCCCTTTATCAGTTTGAGGAGCTTCCATCTGTCTCTAGTTTGCTTAGTGTTTTTATCCTAAATGATAATGTATTTTGGCACATGTTTATCTATTGAGGTTAGTATACACCTTAGCTTCCTTGCTCTGTGTACACAGAGAATAACATGTTTTTTTTCAACCTTGAACCAGCCTTGCATTTCCAAGATAGATGTCACTTGGTCAGGATGTGTTATATTTTTAATTTGTTGCTGGTTTAAATTTGGTCATGTTTGTTGAATATTTTTTTATCTATGTTTATGATGGATATCAGTCTGTAGACTTATTTTCTTGTAATATTTTCATCTGGTTCTGTTATCAGGGTAATGCCTTATAAAGTAAGTTGAGAAGTATTCCTTCATCTTCTATTTTATGGATGAGTTTCTGTAGAATTGGTATTGTTCCCTATCTACGTGTTTGGTAAATTCATTAGTAAAGTTACCTGGGCCTGTAATTTTTTGTTGATTTTGTTTTAGTTGTGAGATAATTTTATGTATTCAGCTTCTTTGATTGATATAGGCCTATGTAGGTTATCTATTTCCTTTATGGATGAACTTTGGTAATTTTTTGTCTTCAAAGAGATGTCAACTTCATCTAAGTTATCAAATATTGTTGCCTGGAGTTTATAGTATTCTTTTATTGGCTGTTTAATATATGTAATATCTGTGTTATTAGTGCCTGTATCATTAATGTCTTCTTTTCATTCCTAATATTGGTAATTTGTATCTTCTCTTTCTTTCTTTTTTTTTTTTTTTTTTCATCTTTTTCAGTCTGGCTAGAGGTTTAGCAGTTGTGTTGATGTTTTCAAGGAACAGGATTTTGGTACTATTGATTTTTCTTTTTTATTTTATTGACCTTTGCTTTAATCTTTATTAGTTCTTTCTGCTGGCTTTGCATTTAATTTGCCCTTATTTTCCTTGTTTCTTAACTTAGATTATGGATCTGATACCTTTTTTTAAAAATTATTTATTTATTTATTTGACAGAGAGAAAGAGATCACAAGTAGGCAGAGAGGCAGGCAGAAAGAGAGGGGGAAGAAGGCTCCCTGCTGAGCACAGAGCCCAATGTGGGGCTTGATCCCAGGACCCTGAGATCATGACCTGAGCCGAAGGCAGAGGCTTAACCCACTGAGCCACCCAGGTGCCCCTGATACCTTTCTTTATAAACATTTAGTCCCATCAATTTCCCTCTGATTATTGTTTTAGCTGAATCCCCCAAAGTTATGCTTTTTCATTCTATTAAAAAAAAAAGTTATGTATTCTCTTATGAGTTCCTCCTTGACCTGTATGTTCTAGAAATACCTGTTGTTTAATTTTCCTATACTTAGTGATATTTTAGACCTTTTTTTGTATTTATTGCTAGTTTAATTTTGTATGGTCACATAACATAGTTTGTAGGTGTTCAGTTCTTTTTAATATGTTGAGGTTTCTTAATGGCTTAAAATATGGTTATTTTAGTGACTGTCCCATGTACATTTGGAGGGGCTATGTATTTCCACTCTTGCTTCATACAGAGCTTTATAATGTTAATTAGGCCAAGTTGGTTGATAGCATTGTTCAGGTCTTCTCTATTTGTTCTGATTTTTCTACTTATTTTATCAGTTACTGAAAGAAAAATGATGAGATCTCCAACTGCAATTACAGATTTGTCTATTTTTCCTTCATGTATTTTAAAGCTCTGTTGAAACTCTAATGTCGTAGGATTGCTATGTCATCTCAGTTACTGGATTTCTTTATCATTAAGAAGGCTCTCCCTTTATCTTGTGATATTCTTTGCTCTACAAGGTGGGGACTTGCTCAGAGATGACCCCTCCCCAACTGAGGGAGACCTCTCGTGGTCTGGGCCCAGGATTTTTTCTCCTATCACACCCACAATGGTAGAGACTCTTTAGTCTTTTACCTCCCCCACTGATGCAGTGGGTCTTTAACTCTGCCCCCAGCATGACAAAATTTGCCATCATAATTTAAGGCTTTTGTTCTTAGGGAAGAAGTCATTGTAAGGAGCTCTGTGTCTTTCTAATAGCAACAGTCATTCCCCTTCTCCTGTACCACTGAGGACAGGTGCCCTGGATCCCCAGTCTCCCTCTCTGAGCCCATGGTAGGTTTTTGGAGAACAATAGTGTGCATTCCCCTTGTATTTGTTGTTTTAAGGTGTTTATTCTTTCTGTTAGCCCACACATGGCTTTTAGAAATCCAGTAAAAATTTTAACTTAATCTTACTAACTTGTCTGAAGGCTTCATGTTGCTCAGTTCTCTGAGGGGATAAAGATCACAATTTTGCAAGTTAGTTAGTTTTCTCTTGTTGGCAGTTCATAAATGATATTCTTTCCAGCTTTCTATATTCTAGGAGGAGGCTGGAAATACTACTAATTTATTTTTATTGTATTAAAGTATTAGTCCATGTCAGATAGAAATTTAATGCAAGGCAACAGTGAAATTTTCTTCTTTGTTCAGATTCTTTAGGAAGCACTGGCCTGTAACTTTCTGAACCAATTTATATTTTCATCCGGTGCCATCTTTTGGTGTAATTAGGTTTTGGGGTTTGTTACCTGGTAGTAAACTTGGCTTTACCAAAAGTTCCAGTATGGTGGAGTTTGGTGACTACGTCTTTACCTATCCTACTCTCCTCCCTTTTTAAAAAAATTTATTGAGGTGAAATTCATCTAATATTAAATTAACCACTTTAAAGTGAACAATTCTGTAGCATTCACAGTGTTGTGTGACCATTACTTGTTTCTAGTTCCAAACATTTCCATCATTCCAGCATAAAATTTCTTACCCATTAAGCCGTATAACCTTCTCCGTCCTCCCCCAGGCCCCAGTAATGACCTCGATGGATTTATCACTTCTGGATATTTCTTATAAATGGAGTCTTATGATATGTAATCTCTTGTGACTGGCTTCTTTCACTTAGTATAATATTTTCAAGTTCATATATATTGTAGCATGTATCAGAGCTTGATCCCTCTCTATGGCCGAATAATATTTCACTGCATGTATATACTGCAGTCTGTTTATGCATTCATCTGTTTATGGACACTTGAGCTCTTCCATCTTTTGGCTATTGTGAAAAAGTCCAGCTGTGAACTTGCATGGTTGTGTACCTGTTGGTGTACCATTTTCTTGTTTTACTGAAATGAGAGAAGCATGGAGGTCACCTTTTAACTCTTCTCAGGTAACAGCCTTCCTTGCTGCTCCTAGAGTGATTTTTGAGGTCTCCTTTCAACCTCTAACAATTTCACAATCTTCCTAGATGGAAGATTTGATACAGCACAATGGAACTTAGTGTAAAGGGGCTTTTAACAACCAAGCCTGAAAGATAATGAGATTCCTATTTTGAGGAGAGCATCTAGTTGCTAACGGAAGAGGTTCTCTATCATGCACATGTGGGACTAAGGTGACTTTTAATGTTCTTCTGGTCCTGAGAGCCTTTGTGTTCTCACTATAGGTGTGACATATAGAACTGCTGAGGCATTTCTGGTAGTGGGGCTGTGTGCAAAGATTTTGAACAAGGGCGGCTAATGGAATTGATCTCATTCTCATATTTCCTAAGGCTGATGAACATGCTTCCAGCCCTTTGGGTTGTGACAACATAAGAATAAGTTCGGGCCCTTTTCCCAGATAATAGAGGATAGTTGTATCTGTCTTTAGATTATTCTAGTCAAAATGGTCATGCGTTTTCCATCAGAGTTTTAGCTGTCTCAGCAGGGTAAAGACTGATACCTGCCATGAGGCTAAGCCTCCTTTTTTCCAGGTATGGGTGGAGTTTCTTCCAGGATCTGCTGGGGTTTTTTTGTTCTTTTCTTTTAGTGTATTTGTTTAATGTCTGTTAGCCACTGGAACATAAGAACCATGAGGGCAAGGACCACAGCTCTTTTACCCTCCACAGAGACTGCAGGGATGGCCCTGCACTCTTCCCTGTTTGTCACAAAGGGTCTAGGTCAGCCCTTCTTTATCCAGTCTGTGTGCCGGTAGGCAGGTGCTGCCCTGGCCTCCCAGGGTTTGTTGCCCTCTGGCTGCTGGTTGGGTTTGGACAGTGAGAGGTACCCACAGATCAGAAGGCTGGAGGAGAGAGAAGCATGGTTATTTCTTCTCCTGTTTTCACCCTGTAGGTTTGTGGTTCTGGCTGTGACCACCCAGGACAATAGTTCATATCCAGCAGCCCTATCCACTTCTTTGTACAGTTCTAGACTCACCCACATTTTCTCAGTGGGCTTCTGCTCTTACGCACCCCAGGGCTTCAACATCCCTATTGGTTTCCTTTGTGTTGGCTACACTCCTACAAATAGTTCCTTCTTTGAAACGTCTCAGGTGAATGTGTGCTCTGTTTTTCACCAGGCTCTGGCTAGGATCACAAACATGGGCTGAATTTTAGAATAGATGAGTGGATGGATGGAAAGATGAAAGACTGTGTGTTTGGGTCACTGACTTCTTATTTCACTGGAAGGCCCTACATCATCCAGCCTCTGGCTTTTCCCTGCTACATTCCCCCTTCTCAGTCTGTTCCAGCCACACCAGCTTCCTACCTGCTTCTAGAATACACCAAGCAAGCTGCTGTTCTAGGACCTTTGCTCTAGCCATTTCTGCTGCCTGGAAGTCTCTTCTCCCAGGCATTCCTTTGGCTAAACTTCCGTGCTTTCATGAGGCCTTTGCTAAAGCTTGATTTTTCAGTGAGGCTTACTGGACCCACTGTACTTAGTACTAAAAATCGCCTCCCCTATTAATATTGCCCTAGCGGTCAAGGACCCCTTTCTACCATGCTGAACTTCTTCATTTTCCAGAACACTTACCATTTGGTAAGAAAGTACATTTAACTTGTTTAATATGATGCTTAGTATTTATCATCTGTCTCTCCCAGGAGAACTTAAGCTCCACAAAGACAGGATTTTTGTTACTTTTTTCCCCCCTCTGATATATCTCAAACTCCTAGAACAATGTCAAGTTCATAGTTAAGTACTTTTAATAATCTGAGTAGTACCTGTCCACCCTCAAAAAAAGATACGCCCACCCAGAACCTGTGAGTGTGACCTTATTTGGAAAAAGGGTCTTTGCAGATGTAATTCAGTTAAAGATTCCCAAGATAAAATCAGCCTAGATTAGGATGGGCCCTCCATTTAGTGATAAGACAAGAAGAAGAGAAACAGACATGGAAACATAGGGGAGACAGACGTGGGGAGATGGAGGCTGGGATTGGGATGATATGGCCCCAAGCCAAGGAACACCTGGAGCCACCTGAAGCTGGAAGTGGCGGGCAAGGATTTTCTGTTAGAGCTCTCAGAGTATGGGTCTGCTTACACCTTGGTTTCAGACTTCTGGCCTCCATAACGGTGCGAGAATATATTTCTGTTGTTTTAAGCCACCAAATCTGTGGCGATATTTTACAACAGCTCCCAGAAGCTATTACAGTGCCCACTAAGCAGTTATGGGCTTATTGTTGAATGAGAAAATGAATGAGTGAAGGCGAGCCTTGTTGACACTGCCGTGACCTCCATTTGAAATAATTCCTCTGCTTTCAATAGTTATCAGTGCCCGTGAATAAATGTGCACAGTCTGACATTTAGGAGGTATTCCAATTTTGTGTATGGTCCACTTTTGCAGTACAAACCGAAGTTTCCTGAATATTTTCACCCTCTCCATTTAAAAGCATAAGGTCTTACTTAACCCCCGAATAATTGCTTTCCCTCCAAGCCTGTCAATTGTGTACCGAGAATGAATTCACAAACTATTTGTTCTTCAGGCAGTGGATGAGAACCCCTGTCGGTCTCTAGTCATAAAATACCCTGGTGTCATTTCCCCATTTCCATCCTGAGTCCCTCCTGCTGTACTTAAGCTAATTCTCTGTTATTGTGTCTTTGGAGGAGTCAGTCACCAGCCTCCATGCAAACACCCTTCGTAGGCTTGACAAGGGTTATTTAATCTCCCCCAGGCCCACTCTCGGTACGTGCTGGGCTCGTGATGCAGTGTGGTACTAACTATCGGTTCCTTGTAGGAGACGGAAGGTAAATCAAATTGAAAACACCCTTCCTGTGTAGTGCGTCTTCCAAATGTCCTCAGGTCTCTATTACATCTTCTGGAGGCTGCCAGATTCTCTGCGGGACAAGAGGAAGCTGGAGCAGCTTCTCTGTAGCGACAGAAGGTGCCATTAGCAGAAATACATCATCTCCCAGTGGTGTTAGCAATAACAGAGTCCTGGTCATGTCCATTCTTTTGCCAGAGTGAGAAGAGAGTCCTCAGAGGCAGAGGCTGCTGGTAACAGAGTCTCCATCATTCTAAAATATCCTCCCTGGAGTCCCAGAACAGCTATTTCTGCCCAGACACAGCGAGAGCTTCAGAGAGCTTATTTCAAGCATGGATCTTCCACCAGAGCCTTGCTGCTTCCCAGATTCTGGGCCTTCTCTAATAGGGTGGGGTGGGGGTGGGGGGAGACGATGGGCGCAGGGGTGGGGTGGGATGGAGGACCGCACATGGCTAAACACTTGCCTTGGCTGGGCTGGAACAGTGCTTCCAGGTGTTGCTCGTTAGACCTCTTTTGAAAGGAAACCTATTAACTTAGAGCAGTGGTTCTCAAACTGAAGCTTGCAGGGCTTTTCAGAAGAGTTTTCTGGGCCCCGCTCCCAGAGTTTCTAATTCAGGAGATCCGGGGCTGGCCTGAGAGTTGACATTTCTTGCAGGTTTCCAGGTGATGCTGAGTTTGCAGGGACCACAGATGAGAGCCACCGGCTTGGATGCAGAGAGATGATGTTCTAGGGTTCTGTGCCACCTGGGCATGGCCTCAGTCACCCTGGTAAAGGCACTTTGGGCCTTTTGGGGTTGGACCAGGACTTCACTCTCACCCTGTTTCTAGAACACAGTGAAGGACCTCTTGATTCTCAGTGGCTTATCTGTGCTGGTCCCTTCCATCCCCCTGGGGTGGGGAGCTCCTCCTCCATGACTCTGGTCCTCACCAGTGTCTCTCAACACTCTTTCCTTCTCTTGGTCCCTTGGCACTGATAACAGCTACCCCTCTTGCTAGTCTCTGGCTACCTCCACTTGCTTGTGTGGTTCCTCTGACCTTGTCCTTTAAAGATCTTTTCCTGAAAGGTGGTTCATTTCCAAAATTTGTGTCACATTCTGGTTCCTGCTGGGACCCTTCCTGAGAAAGTCTTCTTTCATGGAAAAAGAATCTTTTCTATGCAGAGACTTAGCTAGAACAATTAGGTCTTTGTCCTAGGAGCAGTCTTGTTACACAGGGTAGAGGTCGAACTGCTGCTGAGTCTGAAAGAAATTGGAGAAGAAATGTATATCATAGGAACCAGCAACTTCCTTTCTTGGTATCTATCCAAAGAAAACATAAATATATCCAAAGAAAACATAAATATTAATTCGAAAACATATATACACCCCTGTGTTTATTGCAGCATTATTTACAACAGCCAAGACATGGAAACAACTTAAGTACCTATGAATGGATGAAAGGGTAAAGAAAATGGTATAATAGACTCACACACGTATCCACACAATGGAATATTACTCAGTCATAAAAAAGAATGAACTCTTGCCATTTGTGACAACACGGATGGATCTTGCAGGCATTATGCTAAGTGAAATAAGAGAAAGACAAATACCCTGTGGTCTCTCTTATACGTAGACTCTAAGAAACAAACAAAACAAGACTCCTAGATATATAGACCACAAAATGGTGATTGCTAGTGGGGAGGGAGATGAGGGTTGGCAGACAAAATGGGTAAAGATGGTCAAAAGGGTCCCTGGTTCTCAGCCTACATTATCACCTCCCCAGGGAAGCCTTCCTGCAAGGCAAGACCAGATCCTGCTTTTTGGATGGATCCTCAAAGAAGTGTGTGGCCCTCTCCTTCCTAGCCCTGTTGTCTTGCAACTTGACATGTCTTTATGTGTTGTTTCATTCTTCCATTCCTGTGAATAACCTTTAAGCTCCTCAGAACAGGGACCATATCCTTTTTTGTTCATCATTATACCCTCAGCACCTGGCACAGTGCTTGGACCACAGTGGATACTCAACGCATATTTGCTGAGTGATGACAAGGCTTAAGAAAGGACAGTGAAATCAATGAAACTGGCCATAGAAACTTGGCTGAGCTGGCCACAACACCTAAACGTTCAAGTCCCAATGCCTGAAGTTAGGACTGAGAGAGTTCATTCGAAAGTCATGTCTCAGGCCTCCAGCATAAAGTACATGCAGTTGTGCAAACATGTCAAAGTTTGGTAAATTGAATTTGTTTAAAGTAAACAACTTTTGACCAAAATAATAACACAGCTTTAGAAAAAGACATTAGGCACCCACTTTTAAAGAGTTTGTATAATTTAATACACCAGAAAACTTTACCGTAATTACATGCAGACGTATACAAAGGATAAATGTTATTTACTTGCTCCAACCTCCATAAAATAAACCTCTAACCATGCTTCAGCTTGCGGCATTAATCCTAATTTAGAATCACCCCCAGTGAAGTGGTGGGGACTCCGGGGGCTCTCATTTTTTCTTCGTGTCAAAATTAGCCATTTAAATTAGAACCATGTTGGGAGTGGAGGGGACGCCACCGTCGTGGCCCCAGGACGGGCAGCGCTTAAAAGTGTCCACCTGAAGTTGATTAAAACCTTACCTGTCAAACCCAGTATGGCTGTATTTGAAAATCTTTAATGTAATTAAGAGAAGCACATTATGGGAGGTCAAGTGACTTTCTTTCTGAATTCCGCTTCTAATCTGTCCTCAAATGGATGGAAATTGCCAGCTAAGGGAGTTAATGAAAGCTGCATGAGCGAGCACAGGGAAGGGGGAGGAGGAAGCCGGCAGGCCGGGAGGAGCTGGCGGTGGGAGGGCCAGAGAGGGGCTCTGTCTCTGCATGGCTGTGAGCAGTGAGTCTGGGGGAGACTGACGGAGCACCCTGCCTTGCGCCGGGAGGCCCCGGGTGGGAGGCTCACTCAGCACCTCTCTCTCAGCACACTGGGTGTCCAGGATAAGGGCAAAGGTGTGTCTGCACAGCTCCTTGCTTATCGCGAAGGGAGATCTGTGGCCAGGCCGGCTGCCGGGGCAGAGTGGAGCCGGCGCCGGCCCTCGTCACCCTTCACTCATGGCTGCCTGATTAGCATCAGGTTGAGCTTGCCTCTCGTGCAGATCCCCCAAAGAGCCGGCGCTCTTTGCCCCCAGCTGTCCAGCCTGTGACCCCAGATCTCTCACAGGCCCACAGCCTTCAGCACGGGAGATCTGGGGATGACCCCAGAGGCCCTAGACATTGCCCTGTGGTTCTTCTGGGCCCTGTGGGTTCCTGGTCCACAAAGCCCGCCTTACAGTGCACTAGGGGGTGTCCCTTGTCTGGGAGACCTCCCTGTGCATCTTAATGCTAGGATGCTGCCTGTTTGGAGATTACTTAATGCTTTGCTGTGTGTTCTAGCCTGAGGGTGCTGTTGACAGAAGGCAGAGTTTTTCTCCTCTAGTTGCTGTGTCCCTCTTTGTTTCTGTGCATTGCATTTGTGTACATTAGCAGAGGTATCTGTGTTTGAAAAAGGATTACATCTGTCAGAATGTTGCCACTTAAGATTTGCCCCTTCCTTGGAGACTGATGTGAGAACAAGGAACACGTTGCATCTTCACAGGGTACTGGTACGAGAAGTTTCCAAACCAGATAGGCCTTCCCTCGACTCCCTCTTCCTAGCTCGAGCATGGGCAGAATCCATCAGGGCTGTGAGAAGAGTTTCGATCTTCAAGTCTGGAAATGTCTCCAGTACTCCATGGAAAAGATTGGGTGTCTCCTGGGTGAGGTAGTGCTTATGAGTTGCTTGGAACACAATGGACAATCTGGGCCAAGTCGAAACACACAGCCAAGATTCAGAAGCATCCCATAGTGTCTGAGAAGATCCAAGACTGGCCGCAAAGGGTCTGAACAGGAGTCCAGGCTCTTCTGATAATGCGATTTGTGTGGGGAGGTGCCAGGTACAGTTGAGGGGGTAGAATGTAGAGGGACAAGGTGTTTATTAAAAGGGCTTCTAGAGAATTCCCCTTCTTTACTGGGCTGAAATATCCCTGGGCTTAGGGAATTTTTAGGCATTACCCCGGGCATGAGAAATGGGAGAGATGGATGGGAGGGAAGGTGAGTGGAAAACAGTTAGCCTCAAAGTAGTTCCAAGTCATAGCAGGACACTAGGAAAGTCATTTTCCAAAGGTCCTCTCTTCCTGCTGTGTCGTTTTCTTACAAATGCAAAACCTCCTTCTCTTAGTTCATCCCCCGCCCCCCATTTCTCATTCATATCAGCAAGAGCTGTGTTTCTAGAGAACACAATGGATGTCTAGGTCATAGGTGCCCCAAGGTTGTGTCCAGGAAGACGTCACTGTCTCCAGCCTCCCTTGGATGCCATGTTTTTCTCCCAGTCACAAGTTCACAGGTAAAAGTGAAAAGTTACTCTGGGCTTCTCTTCTGAAGAAAGCTGTCTGCTCGCCATGGCAACCTTTTCCTGGGGTCTCCGGCTGTCAAGAATGGGGTGCAAAGTTCACAGAACTCAGCTTTGTGCTCTCCTCGATTCGTGTCCTTTTTTTTTTTTTTTTTTTTTTTTTTTCCTGTTTGAAGGGATGGAGGCTGGTTTGCAGCACTATTTAAAGTGAAGGTGCCAAATGAAAAGTTCCTCGTTTTAAGTTGGTGCTTATACAAAGCTGCTTTGTGGTTTTTTTCGGCCTGTCAGACTTGTCAGGCCTAGTAAGAAAAAGTATATTGTTTCCAGCACTTGGATTCCTTTCTCCCTGACATCTGCCACTCTGTAAAGATGATAAATTCCTGCCTCATTAGCCAAGGGTGTGGGATTACAGGCTGACAACACATTAATCACCAGCCTCTGTGGCAGGCTGACTAGCAATAGGCATTGTTAACAAAACTTTTCTAATATGTCACTCTTCTCTATGACAGCCTGTAATCAATCATTGTGATTGACGGCGCTGATAGATTACACTATTTATACTTTGTGTAATGAAAGATAGTGTTTCCACCTACTGTCATTTCTAGGCTAGTGGTGGAGGATCAGTGAAGAGAAACAAACATCACAACAGGGCAAGTCCTCATCCCCCCAAAATATCCACAGAAATACCCCACCTTTCCAAGTCCCCAGCCCAGCTTCCACATTTGGATATGAGAAAGGCAGCATGGCGGCACTCTGGCAAATACTCTGGGATGAGGGGTACCGGCGGGGGACCCTGGGAAGTTGGAAGTGTTTGGGACTGTCAGGGAGAGATCTCTTTGTGACGGATAGGATCCTCAGTACTGAGAGGTCAGGTTTGCACAGGTCGAAGACTCCCCGCGAAGCTCGTCTCTTATCCTCGTCAGCTTATGTGTGTACCGCCAAGCATTCAGCTCCTCCTCCCCTGCCAGATGAGAGATGATTTAGATGTTGATAAAATATTTGTTCTTTCCTGGCTCCGAGGGCAAATATTATCCTTGTTTCCCATAATCATACAGCGCTGCAAAAGTCAACAGCACCCGGAGCGAGTACAAAACCAATACTTGGAGAGAAGCCCTTTGCCGGGACTTGCTTTTCCCCCTCTGAAGCTCAGGAAAATTGTGAATAGAATTAGAATGAATGAATCAGCGGAGCTAAAATGTATTCTGACTCTCAAGTACGGGGTATTTTCGGAGGGTCCTTTCGGTAATTTTTATTTTGGTCTGGAAAGAAGTCATAAAGGATCCAGGCTATTTTCGACTTGAAGGTGTAATTTCAACAGAGTGGCAAGGGAGCGTGATCCCTGGACTGCCCTCCCTAGACAGTGAGTGCCATCCTTGATGGGGTGGGGGGGCCTAATGTCTAGCCAGATGAGTACACATGCCTCTTTTAATGGATCATTTCTCAATGATTATTTTATCTTCCTCGCTGTGGATTCAGCACAGGAACATTCTCCTTTACTGAAGTTCTTTAAGGTTTGTAGATATAAATGGCGTTTGCCTGTTTAGTCCAGGCATAGGTATGTGATTCCCAGCCTTCTCGTTCCATGGGTGTTTGGGCTCCATGTCTCTGAATGTATCTGAGGATTGCAAGGAGGAGGGGTGGTGGGCGTGGGGGGAGAAAGGAGGCAAGAAATTGTCCTTCTCCTGAATGTTGTGGTCTTGGTAGGTATTCGACACTCTTGTGTTGCCCTGCCAGTTGGCAAAGCAAAAGGAACCTGAGACCTACCCCCAGTGAAGCTGCTTTAGACGAGGGTGAAGTGGGAGGAGGCTCAGGGAGCCAGCAGAGCTAAACTTTAATCTCTCTGTGAAGTTTGAGTGAGCCCAGGATGATTAATGAGAGAGCAGACCATCTGATTAAGCCCCTCCGTGTCATAGGACATGATTAGTAGGTGACAGAGACGGTAACAGTATCCAGCCAAACCCTTGTTTCTTTCACAGCTCCGGCTGTTATATGATTAATGTCCCCAAGGGCTATCTTGGGGTCAGGCAGGGGAACCTGTCAGAACAGGTGGAAGTGACAAAATGGGCAGAAACTCCTTAGGGGGGACGGGAGTGGTGAGGGAGAGAATGGAGGGGGGCAGGGCAGCCAGATGGAGCCTGCGACCTTTCTCTGATCCGAGCAGGCTCAGAGAGCATCATGGGAATGGAAACGAGGAAGAATCACAAAACTGCAGATGTTTCCTAGGTCCTGAATGCAGCAAGTACTGCCAGCTTGGACGTGCAGAAAGCACAGGGTGACATGGCAAGTTACCACTGGTGGTTTGTGTGCTGGGATGTGATGGGACAGGGCCTCTGTGGGCCCTGAGGACACTAATGGGATGCCCTGTGTGTGCCTATGTGAGCATGTGTGTTCCTTCAGATGCACTGAAACAGGTCCTCACTGTACTAAGGGAATTAAGGGCAACTCAAACAGGTAGAGCTGTCCTTTCAAGTCCCTGCTTTCCGGGACCAGTACCTATAGATTATCTTGAATGTCTTACTTAGAAAAGATAATGTGAAGGGTTAGAGTGGATTCATAGAATTATAGCTTTTAAGAGCTGGAGTGAACTGTAGAAAGCTTTAAGTCAGGTCACCTAGATTACAGGTGAAGAAATCGAGGCTCAGAGAAGGTAGCTAACTTGCCTGGAAAAGTCAGGACTAGGACCCCAGTCTTCTTATTCACAGTTTCATATAATAAACCCTTGGTGAATCTGTTGATGCTTTTTTTTATTATTATTATTATGAAATGTGAGTTTCCCAGCAAGACTTTGGTTTTTACTTCCTTTATCATATTCCCACCTTCCCTTCCCAGAGACATGGTGACCTCAAGGTCAAAGATTCAAACCCCAGTTGAAGTAGAGTATCACTGAGTACCCTCAGGACAAGCAGTCTTCTCAGATATCCTCTCTGAGAGAAAGGATATCTGAGATATCCTCTCTGAAAGAAAATGGCTCTGAAGGCAGCCATTTTGATTAATGTGATTCATGATGGTGGCCATTTTGACTAAAACTGGCTTTTGTTGAAGATCACATGGCACATCTTGCTTCTTTCCTTACACTTTAAATATTCTCTCTGTTTGTTACCCACATTGGAGAGTCATTCCAGGGCTGGAATGGGGTCTGCAAGAACTTTCATCTTGAACCATTTCCCCGGGGTTCCCAGATTCCCTCTCTGCTCTAGACATCGATCTGATAACTCTTGCTCTTGTGGCCGCACAGGAATAATAGTAACCAGGTTGGCACTTGGACTGGGCAGTAACCCGCTCCCTGCATCTGCTTGATCTCCATTGCAGGAGTTTATAAACTGGAAATTTTTTCTAGGTAGGAAATAGAACACCTCTCAGTATGGTTTTATCCATGCAAACTTAACAGTCAGAGATGGTCTCAAATGAGTCATAGACTTAATAGCAAAACCACATTCAGTGTCATGATCACAAAGGAGGGAGAAGGAAGGATGGAGATTATATTGGATTTTACTGGATTATGTCAGCAAGAGAGTGGTTGGATAAGAGACCCAACCAAGTCATGTTAATGCTTCAGTCTCCACGAAGTGGTTCATTATGTGGCATTTTTATGTGGGTTATCCTTAAATATCCTCTTCTCGTTGATAGAAAAACCCTATAAGAGATCCACTTCACATGAGTCTTAAGTACAAACCCTCCCAGAGGCACTGGGGCAGCATTTTGGAATATGTGGCTTAAAAGGAAAACCCTCTTAGAGGCAGCTTCTCCCTGGGCTAAGATTTTACCACATCAGTTTGGGGAGGTCAGGTATGGATATATAAATGTTCATTTGTTTTAGAGTTCTGAAATTTGATTTATGCCACATATTTCAATCTAGCATCAGACAGTTTTTACCAGGAAAATTAGAGAGTGACCTGGAGTTCTAAGAGCGCTCATTTGAAGATTGGCCCTTGTGGTCTTTCAGGGGAGTCGTACGGAAGACTGAGTTACTTCATAGTCAGAGGGAATCATCCAAGACCAAACCCTTGTGTATGAACTGATAAAGGGTTTGGGGAAACTGGAAGACATGGCATGAAATGACGGCCAGACTTTAGTGTAGCCTTCTTCTTCTTCTGTATACTGGCAGAAGTTCTATTGTGGTGTGGTCTTGATGGTGGTGTGGTGACGTCTTTTAGTATAGAGTGAATCGATATTGATGAATCATGAACTCCTCATGTCTTTCTCCTATTGTTATATAGGTTGAGATGCCAAAAATTGAACCTCTCGTAACCTGCAAAAAGAACCCATTTTCTCCCCTATGAAGTTGACCCATTCCCTCTGTGTGCATTGCTTTATGGTAGAGACTTGAGGGGATCCATGGTGTTGTGGAAGTGGCTCTAGGTTTTGCTGCTGGTTAACCTCAAATATATTCTGGGGTCTCACCATGCTGCAGTGGTAAAGTTTGGGAATCATTTTATGAGAGAGACCACAAATATCTACTCATGATAAAGTTCTGACGTTGGTGAATGATGCACATTCATTCATGTAAAGTAGAGCAGATTCATATAGTTGGCCTTCTCTAATTTCTTTAGTGGAGAGAAAGGGGTACAGCTAATGACTTCAGAGGGAATGGCATCTCACCTTATGTGATCCCCTGGGAGTGAGTTGGACCCTGTAAAGTCATCTACCTCATGTTTTGGCAGAGAAATGTTTGAGGGCCACTCTATTAGGATGTGGTATGCTCATTTTATTGCCCAACCAGAAGGTGTGACAAATAATTTAACAAAAGACAGCAACTCTTCTGGATGACAGATAGCTTCCTTACTTAGAAGCAAAGTGACCTATATTTAAAATTCAAGCAATGCCAGCCTCTGTTCATTTGAGGCTAATGCATATACAAAATTCAACCCATTCCTGAAGAGTGGAATCATACGAGAAGTTTAGAGGATAGGAGGTGTTCACTTACCTTGTTGCAGATGACCACCATTCCTTCGCCCCACAGTCTGGATTTCCAAGCCCAGGATGTCAAACCTTCTTATCCCCTTTTAGGTGGAAAAACATTGCCATCATATCTTTTCCATACTGCTATGTATTTTTTGGAAGCTTTCTGAAAATGGATTCTTTCTGTGTGTGATTGTTTAAAGGAACCAGACCAGAAAAATCAGCTTGTGTAAGTAAGGTTTTTTTTTTTTTTTTTTCCCCCCAAGTGATTTTCTTTTTGCAGTTTAGAACTGGAGGCCAATGAAGGCCTCCCTGGTGCCCTGGTAGCTGCAGCCTCTCTTTTAGCATTTTTTCAAAGGGCACAGGCCAATCTGCCCATAATGAGCCTGGAAAGTAAGGATGAAGTTCCTGATAATATGACACAAATTTCTTTACTTTTGCTCCTTATTTCATCTTAATTAGTCCCTGTAGAAAGGATTGATTTTTGAGAGGCTTGTAGTGAACATCTGTTGGTATTCCTGGGGTCATTCTTAGCCTGTCCTGTGTTTGACATTTCTTGTAAAAGAGGAGGCATTTGTTCATATTGACATTAGCTGCCTCTGTATCTCTCGGTGGTACAGATGGTCTGTGAATAAAGACATCAAGCTAATAGGCAAGATGACAAGCTTCAGTAGAGCTGGGGCTCCTCACATGTAAATGGCAGGGCAGCATAGATTGCTTCTGCTGCTGAGGCTGGGGTCTGTGGGTAGCAAAGCATATGGAATAAGTTAAAAATGAAGAGGGATCCTGGAAAATGACTAGAAATCTCTCCCCGAGACTGCAAGGACTTGTATTATTATTATTAATTTTTTTTTTTTTTTTTTTTTGGTCCATACAGTGTGTCAAGCTTCCAAGGCATGTAGAGTCAGGGGAAAAGGGCGGAAACTGGATTTTCTGCCTGTTCTGCTACCATACCTTTCTGTTCTCTGAATTGGCCATGCAGATACTAATGGAGGCTTGCAAATCTCAGAAGGTAGCTATTGTTCTCACTTTCTGGGTGAAGTATATCCCTGCTCCTCCTTCCATCACAGCCGCTCTCATGTCTAGAGGCAGGATATTTTCCTCCCATGAATCTGTATTTTCCCAGCGGACCTCCAGGAAAGCAGCAGTCTGGAACCTTGTAATTCTGTTCATTCCAGAGGTTCTGGGCTTTCTCCCAAATGCACATCCTAGTTTATTATAATAATCCATCCTGGCTTTGGCACATATATATTCATCTCAATTTATTTAAGTCCATTTATATTTTAATCATGAACTATCTGTTAGGACAAAGAGGTTTTTTGGTTGACTCTTAGAGTGTGAATTGCTGCAAGCCTGAAGGGTGGCTTCCAGGTTCCGGTGTTGGGTGAACAAGACCTTCACTGGTCCACATTTCTTCATCAACGTCAGTTGTATCCTTTCAGCTCCGTCTTCCCATACACCGGAATCCTAATCTTTTCTATCCATCCTCATTATGGTAGCCCCCATGGACTCAATTACATTAGTCACTTTTCTTGCTTTGTCCTGGACTGTCTTTAGTCCTCAAACTCATGCCCCTCCACCCTTCCATTTATGCATGGGTGACATGTCTGTATGTGTATGTTGATTTTTAATTTTTCTACCCTGCCTTGTTTCGTGGATAATGTGATGTGAGGTGGCTAATAAAAATTTAAAACCATAAAACAAAAACAGGACCTTACCAGTACAAAGGAACATATTTGAAAGCGGATGATAGCAGAGGAAATGCTTACATATAATACGAAGACCAAACAGTGCATGCTGTTCCTGGTAGGTCGGTATAGATGAGGATTATTTGGAACTCATACATACCAAGGGCTTGAGTCAAGGCCAAAACCTTATCATGCAGAGGGAAAAATTAACTATGAGCCTGGGTAGGCAAATAAAAACATAATTCATTGCTTGCATGATTGCTCTCTCTCTATCTTAGCTATTAGTCAGTGTTGAGATTCTAGTATGTGATCTTCACCCTGCCCACACTTAGGATCTCAGTTTGCACTCAGGTAAATTAATTATGGTCTTGGGAGAGTCTTATCTAGGAAGGGGCAAAAAGGGGGATATGAAGAAGAGGAGACCAAGGAAAGAACAGAGATCAGTGGAGGGAAAGAGGAAGGAGAGGAGAGCATCCTCTAATTAGCCTGGATAATGGTAAGATTAATGAGGTGCTGTAGTTAATGAGGCAATTAGCTGGCAGGGGTAGTTGTTCCATCTTACCAGAATACCGCTGGGCTTGAGGTGCCATTATGAGAAGCTGAATCTGATATTTAAGGAGGAGAGAGAATTGGGTTTCCAAAAGTCTGAGGCCAGAAGCCAGTCAAAACACACTTGCCTAGAATCTGTTTGATGCAAGTCAGATGGGGACATGGCCATGC
This sequence comes from Lontra canadensis, assembly GCF_010015895.1. Lineage (NCBI taxonomy): Eukaryota > Metazoa > Chordata > Mammalia > Carnivora > Mustelidae > Lontra > Lontra canadensis. The sequence goes on along the minus strand of NW_022630997.1, from coordinate 40,064,398 downwards.
CTTCGTTTCTCCATGGGTACTGGGTTCTGGCCCCATAGTTCAACTCTTTCAACCCATGATGTGTTGTCATGAAATGAACAGAATCTTCTCACCTTACTTCATCCTCTCACGTCAGTTCTGTTATTTTTTCTTCCCTTCCCTCTTCCTTTCTTTTCCTTCCTTTCCCTTGCCTTCCTTCCCTTCCCTTCCCTTTCTTTCCCTTCCCTCCCCTCCCCTTCCCTATCCTTTCCTTTCCTCTCTCCTCTTTCCTTTTTTCTTTCCTTTCTGTTTGTTTTCCTTTCCTTTCCTTTCCTTTCCTTTCCTTTCCTTTCCTTTCCTTTCCTTTCCTTTCCTTTCCTTTCCTTTCCTTTCTTCTATCCTTCCACCTCAGTCACTGTGAGGAGTCATTGTTGCTGCTTCTCCATTATGGTGAATTCCTTGGAAATGGGGACCACATGTCTACCATTAGATTCAGCTTTTCTCTGGAAGGAGTCTATATCTTTCTTTCAGACTCCAATCTCCATAATGATGATAATCAGTGTCCTTTATATATAATAAAGTATTTATATATATAAATATAAAGTAATTATGTTACTTTAGGAGCTGCTGAAAGGGAGCAAATGATTTCTCTCCTCTTTTCTTCTCTGAATCCCACTTTGATCCCATCAAGGATTCTATATCTCTTCATTCCACAAATATTTAGAGACCTGTTATGTGCCAGGCATTGTTCACAGAGACTGGGTTCCTGCTCAATGAGCTTATCTTCTGAAGTGAGGGTGGCAAGAGAGACAGATAATAAGTAAGTAGATAAATAAATATATGTCAAGCAGGGAACATGGATAGGGGGGCACAGGGAAGTGATGTTGTTTCATGTAAGGTAATCAAAAGTGGTCTTTCTGAGAAGGTGACATTTGTTGGCAGGAACATATAATTATTTGGGCAGGGGAGTGAGAATTCCAAGCAGAGGGAATACCAAGTACATTTTCTGTTTTTGTATCTCCAAGGGAGTGTGCCTGACCAGGAGCATTGTCCCAAGGTGTGGGGGGGGGGTGCCCAGAGACACCTGATCATCTCACATCTCAGAATCTGATGCTCCAACACCTGCTGTGGCAGATTGTCTCCTGTTTGGGCTGGGTCCAATCTTGGCTGGCATCAGCAGTAGTGGGTACCTCCAGGTGTCTTCCTCTTTCCACCTGTCCAAGGAGCCTTTTAGGACTCTAGAACCAGATGGTCTGGGTAAAAATTGTGTCCCTGCCCCTTAATACTTTTGTCTTGTTAGGAAAATGATGTAACTTTTTTGGGTTTCCTCCTCTATAAAATAATTGTCCCTGGCTCAGAGATTAAATGAGTTAATACATGGAAATGCTTATAATATAGCCTTTCCAGAGTAGGTGCTCTACAGAAGTTAGCTGCCATTACTATTGTTGCTCTTGATTTGTTTTATCAAATTAAAGAAAATAATCTCTCTTATATTGTAAGGACATTCTCCTCCTCTGGAAACAGCTCATTCTCTTGCTCATCTGCAAAATGAGGGGTGGATTTGAACATGAATTAGAACTCGAAGATTTTTTGTCAAGCCTGCCTTTCTGGATTCTACTCTGGGCCACACTGAGCATACACTCGCCTGACGGCTACAGAGCTGACTTACAGACTTTTTCCTCCATAGGAGGCACAGAAGCTAGTCTTTTCTCCAGGTCGCAGATGAAGGCTCTACCAGTTTTATGTCTCCTGAATCACCTAGGACAGATCTGAGGAGTGCCTAGATCTGGGTGCTTTACTCTGTGCTTATCATGGGTTCCAGAAAAATGCAGTCCCTTTATGCCATCTAGCTTTCTTCGGTGTGATTCTTCATGCTTCATGCTGTCTCCTGGTGGGAATAGCATCAGATGGCAACAGACATGGGATTCATACTCTCTGGGCTTAAATTCTACTGACTCTGTGCCTTTGAAGATAGTAATGATCTTTATGTTATTAAGAAGGTTAATGGGTCAATACAAGCAAAGCACTTAGAAAAAAGTGTCTGATAAGTGGTTTACAGGTGCTAATCATTGATATTGTTGTTCACTGTTATTATTGATAGTAATATTCTTCCAGTGTGTTTTATACATAGAAGAGTTTTAGAATCAGGAAGGTTAGAGTAGATCCAGGTTCTCTGAAGAGAAAACCTGGAAGCCATTCTTTCCCTAAATGATGGGCATGAGGCAGCATTCTGTTGCATCTAAGAAGGTGATATCCAGTACAGGATTCTGGATGGTGGGTGGCAGTGCCTCATGGTCTTGTTTCATGGTCTAATTAGTTGTTTTATTTTCTGTCGCCTCCATGATGATAGGTTTCTTGAGATGCTTTTCCATCTTCCTGTGCACCTCAAGCTCTGCGGTCATGTTAGGGGATCTGGCAAATATTTGGGGATCCGTAATTAACAACTGGTTGGATGGATAGATGGGTAGATGGGGTGGATGAGAGATGACCTTCTCTCTATTACTATTACGATTCTTCTTACTGACTACCGAAGAGGTGGGAGTCTTTTGGCTCATTTCTCCCCACCACCACATCCTCTTCATCTTCTTTTAATTCTTGCTTTCCTCCGCCTTTCCTCTTTGATTTCCTCCTTGCTTTCCTCTTCTGGTGCTGGCTCCCCCATTGTCTCTGGACCTAAACATGGCACTCCTAACCTACTGTTTTCTCTTTTTATCCTCATTATCAAGTACCAAGTACTCCCCATATCCCCCTGGAGGTCCAAATTGAGAGCATTCAGTGTGGTGACCCAGGTGAAAGGAGTTGAGATTTGGCTCTCTTCCCCAGGTGTCTGTTCCCCAGGATGACCCAGAATCATTTGCTCAGGTAACAGGACGATGAGCTCCACCTCCTTCGCTTTGACACCCTCTGCGTCAATGTTTTGCTAGCAGTCTTTGCCAAGTGTATCATGGCTGAAATTGATGCTGCCGGCACACATGAAACTCGCACCTTTTCTCAGGCAGCCTCTCTCTGCTCTACACTTACTGCAGTTTAAATGTCACCGCTATTGAACAAACAGTGGAGTAATGTATCGGGAAGACAGCTAATGCTATATTTTGGTAAGTTCTTATCAAAATGCCTCTGGCAAGCTATTTGCCTTTGATAAAGAGAATTCTAGTCTTGTTGGTGAAACTCAATACTAATTATACCAGGCCAAACCCTTAGGACTCAGGCCCCTATGGGAGTCCTGATCCAGCCCTTCTGGCCACAGAGTAAATGGAGGTTTGGCCAGTGTCCTCAACACTGGCGAGGCTAGGTAGTTTTTTTTCAGAAATTGATTGCTCCCCGTAACTCTGAGAAGCACTTACTTTTGGAGCCTCGGTTTCACCACCTGAAAAACGAATTTCCATTCTCTGTTAGCCTACTCTTTAAATAATCTCCAGTGGTGATCAGTGGATAATCACTCTGTGGGTAGATCATAAGCAGCAAGTGGGAGCTACCTCGCCCCTATTATTTTCATGATAAAAGCAGGAATCTGGGGCTGCATATTCAGTGGAAAAATTAGTGGCATTAATTTTTATTACTTGTGATATTTCTAGTTAGCTAAGAAGGTCTTTTTAGGAAGTATCTTTTACATCAGGATGTTAAGAAGCTGGAACTCAAAGGGATTAGAATCTAAATTTTTTTTTCTGATTCAAATTATCTTGTTTTTTTTTATCTTTAGACCTTCAAAGAAGGCAAATAAGATCAAATTTCTCTTATTTCCCTCCTCTGTAAACACTTACCTGATGTTATTCATTTCAGCTGACTTAGAATAGAAATAGTAAACCACTTTCACTTAACTTCTTTCAGTTAACATATCTGCAGGGGAATCGAGGTATGTAGAGGGAAGCTTAGGTGACTATCTTCCAGTTTGGGGCTGTGGAGTGTTTGGAGACTGGAGAATTTTCATCTTCAGAGGCCCTTCTCTTGGCAAACCACAACACTTTGTAATAAAGTTACCTCCTGTTCACCTAAATGCTGATGAAATATTGTTTATGAGGATAGCTCGTTCTGTCTAAAGTATGTGTATTTGGAAGTTATGTTTACTAAGTAGATTTTGGGTGTCTATCTTTAGTCGTTGTCTCATACCTGCGATGATGAAAGATTCTTTAACAAAAAATATTAAGCATGCACTGAGGATTGAGTGGGTACCCAGAGTAGAATCACCTACCATCTGTCAAGGCAGAAAACCAAAGTAAAAGGGGGTTAGTGGGGGTATGACGGTTCCCCACAGAGACAGGTCTCTTGCCTAAGGAGAAGGCTGTGATGGCTGATAGTCTCAGTTACTGGTGATCATGCCCATGTCCAGGTGAGGGTCAGAACTTCAAACAAGCCACCCCAGGGTGGAACAGCACCAGGCTATGTTTCTGTGAAGAGGACATCTCTGTCCACAGAATATCACCCAACATGTTTCATGTGTCCTACTTGTGTGGGTAATTCCTTCCCTGGCCATTGCTGAGAGAACAAACTTGAAGACTTGGTTGTGTGTCCTAATTCCTTCCTTGAAGTCTTTAGGAAAGAAGGGAGAGTGATAAAGGCCCTACATTGAGAAGTCACTTTCCTCTCCCGTATGTCCTCACACAGCCATGGGATACAATGATGTGCAACAGAGAGCGCTAAGGAATCCTATTGGGCTTTGACATTCCAACTCCAGTAATGCAAATGGACAGAGAAAAGGACTAGCCTTACAGATTTGTGAATTGACCCCGAGATGGACCACCATGAAGGAAGCCAGCTGTATGGCTTGTTTGACCTCAAGAATGTTGAAGATGTTCATGATGGAGCTGGCTTTTTTCGTTCCTCGCCAATCCAGGAGGGTCTACTTTCCTCCTTCCTCCCCACATTTTAGATTGAATGACATTCTCAAGCAACAATCTTGTTTTGATTGTTTGTTTGTTTTTAGTCACAGTTGCTGGTGATCCATAAGCTTTCCCTGTGCATCAACCTCTTTTTTCCCTCCATGAAAACATGTCTTTGTTCAATGCTCTGTGGCTATGGAAGTTATGGAACTGCTAGTAGGGCTCTTTGAAGTAGCAAGAGGAATATTGCAAAGAAATATGGAAAAGTAGAGAGTGTGCTCAGGCGGTGGGTCCATCCTTCCTCCCTCCACCTGCTAGGTGTTTCTCCCCTGTTCATTACCTTGCTCCCTCCTCACTGTAACCTGTCTTCTCTTTCTCATCTCCTCTGTGTTTCTCCCCTTCTGCTCCTGGACTATTGTCTTTCCATCTTGTGGTGGTTCTGTTCTTCCCGATGCCCTCACACAAGGGATCGTCTACACTGCTGACCAGCCCACTGGAGAGGTCGATTTTAGTTCAGGCTTTCATTTGAGCCAGTTAGCTATGGGCAGAGATAAGGAGTTGCATGTGAAAAACCACAAGAGAGCTATGGTTATGACAGGTTCTCCGCATGAAATAAGAAAAGAATGATTTCAGGCAAAAAGGCTCTCAGCATTCTTCCCGATTCCACTGCCAACCAAAAACCACCCGGAGCAGATTGTGCAAAAGGAGGGTACTATTCAGATCAGATACCTGGCTAAATGTTTCCCTGAAATGGAGCCTGGGAAGCAGATTCTGACTTTTCAGGCTACTTGCTCATAAAGCCAACCACGTGGATACAAAGCTGTTTGCTCCCAGAGGAAATGCCAAATGGATGCTCGCTGTGCAGCCATTATGAACACTGACATTTGTTGAGGAGAACTTCAGGATTCCATGTACGTGCTTAGCCACTGTGGCTTGTACCAGTGGGAGTAAGATCGTTCTTCTTCATGTTGGTATTGCTAAGCAATCTTGATACGTGTGTGATCTTGTTCTCTAAAACTAAATGTTATCTCAGAAATATGTATGAATGTGTGTACACACATAAACATGCATGCACACACACACACATGCAGTAGAAGCGCTCTGCTTAACGACTTTGCATATCACCAACCTATATACTCTCTAACACCTGCTATCCTTCCACGGAGCACACTGGCTGATGCAGTGTCACCCTCCATGTACACAGCTGGCAGGCTCTCTCCTCACTCAGCTAGGCACTTCTGATCTCACCAGGTGAACTGGGTATTTACCAAGAGTCCGTTGAATCTGTTCCCAAACCTAGTTATGTTAGTTATGTTTATTATGATACTGCAGTTTAATTAAATGTTATAAAACCAATGAAATGTGAGAGTGCAGACGATTTTTTTTTTCTTCTACAAAAACTAAGATGTAAGACTGGAAAAGGTTTATTAAAAAAAAGTACAATCAATTAGATGGACAAGGCAGCTGTAAAAACTTGGAAAAAAAAGCATAAAATTCTAAAAGGAGTCTATACTCAGATTGCTTTGCAAGAGTCTTTAAGTTCTATTTCCCCTTTAAAGAAAACAAAGCAGGAAATTTTAGAAGCTGTGTGATGAGAGTAGTTTGTGCAAAAGAGTCCACGATAACATTGGGGAGGAAAAATAATTTTCCCTCCAACCTTCTAGGTTCTTGGCTGAGATATGCTGCTATAAAAACAAACAAATACACAGCTTAATATAACAACAAAGAAGTTTAATAACATGTGTACCTTCTTAATACATGGGAGATACCCAGGAAAACTGAATCACCTTCCCTCTGTCCACCCCGAGAGCCCAAGCCACCACCTTAAATTCCATCTCCAGCTAAGGATAAGAGGTGTTGGAGGTAGGAGGGGGAAGGAGACCAGTTATGGAAGGTGATCAGAAAAGCACAGTAAAGAAGGGTAAGGTTATTGTGTGGATTTAAGTCCCTGCCTTCTGTGTTAATGAGAGTTTCTAGAGATTTAGACATTCTTCTCTTCTGGTACCAAGAGAGAGAAACCCTCACAATTGGAGATTTTCCTTATAGATGTAAATGTCTCTTACAAACAGGTCACTTCTTGGTGTTTAGAGCTTTTCTCTTGCATGTTGGGTTTTAAAAATAATTAGGTATTTTTGTTCATTTCATTTTTTATTTTATTTATTTTATTTTTTTAAACATTTAAAAAAACTTTGTGTGTGTATGCTTTTCTGGTTTGTTTTGTTTTTTAGATTCCACACATTAAGTGAAGTCATATGGTATTCGTCTTTGTCTGTCTGACTTATATCATTTAGCATATACCTGAAACTAATAGAACATTGTCTGTCAACTCTATTTTAGTAATAAATAAAAAATAATAATAGTCAGTGTAAAATCATCCTTATGCCAGAGGCATATTTTGGGATGACAAATTCTCTCCTTCGTTAAATTTTGCAAAAGATAAGGCCTAGGTGTGCACCAGGAGATGGCCAAATTAGTTTGATTCCCATGATTTAAATTAAAATAAACAGTTTAAGTACAGGGATAGCATTTCAATCAACTTTTTCTGTGTTTTTTTTTTCTGTTTTGTTTTTGTGTTTGTTTTTTACTGTCTAACCAACTACAAGCTTAGTGCATAGCATATAAAGTAGCGCTGCTCTAATCCTTGCCTGTGAAATTGAAGTCAGGGAGTTGTATTGGGAGGAGAAAGGAGAGAACTGGCAAAGAAAATCAATTCTCCAACAACTTGTCAGCTTTTTTTTCCCTCCCCCTCTTTTGCCCTAGAGCTCCGGGTCCAGATAGTAATGGGAAAAGCAGACATTTTCTTAGAGGTTGTATATAGAGGAGAATGAGAGTTTCCAAAATCCTGGGACAACCCCAAAGTCTGCCACTGGGTTCCTGCTCAAGTGCACGCTGCTGGCGTCCAGAGTCTCCAGGGCAGCACAAATGGATGACATGCAGGTGTCATGTGGATGGAGCAGGACAAGGAAGAGCAGGAGTTTAAAGTTCTGTCAGTACTCCCAGGTCAAGAGAGTTGGTGGTGGCAGTGAGCTGGTTCAGGAATCTGGACCCTTATGTCAGCCCAGGCAGTTCTCTGATCAGCAAAGAGCCCTCCCTACTGCAGAAATTAAAAGCAAACTTTGCTTTTGACTCAGAGAATGTGTGGGAAGTAGCTCAGGGAGAGAAACCAGGTGCCAAATGAGCTCAAAGCCAAGCCATTCCTTTGGCTTTACTCATGGATACAATTGATATTTCCGTTTCCTGATGTGAAAGGAAGTGCCCTGAGATCCATCCCTGATGTCCACCCTCTGTGAAGAGGCTCAAAGATTCTAGAGTGGCCATGGAACATTCTCTGCTAGTAGCACTCCCCTGAGTACAAGGCAGGGGCTCTGTGTTGCGGATATGATTTCCCTTGGTCTCCTCCCGAGCCTGACAGGGAGGTGCCCACTGGCGCCCTGTAACTCTTTGGTAGGATGTATTACGTAGCGTGTGAATTAGTTGGCGGGAGGCCCTCCTGTCTGTATTCCAAAGAATGTCTTACGTATCTGTGAAGATACCCAATGGAGTCCAACTGGACACTCACACACCCTGAGTAAAATAAACCTTCTGTTGCAAGTAAGATAATGATGAAGAACGTAAATAGAATTTTTAAAATATGGATGGTTCTCACTCTTTTTAGGACAATCAGTTATCCCCTGGAGGGTCACTGTGTTCTCAGAAATCACGCCAGTCTGCTTATCACCCTAAGTGGTGCCAGTGCAACCCAACTCACAGACGAACCCTAGTCTGGGCTGGTGTGCTTTCCATTATAGTCATTCATCTCTGGGCTGGCCTTCTTTTATGTTGCAGAAGCACCCAGCTTGGCCACGGATATTCCTCCATCCCGGAATATCATCCATCCCTCAGCCTGCCAGGACTCTTGCCTGCTCAGACCTACCACCCAACTTTTCACTCCTACTTCTACTCAAGCCGTTGTCTATTTCCAGTGGGCAAAATACTATTTGTAGCTCCCACTGCAAAATGGTTTAGAGATTTAACTCTTGTCTCCTAAAATAGCACCTGTGTTGGAGGGATCTTGCAGCAGGGCTGCTTGGCGTATGGTTTTCAGCTGTGCCCATCTCTCCCTACGGGCTGTAGGCACCCCTGTGCTTCGGTAGGTGAGGGTGGGTTCTAAGAACTCCCCAGAACCACTCTTCTTTGTTAGACTGGGCTTGTTTATTGATCTTCTGTCCTAAAGGTAGAGTATCTTCCCCAAACAGTGCCCCACAGTCCTGCTCCTCACCATCTGCTGTCTGTTTCTCTTCCTCTCGCAGCACTCACAGCTATGCGCACGCGTGCGCGCGTGCGCGCCCGCGCACACACACACACACATACACACACACACACACACACACACACACACACACTCTGCTGTTCCTGCAAATGATATGAGAAGTGTTTTAGTGGGAAGTAATCTAAAGTAGAAGTTAACAGTAGAGCCTCTTTACCAAGCTGAAATTATTTTTTCCATGACACTTCTCAGAACTCTTGTAAACCAGTAGATGAAACAAACAAACAAACAGGCACAGGGTTTGGGAGGACTAATCAGCTTCACACCCAACATCCCCTTAGGTTCATCCAGGATACTTTTTTAAATAGCACTTTTAGCCACAAATATTTGTAAATGATGACATAGCTCTAGCCCATCCTGCTATGGATAACCAGACCCTCTGGCCAGGACCTCACCTCTGTTACTAATTTTGTATTTTTAAAATGTCTTAGAATTCTTTGTATCTTGCAGTTTTAATTGGGGGTTGATAGCAGATTCTGATAACTTGCAAATAGAGACTGATAATTTGTTAGCCTAGGTTTCGATAAGTTGACTTTGTTAAAAAAAAAAAAAAATCTCTGGGTCAGAAGCTGCTGTTCAGTGAAACTAAGCCAGACTAGGTTTTCCCTTGTGTGTTACTCAACGATGTATTATTTCTCGGTAGACAGTTTACATGACTATTGTGATAACCTTGCCTGTCTCCCAGCCTCACCTACGTTGTCTAATACAAATGGAGTAAACTTCCTATGGCATTGCTTTGATCATGTCTTTTTTTGGTAGGCAGAAAGGCAGTTAGGGCCACTTCTTTGACTACTAAAGAGGCTACTCACCATCCAGCAAAACTTAGTGGGGCAGGGAGCCTCATTTTCCACAGGCCCTTCACAATCTCGTGCTTCTGTCAAGTTGAACAGCTCCTGCTTGTCACAAATGTTCTCTGTTGTCCTCTCTGCCCTTCTCATCCCCATCCTAACCAGCATGCCACAGACCTGTTCATCTCTCAAGTCTCAGAATAAAGCCACTTCCCCCATGAATCTTTCCCTAATTCTGCTCAAATATAACCGCCCCCCCCCTTGAAGTGCCATAACCCTCCATCTCCCATCATGTGTCTATCCTATATCATTTGCAGTGTTGGGTATAAGATCTCTTAAATGGATATTTTTATGCTTAAATCTTGTACATATGTCTAATTATCACTTTAAGACAAATTCTTAGAAATATTTAAAGTCTCAGTGAATATTGCCAAATTGTCTCTTAGGCAATATCAGTCTGTTTATTCTCCGTTGTCTGTGTATCAAAGTAAATTTCCCCCCTACTCTCTTCTAACCAGGTATTATTTTCCCCCCTACTTAAAACTATTGTGGTATCTTTAAAAAAGAAAAAAAAAACAACCTTTCATTTTATTTCATGTTGCATTGATCTAATTTCTAGTGAGGCTGAACATTTCAAAAGTGTGTTTATTAGCCAGGCACATTCTCTTTGAATTGTCTGTTGACAGGGCACTTGACACTTTATATCGTAGTATTTTTGTGAACTCATCAGCTACCAAGGAATCATAGGATAAACAGCTCTACTTTCAGCCTAGTGACTGCCTAGTGTATGGTGCACAGTAAACATTTGTTGAAAGATGGAATGAATGAATATATATATGGCTGATGATTGTTAGTGTTCCACATTTTTTAAAAAATGTAGAATCTAGTTAAATCTCTAATCAATTCAAGACACAAATCTGAAAGGCAGGATTGAGTGTGATCCCAGCCGTAATCCTCCTTGCCACAGGCTCCATCTGTAAGGCGGGTTGGGGGGTTGAAGGACAAGGTTAGGTTTGCAAACACTGAAGTAAGGAGTAGAGGCCAGTTCATGACTCTGGAACATAGTATGCTTTGTTGTTCATACTTTTGGACCTTGCCAAACTAGAGATTGCCATCTGTGAGCCCAGGAAACAGGAAAGGCGTGGCAGAGCAGACTTCTGTTTGGAGACATGGCTGATTTCAGCTGAGAAGGTGGGGTGACAAATTTGGGGACGGATGCCTGACCATTAAGACTGAGTCTTCTTAGATGTCAGCTGATAGAAGATGAAATCCAGTAAAAGCTGTTTTTTTTTTTTTTTTCCTGGCATTCTATCAAGGAGAACAATTTTTTATAACATCATATTGGTTCAAGTAACCCTAAGGCACTGCAAGATGATGTTCAGGGTCACTCTGGAGTCAAGGTCTTACAGATTATATTAATCATTCTTTTGGAAATTGGTGATGGTAGAACATGTGGTAATTTTCTATTCACCAGGACATCTTAGTAACCAAAAGCCAAGATTTCTACAGAGTGGAAACCTTTTGTGAGCACGTGAGTGTAGTAGGTGAGCACAGGAGTGTGAGCACTGGTCATAGAACAATGAGTTGGAGTCAAGCTGGGGTGGAAAACTGAGGGAGTGTTGACCATTCATCAGGATTCTCAGATTTCACAGTGGACAAGCACTTCCTAAGGGTGACTTAACTTTGGAAGGGTTTGGTTAAAGCAAGGGAAGTAAGGAAACCAAGCCCTCTTCAGCTCTGTGTTGGAAGTGTTACTCAATCTCCTTCATAAAGGAAATACAGGGTTGGGTTATTTTTATTGCTTTTTTTCTTAAGTAAAGAAAGCAGTAAGTGGGTTCTTCCTTGCGTGCAGGTAGCACACCCTGCCAACCTGGATCCCATTGACAGATAATCGCCTGACAGCCGGCCCTTTGATGTTAAGCTTCACTTAGGCAGAAAGTTTCTCTGTGCCTCCCTAACAGTGCTGGGTGGTCTTGTCTGTTCTCCTTCCCAGGAGCCTTGCCTAGGGAAGTGCATTCAAGGGCCAGTGCATTCAAGGGCCCCAGAGGTCAGGAACGGTGGGGGGTGATGGGGTCAGCCAACCCCAGGCCACTCTCCCAAGTGCAGAGAGCAAGGGGGAGCCCACAAACTCAGCTGAAAACAAACAAGGGCTAAATTAAAAAGAATGTTAAATACAGATCAGCTGCTTGGCTTCTGACAGCAGATTTAATTCTTCCCTCCTCTCACCTGATGGAGCTTTGCCTGCAGGGTTTGCATCAATTATCTGTCGACTTGTGGAAAATGATTGATGAGCTGCCTGCGGCACTGGAGTACACTTTGTCAACCACTCATCATTTATACATCTTATCTCTGCTAGAACAAAAGATAGGACAGCCCCACACTGCAGTTGGGGATGGGTGGGGGGAGATGAGAATGGGAGGTGAGGGAGGCAAGTCAGAAAACTATTGGGCGCCTATCCGGATGAGCTGGGGTGATGAGGCCCACAGCTCTCAACTCTGAGCTGTCTGGTCAGCCCCCTCTGCCCTTACCATGGGCTGTGGTGTGGCCCAAACTCTGGTACCATTCCTTCCAGAAGGGCCTGGGGGGGTCAAGGCCCTGTGTGCTTTTTTAATTACAGCACCATCTCGGGGGTTGAACCCTGTCATCACAGCAGTCGCTGACCCTTTGCTTTAATCAACCAGTCAGAAGGCAGGGTTGCTAACCATCCCTGACAGAGATGAGTCATGGCCTGGTGGATCCAGCCTCTGAGAGAGTGTCAGGGGGAGCTGTCTAGAGGAAATTGGCCTGTCTGATGATGGTGGGACTGAACAGTGGGATTCATGGTTTTATAGACAAATCTTATTCACAAGGCTGAAGTGAGGTCCATATGTTTTTACTCACACTGGAATAAAAGGTGGATGGTGATGCTGGCTCTTTATTCATGATCACTGGTGGCCTTGCTCTTAGGACTCAAACCCGTGCTAAGAGGTGAACAGAATATCAGCTCACAGAGGTCTCTCAGGCTGCGCCCATCTTCTCTCTTCCCTGGTGACACCATTATAGACACAAACCCAGGTGATGACCTAACAATCATTTCTAGGCAGTAACTGCTGAAAATAGCAATTGTATTATGGGCTGATCTCTATTAATTCACTCTCTATTAAAGGCATCCTATTTATTGATTTTTTTTCTTTGAAAAAGAGGGTACTGACAAATATAATGTCAAGTGGCCAGTTATATAATTTGAGTAAGAGGCCCAGCAGATTCCTTGGTTGGGGGTAGAAAGGAATTAAGGTAGGAAACTTCAACTTTATAGTATAATGATTTTCCTCCAATAAAATTTAATATTCTACTTATAAATCATTAAATGATACAGAAGCATAAAAAATGAACATAGCTATTAGAGTGAATTCTAAAAGCAAGGTATAGAACTATGAGGCAAAATCATGTCAGAAAAGAGGTGACTAAACATAACAATGAAATGGAAGAAAAATTAGAAGACCAAAGGCACCAAAGCCAGGAGAATAACTCAATGGCCCTTAAAAGGCGTAAAATACTGTTTTGAACCCTTGCATACATTTTTGTTGGTATTGCTGGGTTAACAGTTATCTCCAGCTGTGCCTCACAGGTTGGAGCTTGAGGTAACAATAACAGGTAGACAGTCATCATGACATCAGGCATTTCATGGAACCTTTGTGAGCATGAATTACCCATACAGAGGGGCCTTCTTGACCCAGCGGACAAGAGTGGCCACTGAAGACCCCATGTTTTCCTCAAATGTTCCAGGTATGGTGGGCCACCCACGCTGATGGCTCTAGTTGATGACGTCATTGCCCTGGATGAGAGGAAGCCCTCAAAGGTTACTCTAACCCTGAAATTATAAACTAAAGGGCAATTACTATAAAATCCAAGAATCAAGGACAGGTACTCTCTCTGCTTGACACAGATCTATAAACTGTAGAGTGACAACGCCAGATGAGTACATGTCTATGATCCCTTTGAGGTAGATTATATTTTAGATTTAAGTGGTAGCCTCATGAACCCCAATGATCGAGGTTTTACATTTTTGTGTGTTTTTGATAATCCTCAAGGCTTCTACCTTAGTAGATGGCTACCTACTTGGTATTAAAGGTTTAGAAAGGTATTTGTATGAGTTTTCTCAAATATATGAGACTGTTATAACACCCCAAGTGGGTGATTTAAACAACAGGAATTTATTGTTGTTCTGGAGTCTAAAAGTCCACTATTAGGGTGTCAGTGGGGTCAGTTTCTTCTGAGGGTGGTGAGAAAGAACCTGTTTCTTTCCTCTCTCTTAGATTCTGGTAGCCTCTGGTGTTCCTTGGCTTAAAATGGCAGTCTCCCTGTGTCTGTATATGCTCTTCCTTAGGGGATATCTTGTCTCTGTATGCAAATTTCCCCTTTTTATAAAGGACATATTGAATTAGGGCCCACCTTAATGACTTCATCTTAAGTTGATTATCTGCAAAAATCCTTTCCAAATAAGGTCATATTCACAGGTATGGGGGTTAGGACTTCACTATCTTTTGGGGGGAATGACAGTGTTACCCAGGGACTGTAATGGAGAGAACTGTACCTTGGATATTTCCATCCCACACTGTGCTTTACCTCTTGAGTTTAAGGCTTAGATTTCTAAGATTTCTATCATAAGACTTTAACTCTGAACTTTTGTGAAAAAAGGAGGCATTTTAAAATATGAGATTTACAGTTTTACTAGAAGAAGACTAATTTCCAGGTCATGAAGTGAATGAATTAACTCCAGAGGCATCAGAAACTTAGAAAAATGGGTTCCTTTCAAAAAATGTATCATGTAATCTCTGAGTTTGGACATTTATAAGGAATCTTCTGTTTATGAACTACACCTTGGGGAAAAGAATCCTTGTGCTAATTTTGTTTTTGAGGAAATCTGTGCCTTGGGTGGATGTTTATTTTCTTGTGACACACTGCCACTTGGGGGGAAAAATATCCCCAGTGGAAACCTTATATTGGAAAATTTTAAAACTGCTCAATATTGTCTGAATTATCCAGTTCAAATACTGAAACAGAAGGTATATTCACCATCATAAGTAGACTCTTGTTTAGTATGTGCAAATGACTGAGTGTTGAGTTAGTAAGGAGGCACCTTTTGTGTTATCTACTCCAGATATGTATCTTTTATTTACAAACAGGTGAACTTTTAACATTTCTTTAAAAAAGAGCAAAGCAAAAAATTGGCTATATTTCATAAAAAAGAACTTGTTTAAGAAATACAGAAATATGAAAAGTTTAAGGATAAACGTGTATTTTTATAAAATGGAAGATGTAATGACCATTTTTATCCTTAAACTTTCTGTATCTATATATGTTTTGGAAAGTTTTTATCAAATATAGTCAATTTTTTATTTTTTGAAACCATATAACAGACCAGGCCTAGGTGAACCAGGCATCTCCAGAGCTCGAGACAGTAGTCCCATGAGGGATAATGCCAAGGCCCCTGTGTGTCAGGCCCCCACCCAGAGACAGCAATCTGTCTCTCAGAGGAAGGTTGTGAAACCTGCAGAAGATCTGGGCAGCAAAACCAAAGAGCTGCACTCAGCGATGCCTGGCTCATGTTCTTCCCGGTCAAACAAATCCCTTTTCACTTTGTTTTCTGAGGCCCTTACACCAAACTACTCCTGTCTCCATGCCTTTCTTTATGCTGTTGCCTCCCTTTGGCAGGTCCATCTCTGCCACTCTGAGTTAATTGCTACTGATCCTTTGAGTTCCCGTTCAGATCTCAAGGCTGTGGAAAGTCGTCTTGGACGTTTCCATCCTACGCTGGCTGTTTCTTAAGCTAAAACCCTTAGAGTTACTATAGTATATATACTTGGATGCTTGTTTCATATCAGCCATTTCTGTCTCGCTCAGCGACAGAAGATATCTTTATGCTAGACAACATCTAATTTACATTTCATTGGCTATAAATAATGTCGAATAACTGACCTCACTTGATTCAGAGTTACTTAATGATCACCCCCATTTATTCACCCAAGATGAGGCGAAAACCATACTTTTCCATTGCTCATGCAGGTTAGAATAGAAGGAAAGGGACTAGGGGATGAACTTAAGGTGGATGGAATTTGCAGATGGAATGCTATTTACTTGGTCAGATTTTCCAGCAGTGTTGCCCTTACTTCCCTGAAGAGGATTGAAAACAAGAAAGATCCTCCTGGGAGTCAGGAGAAGTGATGAGATATGCTCTAGCTGGGTCCTTGCTCTGTGCAACAGAGTTTATGCCTGTGGGCAAGTAATGCAGTGATATGCTCAACAGTGACAGAAGCCGATAATAACAACAACAAAAAAACTATAGTGCATCTATTTTAAAACTACTATTTTAAAGCATTTTTATTTTTATTTTTTAAATTTAATTTAATTTCATTTTTTTCAGTGTTCTGAAATACATTGTTTATGTATCACACCCAGTGCTCCATGCAATGTGTGCCCTCCATAATACCCACCACCAGGCTCACCCATCCCCTCACCCCTCTCCGCTCCAAAACCCTCAGTTGTTTCTCTGAGTCCACAGTCTCTCATGGTTTGTCTCCCCTTCTGGTTTCCCCCAATTCACTTATCCTCTCCATCTCCCAGTGTCTTCCGTGTCTTCACTTCCACAAGTAAGTGAAACCATATGATACTTGGCCCCCTCTGCTTGACTTATTTCACTCTGCATAATCTCTTCCAGTTCCATCCATGTTGATACAAAAGTTGGGTATTTATCCTTTCTGATGGAGGCATAATATTCCATTGTATATATGGACCACATCTTCCTCATCCATTCATCTGTTGAAGGGCATCTTGGTTCTTTCCATAGTTTGACGACTGTGGTCACTGCTGCTATGAACATTGGGGTATAGATCACCCTTCTTTTCACTACATCTGTATCTTTGGGGTAAATACCCAGTAGTACAATTACAGGGTCATAGGGTAGCTCTATTTTTAATTTCGTAAGGAATCTCCACACTGTTTTCCAAAGTGGATTCACCAACTTGCATTCCCACCAACAGTGTAAGAGGGTTCCCCTTTCTCCACATCCCCTCCAACACTTGTTTACTGTCTTGTTAATTTTGGCCATTCTAACTGGTATAAGGTGGTATCTCAATGTGGTTAGATTGAAATAAAACTACTATTTTGCAAAACAAATTCAGTGCCTATATCAATAAAACTAAACTTGGACCAGAGGAAGAGTGGAGGGATATGCTCGGCTTCTGATGAAGTTGTATGTCCCTTTAAGAGATTTGATCAGAGAAATTGTCCAGGGTCCCTGGGGATGGTGATTCTAAAGTTAGGAGCAGGAGGAAGAACTGGGGAGTGGTGAGATCTAAATTAGGAGAATGTTTTGGGAAGATTGTAATTTCAAGAATTGCCCACGGGAGTTGTGTAGTATTGCCCTCCTGCAACTGTAGACATTTTTCACTTTATAATTCCCTGTTTAAACCTGGACAACTTTAATTTGGGATTAAAAAATGATGGCTGAAATGCAGAGCAGTGTTCTAATGATGAAGGGCTACAATTTACGGACCAATTAGAATGGCATTTGTTTTCATTCTGCAGCAACTTTTCTCCCCCTAGTGCACCCTTCAATAACAGGAAAATAGATTCCTGGGTCCATGGGCGGTTTTCTGGAGCTGACAGCTGCCATATGCCCTGGGTTGGGAGGTTGGGGACAGGTTCCAGGCAGCTAACAGAGAGCCACCCCATGCATTCTGCCCATTCTTTAGAGCCACTCTCACTGCAAAACAATGCCATTTAACTTCAGGCTCTGACACCTTGCCTATTTCTATTTCATTATAAATAAACCTACCCCCATGGCCCCCCTTCCCTTGCCTCCCCCAGGTCAGGCATTCCTCAATTACAGTCTTAAACCTGACCAAGCAAGAACAGATTGTGACCTTAAGTTATATCTTAAAGTCCTGCCTCATATTGGGACGCAGAAAGAGTTTTTTTGGTATTCTCTTTGACAGGCTGCTTGTAGATAGAACAGTTTTCCATAAGGAATTGAAATCATACATCAAATGTATTGTTTTATATGTAAGCCACTGGAGACCAATGAAAGCAGTTGGTAGAGCCCAAATACCATTACAAATAGATTTATTGTAGTGTGTTTTCTCCCACCTTTTTCTAGAAGTTATTGCTTTAATCTTAAGAATTTATGTATGTATGCTTGTGGCTTTTATATGGTTTATGCATTCACTTTGGAGACTTTTAGCTATTTAGTGGCGAGGTGTTTAAAACAAGTGTTATCAAGGAAATAATTTTGGCTTTACATCATTTTTTTTATATTTGCCTCTGAATGCTACATATAGAATATCCAGTCGGCAATATAAAAGAGTTATTGTGGATGTCATGGAAACTTATCTTTTCAGTGCCCTTTAGTTTGGTATGTTCATCTGTACCTCCAAAAAGCAAGCAGAGATAAACATGCAGTATCCTTTTGCTGCCAAATTAGAAAAAAGCTCTGTGCCTTCCTTCTTGAACCGATTCAATGAAGAAGAACATTAGACTTCAGAGCAATTAAATTTTTTTTCCTGTCTTTCTTTCTTTCTTTTTCTTTTTTCTTTTTTTTGGCCAGCCCCACAGTAACAGAGCTGTTTGAAAATTTAAGAAGAAAAATCCTGAAAGATGGTCTTAGAAGATGAATCAAATGTCCTTATAAGTCCCATCTCATTTATCATATTAATATTTAAACTATCATATTTAGTAAAAAAAATTTTAGCATATTTTTCTACTACTATTTAACTTGTTTTTTCACAAACTCTTGTTTAATTTGTCACTTTCTTCACACACACACACACACACACACACACACACCATGGATTCAAATACTCTGTATACATTGATATCTTGACTTGGTATCCTTATTTTTTATATCTATTGATAGAAACTTGTCAATCCTTTTCAGTGCAATATTTCCAACCTAATTGTGTCAGTATGTGTAAAGATGTGGTTTGTCTAATTCTTATAAACACATTGTATCCCCTCTGACCTTCCCTCTCCTCCTTTTAAAAAAAAATTTACCTCTCTGGGGCACCTGAGTGGCTCAGGTGTTAAGCATCTGCCTTCGGCTCAGGTCATGATCCCAGGGTCCTTGGGATTGAGCCCCGCATTGGGCTTCTGCTCGATGGGAAGCCTGCTTCTCCCTCTCTTACTCTCCCTACTTGTGATCCCACTCTCACTGTGTCTCTCTCTGTCAAATAAATAAATAAAATCATCATTTCTAAAACTTGATAGTTACCAGAACTTGACTCTTTAGATTCTTTTAGATAGGTTTTCAAGTTGTGACCATTTTTCTTAGTACAGAGAAGTAGACACACCTAATAAACCCGCAATGAGATCTACCTGCTCTGTCAGACTAAGGGTACAGACATTATCCTGGTGTTAGTCACTGAAATGAAAAAGCAAGTGGGCAATTTTCTTAGACCATGCCTTGTCCTGGAAAACAGAGGTCTTAAAATTCTCCACATGTGTGTTGAGGAAAGGCAGTACCTCCTTGGAGATGGAGGTGTCTTCTAGTTTCAATATTGTTTGGAGAGTGGGATGGCGAAAGTCAATTTTCTGATTCTATTTGGTCATCTTCCAGAAAACAGACAACTTTCTTCATATACTCTGGGTTTAGATTTAAGATCTGTTCTCCTCTAAGCCAACACAGCCATTTGGCAGCAAAGAATTATGGAAGAGATTATTTTCAATCCTGTGGCTCGTGCAGTGCCCCTAGGTTGAGGACATCTTTTAATGATTAAAGATCATCGGTAATTAACATACTAATTGTTAGAGAACAAATAAATGCAGATACGTATGTCACGTTCAGACTTGTAAATAGGTTAAGTATTCCCCACCTGATGTGTCTCATGCTATTAATTTGTTAAGTAAACACTGTTTTCATAGTTAAAAGATCAGTTTCATTCCAGCCTGAGTTTCCCAGCTATTCCAAATTAGTTTTGTTCAAATTAATGAGACCTTATTAAATTTGGAAGGTGACCTGGATTGGAGATTATAGCCTTGCCACAAATCTCTCTGTGGAGAGATTGTGAAGATTCCAGCTTGTGAAGTCTTTTGTCTATCTGCCCCAGTGTTTGATTTCTTGGAAAGCCTGCAAAACACAGTTATAGCTTGCCCTTGTGGGTTTTACTTTTTGGCCACCAATTTAACTTTCATGTATCTGTCCCCCATCCCCCTGGTTTGTTTCAGTCTCATTATAACCAGTTACTTTGCCCAAAGCTTTATTGCCTTTGTCCTAACTCCCAATGGGTCTCATGTTTGAACCGCTAATGTGTTTGCATGTTGTCCCCTTGCCTAGATTCTACTCTTGAGCTATTAAGTCTTTTGCTGTTGGGCAAGTTTTAGGAGAAACTGTTACCTCAGCATTTCACCTTGTCTCTATCCATGACTTTTCCATCATAGGTTGGCAGAAATTTTTGCAGTCAAATGCTCTACCACTGAGCTATACCCTCAGGCAGAAATTTTTGACTTAAAAGTCAACACTGGTAGACACCTTTTTTGCTTTAGGAGTTGGCTTTCTCCCAATGTAGATTTTTTAAAAAATAAATCTCAGGTACATGTGATTGAATTAATAATAATTCCTGGTTTATGACATACTATCATCAATTGATCTATACATGCACTTTAATTATATTTGTGCATTTATGTATTTGTAATAATGCAATGAACAGACCAAGCCAAGAGCTAAAGGACAGATGATAACCTATGTTTTTCTACGTGGTCCTCTTCAAGGTAATCACTATCTTGAATTTGGTGCTTACCATACCCTTACAGTTTTAAAGGATTTTTAGCACATACCCATTTATGTACCTAAATAACATATTGATTAGTTTTGGCCTCTATAAATTTTATGTGAAAAGGATTTTATGCTGGATGTTTCTGTTTGGGATTTTCCTTTATAACTTAACATTTTACAACAAAGCTTGACTTCTGTTGATGCTTGGAGCTGCAGTTCATTCATCTTCAATACTGTATAATATTCCCACAATGTTAAACAGTTATTTGCCAGAAGAAGTTATTTCCAAAATTACTGCATTATTTGAATAATTCTACATGCATCTTCTGGTGCACATGAACTGGAGTTTCATGAATTGCTGGGTCTTTGGATAAGCAAAACTTCAACCTTGCTAGAACATCCCAATCTATTTTCTGGACAGTTGTTCCAGTTTGACCCTCCTATCGGGTAGGAGAGATTCTATAGATTGTCATCTTATACAGTGCTTCCTATGGTGAGACTTCTTATCTTCTAGCATTCGAGTGGGTATCAAGTTGTATCCCCTAGAGTCTTGATTTGAATTTCCCTCAATACTTAGGTGTCTTTTCCAGAGCTGGCATTCGACATTTCCTTTGCTCGTGTGTGTATGTGTGTGTGTGTGTGTGTACATGTGCGTGTATGTCAAAGGACCACCATTTGTAAATTAGCAATCAGGATGTGACTAGAATGTGCTCAGAGGACAGAGGAAAAGTCATTCTTACAATGGAATAGAAAAGTTTAGAAGCAAGTGACTCAGCACGCGGTTCTGACTTTGTCAGTAATTCATTGAATGCTTCAGAGGAAGACATTGTTTTGTGTTTCCATTTTCTCGTCTGTTAATTGAGGGTGTTGATCACTAAGGGTATGTCCCGGTCTAAGTTTTCATCATTCAGTAAATTATAACTATCATATTGATACAGATGTTTACCTTTAAAGTGTCTGATACCCATTTCCTCGTGTGATCGTTCCAACACCCAAGTGACATAGGCAGAGAAAAGGTGGAATAAAAACCTGCAGGTTTTGACAGAGGTCATGTCAGAATGTCTGGTGTGTAGCTGTGGTGTGATGATGGGGAGACCAGGAAGTTCATCAAGCCCATAAAGCTTTCCCTTCCAGCCTGCCCCGGAGCCTAAAATTCTGCAATTACTATTTCATTGCTATGGGTCTTGGAGGACTTGGGATCTGTCAGAGTCCACCATTAAAATGAAAATATCCCTAGAGGGGGTGAGGAGAACCTTCCTGCTCATTATCACCTAATTATCATTCACAGGGATTAGTTTATCGAATCCTTGCCCATCAGACACCTGGTTGGAAACAGAGCCTGTGAGAAGGAGCACCTGGCCTGTGTGGGGAAGCCCTAGGAAGGAGAAGAATGTTGTAAAGAGAGGTGGGGATGTGCCCAGAAAGCCAACCAGGGCTCGCTAGGGTTTGGCCGATTGTCTCCCCCAGCTCGTCTCTACCCAGAGCCTCAGAATGAAATAGGCTGAATCCATGAAACTACTGCTGCATCCTTTGGGGACAGTGTCCCCTCAGAACTAACTGGAAGAGGATATATAAAGGCTGCCAACTATTAGCAATCCTTCCTGAGCCTGCAAATCACCACTGAAAGCCTCTCAGCTCTCTGTAACAGACGCCTTTGAGCAGAGCCCTTTCTCATCCAGTCCCGAGTCTTGGCCCAGTCTATAATGTGGCCATTTTGAGGCGTGGACAGGTCTTGTCAAAAGACTTCAGCTGGGGCATTTGTGTTGGTGCCTCATCTGCTTTGTTTGACATCCAAACAACTCTTTAAAAATGTCGGCTCTGGCTCGCCTCACAAAGGGGGCCTGAAGGGTGATGTTTAACGTGTTTGGGCCTTCTCTGTCTTCCCTCTGTCACCCACACAAAAATCCGCTCCCCCCTC
Organism: Lontra canadensis; assembly: GCF_010015895.1. Taxonomy (NCBI): domain Eukaryota; kingdom Metazoa; phylum Chordata; class Mammalia; order Carnivora; family Mustelidae; genus Lontra; species Lontra canadensis. The sequence continues at coordinate 40,041,864 of NW_022630997.1, read as the reverse complement.
TCCCTCTCCAGCAACTCCCCCAACAATGTGGCTCTGCCTCAGCTGACCCTGGCCCCTAACACGTCAGAATGTTAATAAAACAGTACGGCTGTCATAACGCCAGGTTAAATGAAGTCTTCAAAACTTATCCATTAAGCGGATTTTTGTGTGTGGCGTTTTCGGCAGTCTGTCTCTGGATACAGCTTGTCTTGCCTCGTGGACAGCCGAGCGTGGGCCTTTGTCTTTGTTCACTGTGGTGTTTAATTCCCCCCCTCATTCATTAATCATCCCTTTGCCTATTTAGACCGGTGGCAAGTAGAGTGAACACACTTCACGCTGGCTTTTGTTTTGGAAGCACCCTTTGTGAGGGCCAAGGCAGAGCTAATTATTAAGTGCAAAAGGACGGGAAAACTCTTAGATAAGCTCCAAATGCCACATCCACTGAGACACAGTTTTGTTTTAACCTCTAAGCGTTTGTGGCCAAGCGACTGAGGTGGCACTATGTCACTGTGAGTCCTGAAAAATCACGGTGGCACTTAGATGATGAATAGAGGCATTCCCTCAAAACTCAGCGGGGCTGCTGGACTCAGGGTCTCTCCCTGCACCGCTCTGGATGGTCCAGAGGCCGTGCAAGTGGTGGGGGGTGGGTGGGGGTCAGCTTCAGAGATGGAGTCCACGTGAGCAGCTCTAGCCTTGATGTTTACGTTTCCCGTGGCTGGAAGGCTTTTGTCGTTGGCTCTGGATGACTTCCATACCTTCCGGTCTGATTCTGGTTTTCCTTTGTTACTGGATGGTTTTTGTGCTGCCAACTTTTTACGTTCTAGTTCTTTCTGCTTGTTAAACATGGTATAGGGATTGTTACTCTCACCTCAGAGAAGCTTTTCTGGACCACTGCTCGCGGAGTAATTCTTCTACAGTAACTCCCTAGGTCCACGAACATCCTCAGCCACCCTTCCTCCCAGTATGCAGCTTTCCTTTTTTATGGCATTTGTTGACAGATGAAATCATTTCATTTATGCGTTTCTTGTCTGTTTGAGTACTAGAAGAATGTAAGCCCTGGTATCCTTAGCACTTTGAATTGTAACTGGCATGTATCAGCGTCCCAATTAATATTTATTATGTGACTCAGTGAATGAAACATCAGTAGAGGGGTGAATCCTTTTTTCAGGAAGGTCATCAGTTTCACTCACAGGCTCCTCCAACATGGACCTGCTGTCTAATCAGCCACGTCTTCATTACACGGGCCTCTCCCACCACCCAGGCTGGTGTCTGTGTTTCAGAGGACCCAAGTCCTTACTTGGCTTTTGGATAAAACAACACAAATTTGGTGGCTTCGTTTCTGGAATATCCCCTTCCACAGCCTGCCCCTTACCTATACATTCTTTCTCTGTGAGGACAATTAGACTTGTATCTGAAAAGAAGTCATAGATGGTTCTCTTCCTCAGCACTGAGCTGTGGTGCCTTCTTTGTGGTATCTGTAGTTTCTCCATAAGTGGGTCTGTTTGTGACTCCTTTATTCTGTTTCTTTGGTCTGTTTTCTACTGCTGGACTAAAGGCAGCACTTTTAATTACAGTAGCTTTATAAGTCTTTGTATGTATTTAGGGTTTATTCCTCTATTTTTTTTTCTTCTTTCTGAGTGAATTGGCTTTTCCTGGCCCTTTGGTCTTTCATGTGCCTGGCCCTTTAGTCTTTCATGTCAAATTCAGAATCAGTTGAATTTCATGAAAAATCCAATTGGAATTTTCATTGGAACAATGTTTAACGTATAGATCAGACTTGGAGGAATTGAATCTTCTCATCTATAAATATAGTATCTTTATTTAGGTTTTTGTAAGTGTACAATTTAATGGTTTTTGGTATATTCACTGACTTGTATAATCATCATTACTCTCTGATTTTTAGAACATTTTCATCACCTTAGTAAGAAACTTCATACCATTTGTAGTCACTCCCCATTCCTCTTTCTTGCCAGCAGCTGGCAAAACCTCAACTACTCTCTCTCTCTACAGATTTTGTGACATTTCATATAAATATACAGTCTTTTGTAACTAGCCTTTTTCACTTAGGATCATATTTTCAAAGTTCATCTATGTTTACCATATATCAGGACATCATCCCCTTTTATAGTTAAATAATATTCCATTGTATGGGTGTACCATATTTTGTTCATTCATCAGTTGATGGACATGTGGGTTGTTTCTATTTTGGTGGTACTTTGAAGAATGCTGCTGTAAACATTCTGCATTTAGTTTTCCATTAATGTCTTATTATTGTCCATACAAGAATCTTTCTTTTGTGAGTTTTCTTACCAAGTAATTATTTTTTGTTGTTGATGTTGTAAATTGTATATTTTGAATTGCATTTTTTTTTTGTTTCTTGCTGATACATAAAAAAATTGACTTGTGTTTTGTTTCTATATAAGGTTCTAACTGAAATTTTATTTATTTATTAGCATGGTCTCCTGAGTAGATAGTGATATTATTAAAAAATTAGAAGTTTCTTTCTTTTAATTCCTTATAGTTTTCTTTTTTGTGTGCATCATATAATTCTGTATATGGGCCTATAGGGCAACATAGAAGTGATGAGAATTCTATTTATTTATTTATGTATGATAAAATTTACATTAAAATCTCATGAAATTCACTATTTTAAGGTATCAAATTCATTGGTTTTTAGTATATTCACAGATTGTGCAAGCATCACCACTATCCAGTTTCAGAACATTTTTATCATCTCCAAAAACAACCCCCAACTATTTGTACTCATTCCCAATTTTTTCCTTTCTCAGACCTCTAACCTACTTTCTATCACTATGGATTTGCCTTTTCTAGAAATTTTATAAAAGTGGAAGCATACAGTATACAACCATTTGTGTCTGTCTTCTTTCATTTCACATAATGTTTTTAGGGCTCATCTGTGTTGTATCATGTATCAGAACTTCATTCCTTTTTATGGCTAAATAATATTCCATTGTATAGATTTAGCACAATTATTTATCCATTCATCAGATATGGACGTTTTGATGGTTTCCATTTTCTGGCTATTATAAATAATGGTGTTTTAAATATTTTTGTATAAGTTTTTTTTGTGAATATGTTTTAAATTCACTTGAGTATATACTTAAGAGTAGGATTTCTGGGACATATGTTAATTCTATGTTTAACTTTTTGAGGAACCATCAAACTGTTTTCCACAGAGACAGCACCATTTTATATTCCCACTAGTAATTTCTCTACATCCTTACCGATACTTATTTTCTCTATTTTTTAGTAGATAACCTATAGGTGTGAAGTAGTATCTCATTTTGATTTAGATTTTGATTTCTCTAGTTACAAATGATACTGAATATCTTTTCATGTGCTTATTGCTAATTTGCATATATTCTTTAGAGAACTATCCAGATCCTTTGCCCATTTTTAAATTGAGTTGTCTTTTTATTGTTGCGTTAAAAGGCTCTTTATATAATCTGGATATTAAATCCTTATGAGATATATGATATGCAAGTATTGTCTCCTGTTCTATAGGTTATATTTTCACTATCCTGATAATATCCTGTGCACAAAAGTTTTTAATTTTGATGAAGTCCAATTTATCCATTTTTCCTTTGTGTTTGCTGGTGTCATATCTAAGAGACCAGTGCCTAATTCAAGGTTGTAAAGACGTAGCCTTATGTTTCCTTCTAAAATTTTTAGAGTTCTAGCTCTTACATTTAGGTCTTTGACCCCTTTTGAATTAATTTTTGTATCTGGAGTGAGTTAGGGGGTATGAATTCATTCTTTTTGCCTGTGGATATCCTGTTGTCCCTGTACCATATATTGAGAAGACTGCAAAGTAGGCATTCTTGATTGGTTCCTGATTTCAAAAGTATTGTATATTGGTAGTTTTTGTGGTTTTGTTTTTTTTTAACCTGATATTTATTAGGTAAAGTTAGTTCCTATCCCATTCTGGTAATCTATGAGTTTAAATCTTATAGTAAGCTCTTCACTGGAATGTGAGGTTATCCTACGACCAATGCAATTCATTACATCAGGATTGTAGTCCAGAGAGCTAATGTGGGCAACACAGATGCAGGGCCACCTATACCTAGAGGAGCCACCAAATGGGATGAAGTGTATGAACCTGTCAGCATTCCTTCACTGTTCATTAGAGTCACTGTTCCTGAGACTTGGTGGGCGGCATAGTTCTTAGCTTACATGCCCGTCTCAAATGTTGGGAAGTGGCTACATGGGCTGTTGTGTTCAGAAGTCTGAAGTGTATCTTATACAACTTTGTTTAATTAATGATCATGTGAAGGGGGATAGGCAGCACAAATGGGACATATTTGCTCTTCTTATCCTAGACCTTCTCTCTCTGACAGATTTGCTGTACCTGCCTTTTTTTTTTTTTTTTCTTCTCCTTGAATTGTCCTGGATGTAACCCCTTACTTTTCTTAGTCATTGGGTTTGGCCATTTCTCTCGTTGCCTGATGCTTGATCCTGACTCCTGCTGGATACATCCTCGTTAATACTCACATAGCAGAGAACAAACTGACAGGCTTTGCTAAGAGACATGTCTTTGACAGACCTGGTCCCAGGCATTCTGTTTGGTTGTCAGACTGCATGTCAGATCATGTGTCAGAGGATCATGTCCCCATTTGGAATTGGAAAATAAGACATACACACAAGACTCAGAATGGCAATTAGAGCCTCTGGACCAAAAAAGCCTCATCCTCATAGTCAACTTCTGTGTCTTCCAAATAAGCAATATAAGGAAACAGCCTGCAGTGAGGGAGACAGACCTCTTTAATGAGTCATGTAGGGGATACAGTTGAAGGGTCAAATGCTCAAAGGTGTCACATGCTATATGGAGTAGATGTTATCTTAGGTTGTTTGGAGAAATTCTTGGAAATATAGTCTGGGATACCAGACTAGCCCCTTAGGAAACCTTCAGGATCTGTGTTTATGTTCAAGCCTTTTTCTGACTTAAATCCCTGGTACCTGAAAGCTTCTGATACATTGGATTAATTAAGATCTAAATATTCAGCATCAACAAGAAAGAACTTTATTTCTCCCTCATGGAATGGTCCAGACATAAGCAAGTTAGGGCCAATGAAGAGGCTCCAACAAGTCAGCAACCCAGTTCCCTCTAGCTCATTCATGTGCTATATTTACAGTCTTTGTGGGAAAGAAGTCTCACCTCCTTATAACTGTATTCTAATAAGGGAAAATGGGAAAAAGAGGAGCGAGCCTGCTCATTTCTTTAAGAGTACTAACTAGAACTTGTATAAAGCTCTTAATGCTCTATATCCATTAGCCGTAACTTACTCAGTAGACTACACGTAGTTGCATGTTCTCATCTATGACCTGGCAGTTCTGTTACTAGAGACAAATGGGAAAATAATATTGAGGAACAACCAGCAGTCTCTGGCAAATAATACTTCGTTAAACAAATGTGAAAAACTAAGTCAAAAGAAAACTATAAGGGAAGAAATTACCCTTGATAAAGATCACCACATCTAAGTCTTTGATGATCTTAACGGTAAAGAAGACAGACTTGGTTTTCCAGGGACTCACAGATTCATGTTTAAGGGATATATTGTTGTAGAGCACTCTTAGTTTTCCAGCAGTTTCAATCCTGAAATCTAGCATTGAATGGATAAATCTGAAATCTCTCCCCTCCCCTCCTTAAGGGCTATCAGAAGAGGTGCTTTTTTTTTTTTTTTTTTTTTTTTTACCTAAGGAAAGTGTTCATCACTTGCTTATTCTGCCTCAGGGCAGAGTTCCACTTACCTGGAAGCTGTGTTAAAGAGGAAATATATTAGTATAGTTGACAGTTCTTGCATTCACTAATACCTGGTTTTCCCTTTTTTTCTGGACTGAGGTATATAGAGCCCTTGTGCAACTTTTTATCCCTTCTTCCCAGCTGAGGTCATCTTAGGGGATACTTTGTGTTTTGCAGTATAGTCACAACACCAAAGTAACTGGATTACTAGACATCTAGAGAGTCACTCAGAACCACAGCTGATACTGTTTTGTTATGTTGGGATGCTCAGATTTGGGGATTTCTTTTTTCTGTTAACACAAGCTAGTCTATTCTGAGTATTCTATTTAGCAAGTTTTTATCAGCTTCTAGGTATGAACAGACATCAATTATGGAGTCCTGGAATGAACTAGAAATAGGAAATGTCTTTGCTCTCAAATACCTTATAATGTGGCTAAATTATCCAATTATAGCAACTCAAAGACAATTGTAAGCCAAGTCTAATATAGAACTGTGTTCTTAAAACAGAAGAGTGATTAGTGTTGGATGTGGTTCATCTGGGAAGACTTCCTCTAAGAGAGGAAAAAAAAAAATCACTTTCTCCATCTGTGCTGGAAGAAAGTAACTCAAACACAGTCAGGAAAAGAGGATTTATGCAGTGTAAATGGCTAAACCTGACAGCTTCTGGCTAATTGAAAGTGTCAATGTTATTGTGCTTAGGTTAATGGGGCCCTTTAGCTTCTTGTCTGAGCTGTTCCTCCCAGAAAGCACAACAACAAGCCCTCTCCAAGGGTTCAGAAACCCTGGAGGGCATTTCCTTGGGCCCTGATAGCTAGCAGCAAGCTCATGGGTGATGGGAACTCATAATTATGCATTTCATTCCTCTTATATGGACACAGTCGACTGTTTCTTCATGAATCAGAGTGAGCTGAAGACCTTGAGGGAGATTTCTTTGCCTCTTTCATTGTCCTTTCCAAACAGTATCCTAAAACATAAGCAGGACCAAGAGAGTAGGTGGGGGTGGGTGGCTGGGGAGGACACACCTTTGACTTCTGACCTCTCCTGCTTGAGTAGCCTGATCTACTCTACAAACTGCACTTCCAATGGCCACAGACAAGAATTGTTGAAAGCATATGGTCTTAACCAGCATTCAGAGATCAACACTGGGCCTAGAGGCCTCTGAGCTGTGTCATTGATTTATGGTATTAGGGAAGGGGGCTGCAGAAAGTTGATTTAGATTCTTCATGAAAGCATTGACCTGGCATAGAATATTAGCTAATGCTCATAATATCGTAGGATGACAGAGCATAGATTAGACTAGGCCACAAATGACTATTGAGATGATGGGACATTTATAGGAGAACAGGTAAGATCAGGTTCCTTCCAGTATAGGCTTTCTGGTCCCTGCAGAGGCTTTTGATGTTTCATATAGACTACTGTATTACCATGTTGGACTACACATTTTTGTCTGGGTTCTTCATGCTTGGAGGAGAGCTTGACTCATAGTTGGTGTTCAGTTAATAATGGGCATATTAAATTGAAATAACTGGATGTCTTTGGCATGGGAAGGAGAAGACTGAGGCGTTATGTTCAAGAGCTTCTAAATTCTTTGTGGTGGTGACTGTATTGAAAGGGGACTTAATTACTAAACCCTTAATATTGAGTTGGAAGACTCTTCTTTGAAACTGGATCCAGATAAATTTGGAATTTATGATGGGGGGGTGGCTGGGTGGCTCAGTGGGTTAAGCCTCTCTGCTTTCGGGTCAGGTCATGATCTCGAGGTCCTGGGATCGAGCCCCGCATCAGGCTCTCTGATCAGTAGGAAGCCTGCTTCCCCCCTTCTCTGCCTGCCTCTCTGCATACTTGTGACCTCTGTCTATCAAATAAATATAAAAAGTCTTTAAAAAATTGTTTTTTAATTATTTATTTATTTATTTTATTTATTCATTTTATTTATTTTATTTATTCATTTGACACACAGAGAGAGAGATCACAAGTAGGCAGAGAGGTAGGCAGAGAGAAGGGGAAGTAGGCTCCCCTTTGAGCAGAGAGCCTGATGCGGGGCTTAATCCCAGGACCCTGAGACCATGACCTGAGCTGATGGCAGAGGCCCAACCCACTGAGCCACCCAGGTGCCCCCCCAAATTTTTTTTAAAAGATAAATTTGAAACTAATGAAAAGATGGTCCATTTTCTACATTAGGAAAAAAGTTTCTGGATCTCATTTTATAACAAGTGATAGTGAAATGAAACAAATGGATTTTTTTTTCAGAAGTTTGTCTCAACACATGAAAAAATGTTCATCATCACTAGCCATCAGGGAGATTCAAATTAAAACCACATTGAGATACCACCTTACACCAGTTAGAATGGCCAAAATTAGCAAGACAGGAAACAACGTGTGTTGGAGAGGATGTGGAGAAAGGGTAACCCTCTTACACTCTTGGTGGGAATGCAAGTTGGTGCAGCCGCTTTGGAGAACATTGTGGAGATTGCTCAAGAAATTAAAAATAGAGCTTCCCTATGACCCTGCAATTGCACTACTGGGTATTTACCCTAAAGATACAGATGTAGTGAAAAGAAGGGCCATCTGTACCCCAATGTTTATAGCAGCAATGGCCATGGTCACCAAACTGTGGAAAAAACCAAGATGCCCTTCAACGAACGAACGGATAAGGAAGATGTGGTCCATATACACTATGGAGTATTATGCGTCCATCAGGAAGGATGAATACCCAACTTTTGTAGCAACATTGAAGGGGACTGGAAGAGATTATGCTGAGTGAAATAAGTCAAGCAGAGAGAGTCAATTATCATATGGTTTCACTTATTTGCAGAGCATAACAAATAACATGGAGGACATGGGGAGATGGAGAGGAGAAGGGAGTTGAGGGAAATTGGAAGGGGAGGTGAACCATGAAAGACTATGGACTCTGAAAAACAATCTGAGGGTTTTGAAGGGGCAGGGGATGGGAGGTTGGGGGAGCTGGGTGGTGGGTATTAAGGAGGGCACGTGTTGCATGGAGCATTGGGTGTTGTGCAAAAACAATGAATACTATTACGCTGAAAAGAAATTAAAAAGAAAAATAAGAAGTTTGTCTCAAATTGAGGACTGGCTTTAATGGACCCTAAATGAAGCTTTGGTGTGGGCCTCCAAGATTAGTCTAAGACTCCAGTGATTCTTCTGTAGCACCCTGATAACAACAACAACAAAATGATTGGACTGGCCCAAGATTAGTGGGACATGCAAAACCCTCCATAAACTGTCTCTTGCCTCAGCTCTTCCCATTCTTCCTTCTACATCCCAATCTATACCTCCTACTCTTTACAAACCACTTAATGTTTGTTTCTTTGCTTTTCTTGCCTTTGTCTCTTCTTTCTGCTAACCTTTGTTCTTGATTTCCTATATAAACCTATCTAAACCAGGCCCTAGTGACTTCTCCCTTGCTACAGACTGATGGCAAGTCAGACTCTACTGATGGCTTGCTGTCAACCACCTTGAATCATTACTTATACTTTAGGCAACTATTCTAGTTCTCCAAATTTTTAAGGCCAGGAAGTACATGATCTCTTGTGATTTAGCTTGAATCTTTAGCTGATATTTGTCTTTAAAGAGTCAGTACTACTAAGGAATAATAGAAGACATTATTAGAAATGTCCAAATCAGTAATATATGTCTCCATCATTAATATTACTTAAGATACAACCATTAAAAAATAAGTTCAGTGGATTGATTCATTGACTGTCAAATCTTCAAGAAACCTTGAAGGTCATTGTGTTGAATTCTTATCTACTGCTGGTGGATGTACAATCAATTAGGAATAGGTCAATTTAACAATAGTTAAAATATTATTTCTACCAGTAATCCAGCAATTTTCATACATAGGTATATGTTCTGAAGAAGTTGCTTGTATGCATAAGGTAGCATTTATAAAGATGTCCATTATAACTCTGTTTTGTGAGAAATGACAACAAAATAAAATATCCATTAAAAGGGGATTAGATAAAATGCAGTCTTTTCATGAGGTGGAATTCTGGACAGAAGTTAAAATGGATCAATGGGAATTGATCTCAAAGAAAATCCTATGGTAAATAGAAAAACGTACACGAGATCATACATTTATTAACAAGACAATAATTTTATTTCTGGATAAACTTACATAGTAAAAACCTTAAAAGTTAATTTGTATACTTTATTTTTTAAATTGGTAAATAGGTATTAAAGTGATTAGCTAAAAATAAAACAAGCATTAACATTCTTAGATTCAAAGGAAGAAACTCACATCAAGAGTTGTGCTAGCTATGTGGACAATGTTTGGGCCTTTTTTGAACAAAATGGATACTAAATGGAAATTAAAAACTTTATGAGATGATCAGGGAAATGTGGACACATACTGAATATTTGATATTGGGAATTATAAGTATTATAGGTATAATAATGATACTGTGGTTACATTTTTAAAATTACAAGCCCTTATCTCTTAGAAATAGCTAGGCAAATGTATGGAAGATATTATATGATTTCTGGGATTAATTAAAAAAAAATCTACTTGGGGGACACCTGGGTAGCTCTGTTGGTTAGGTATCTAACTCTTGGTTTTGGCTTGGGTCATGATCTCAGAGTTGTGAGATTGAGAGCCCTGAGTCAGGCTCTGCATTGGGTGTGGAGCCCACCTACACTTCTCTGTCTCTGCCTCTCCCCCACTCCCTGTCTTAAAAAAAAAAAAAAAAATCTGCTCAGGAGAAAAGGAAATGGATGAAGGTAGGTAGGTATATTAGAAATAAGATCAGTTGTGTGTTGACTTACAGATTTAGGAGATTGATTATATCATCATCTCTATATTTATAAATATAAACATATATTTGAAATGCTCCAAGTAAGAACTAAAAAAATTGGCTTTAAAGGAAAAATTAGATTCTAAGACCACTACTCCTTGTCCAGTGCTCTTCACAATAAATCCTACTGAGACCATAATTGGTTAGACTCCCTCAACTGGTAAGTGTAAGCAAGTGGTCAGTACATAAGCAATTTTTGCTTCAAATTATTTTCCTACCAGAGAAAGTCTCATGCAAAGAGTAATTTTTATTTATCACAAGTAGTCTACTGTTGAGCCATCAGTTCTGATTAAGGTACATCTCAGATTTCTCTCTCTTTCCAAATATGCCGAAATAACAAAGTCGTGTGATCAAGAGAATGGAGCCCGAAATATCTGTAAGCAACCACAGAAGCGGGGGAGGTTAGTCATTCCAACTTTATGATGTCCCGAGAAACTGTTGCGATAAGAGAAAAAACTAAAAAATAAATGAGAGATAAACGAGATAATGGAAAAAACAGAGGGAAACAAGACAACACTCAACTCTGGCTTGAGAAATTTATTGTGCCAAGAAAGATAAATTGGAGAAACATGAAAAGGCAGAGATCTTGTCTCTGCCTCATGTATTTCTCTTCAAGTGAATGAGCAATAATACAGAAATAAAAGAGTTCAAAACAGCTGTGTGCTCAGCCAAAATCATGGCTCGTAATGATTTTCAACTTTGGCAGAAGCCTCACACGTTGTACTTGAGCAGTTTTCTTGATTTTGAATTATACGTGTAATTCATCCCCATCAGAATGTCGCTGGGGAGCCAAGATGCATTTACCAGTTGGAAATGAGGATGCCGGTCATGTGCTGAAGCCACTCTCCCTTTTTCATATCAGAAGTGTCTATACTGTCATCAGTTTGGATGGTTCTGGGAAAAAAACAAATACAAGTTGGGAAATCAGTTGTTTGGTGTCATCTTGGCAAACAAATTGTCATATTACATATTTTCTTCTCTTACCAGGGTGTTCTCACATTAGAAAGAGACAGTCCAAGATGGGTGAACTGAAATGCATGAAACAAATAATGGACAGAGGGGATACTTATCAGGTCGGGGGGTCTGTAAGTGTCCAACTGGACTTCCTGCTTTGTCTTTTAACAGGACAGGCAACGTGAAGGGGGATGAGATGTGATCAAAGTTTGCACCTTAGAAAATTTAACCATATGAGGAGCCACTCTTGCTGCTGACTCCACTCTGTGAATGTAATTGAAAGAAAATCAGATTCTGGCATGCTTTGCTTTGAAATAGTAGGGGAGCTGTAGTTCGAGTTTCATAAAGCATATTTTTTAGGATATAAGAAATATTCTTTAATAACTACATTTGCCGTCTTTGTTCACCATTTCTTTGGCTTTTTTGTTCTCTGAATAACCCTAGCTGTTGGGTCATTCCTGCCAGTCCATCACATTTGGTTTTCTAGCTAACAACCCAAAATATTAGTTAATTCTGTAAGTATTGTTTGCATGTCCTTAAGGTTTGTTAAGGCAGTCAACATTGTGGTATTTACTTTGGGATGGAATGAAGTCATGGTAGGAAGGTTCTTTTAAGAAAAATAAAGTGTTTGTTTAGGAAGGTAGAAAGAGATGTAGGTATGTAGTTAGGTAGATGGATGGATGGATGGATGGATGGATGGGTGTGTGGGTGGAATGGCTGGGTGGATGGATAAGAACTGGGAGTGAAGAAAAGGCCAAGAGGGAGGAAGAGGAGGCCAAGAGATGAGGCAAGATTACTGACTGAATCAGACAAACCAATGGGTTCCAATTCTGAGTTTACCATTTACTAGCCCAGTCAATTTGGGTAATGTTTTTAAAAAAACCTCTTTGACCCACAAGTTACTTATGCAGAAAGTTTAGATAATAATATATGCCTTGTTGGGTCATTATAAGGCTTAGAGGAAATGACAACTTTTTAAAAAAAATAAGAAAATGAAAGGGAAAGAATATATATTTTTAAATAAACAACCTCTCCCCACCAAAGCAAGTATGTCCATGGTCCTGTCATTAAAATTCCAGGTTTTAGTTTTAAAAAAATTTCAAAAAAGACCAGAAGAGAGTTCCCTGGTCCCAAATAAATATGTGGGAAATTATGTTAATAACATTAAAATATGAGCTTCTTGTAACAATAGTGACATTATTGAAACATAAATGGCAGCTTAGTCAGAATCTCCTTGTAACTATATCAAAGAAAGACAGTTGTAGCTTTGTTCTCAGTGTGACCTACTTGGGGTTTGGCTGCTTGTTGATGGATATTATCATTTTTAATGTCAGTAAATAATGTGATGTCAGATAAATGACCTGTTTCCTTTCTGTGGTATAAAGCTCATTTATCTTTAGGGAGCTTGAGTGAGGAGAGAAATCTGAGCAGGACCAACTGTTTCTGAATGTGCAGGATGGGAAATCTCTTATTAATCCTACTTAACATGAGTCCCAGGCAGTTGAGTTCAATTCTGAATATACATCTGGTAAATCAATGAAAGTATCTGCTTTTACCATTGACTGTGTTCCACTTACTGGAGAGCACAGAAAATAAACATTTTTTCCTACTTGAAGAAAATGATGCTACTCACAAACCATTACTGTGTGGCTAGTATCTAGAAGACATGCTTCTGCATAACTCATGCTTGACTTTACCCAATCTTCTGCTTTAAGAACTCATAATGATATAAAATCAGGATCAAAAAGGTGTGTTTTAATTTACTTAACTGATAACAGCTTTGAGAATAATAAAATAAAAAATATGGTAGAATTTGGGGCGCCTGGGTGGCCCAGGTGGTTAAGCATCTGCCTTCAGCTCAGGTCATGATCTCCAGGTCCTGGGATCGAGTCCCACATTGGGCTCACTGCTGAGTGGAGAGTCTGCTTCTCCTTCTCCCTCTGCCTCTCTTCTTGCTTGTGCTCTGTCTGTCTCTGTCTCTGTCTCTTTCAAATGAATAAATAAAATCTTTTAAAAAAATACAGTAGAGTTAAAAGGCTCTAGAATCATAAAAAATTCCTATGATTTTGAGACCTGGGCTCTATAGTGTCTGATTCCCTCCTAGGATGACCACTGAAGAGCCTACACCTTGGGACACCAGGTGGCCCAGTTGGTTAAGTGTCTGCTTTTGGCTCAGGTCATGACCTCAGAGTTCTGGGATCAAGCCCAGCAAGGGATGTCCTGCTCAGTGGGAAGTCTGCTTCTACCTTTCCCTCTGCCCCTCCCCATGCTCATTCTCTCTCTTTCTCTCTCAAATAAGGGAATAAAATCTGAAAAAAAGAAAAGCCCACATTGTTTGTTTCTGAGGGTGAGCTTATCCCATGAATCCATTGTCTATTTTTTGTGACAATACATTTAGCTAAAACCATTGGCGTGCCATCTTCTCTGTTGGAAGATTCAGTCAGAGCAGGATGAATACAGTTTGCTTTTCTGGAGATAGTCAAGTAGGGTGACAATCATCTACTGGGTTTTTCTTAATATAGTGAAGATTGCTTGGGGGCATTTCCTTATCAGCCGTCTGCTGTTTGGAGGCTTTCAGGACCATTAATGGAATCTAGGAGAACCAAGGCTAGAAGCTTCTTTAGAGGTCATTTAATAAAAATGTCTAATTTTTTTTTCTAATAGTAAATTAGAAATAATAATATATAGGATGAGTTTACAGCTTAGGAGATTGAATACAAGGACTTTTTCTTTACTAAGACAAAGTTATTTTGTCACATACTGAAATATCGACTGATGATTTGATGATTTAAATCTGTTTGATTATTTTGCAGGTTTATCTTTGTCGATTCCATTAAATTAGAGAGTTAGCACAGAGTGTAGGGTGGGTATTTATTTCACTCTCCATTGAGTAGTGTTCACAAAGACTGTCCACCTCTTTATCTAGAATAGGAGTTGGCAAGCTAAAGCTCATGGGACAGATAAAACTAGGACCTATTTTTGCACATCTGAGCTAAGAGTGGTTTTTACATTTTTAAAAGATTGTTGAAAAACAAGAATATGAAACATATGAAGAAGACTATATGTGACTCCCAAAGCCTAAGGTGTTTACTATCTGTCCTTTCACAGAATAAGTTTGCTGATCCCTGGCTAGAATTTTCAGAGAAGGGAGCTCTGTTACTTTCCTTATGGATCACACAATATCTTTTATTTTGTTCTGTTATTTTATATTTTTAAAATAAGCATTATAGACTGCAGGAAAATAAACACCCAATTTTCAAGAATGTCTATTTGGGGTCAACTTTAGGATTAGTTTTTTTGTTCTTAGGAAGATCCGCCTGCTTTATGAATTATAAATTAAATAATGAGCTGAAACATGGGAAAATCTGTCTCTTCTTCCACAGAACTTTTGCTGACTTTTTAGCCACAGGATTTTGAATTATACAATTTCTCACCAAAACCACATCCATTTCCTGAGCCACCTCAAAATAGCTATGAGCTCCAGGAAAATCTGGTTAAGTTGTTCATGTACCACATTCTGGAAACCCATAGTGGTCATGCTGGTTTCTCACGTGAATTGGGGTTCCTACAGAAAATATGTATGTGGGTAGACTTATAAGCTAGAGTCCTTGGGACGTCAGTTTTCAGAGCTGGGCAATGGCAGTCTTCAGCTTCTTTGCCACTACTGTTTTGAACACTGTTCAAATGTACGTATTATTCTAGAACTTGGTGAACTTGGTGATTGGCAGTCTGTTTGAATTTGGAATGGAGTTCAACGTTTAGAAAGTTTGAGGGTGAAGATGGAAATAAAAGGAAAGGAAAGAAGGCCAATGCTGAATGAAACTGTGTTCTAAAAGTGTTTCCCAACAGGAGCTGTGTCTTTTTTTTTTAAAGAGGTTTTTTATACATTTATTTGGACTGAAAATGAAAATATGGCATCAGAAATTCCTTTAAGAAAGCATAACAGACAATTGTTAACAGAAAAAAATTCATCTATGTATATCTTATTATAATCATGTTTTGCTAAAAAATTCAATGTAAAATTATCAGATCTGTTTCCATATCCCTCTTCCCCACATTCTTCTGCTTCTTATTTTAAACATTGGATTTGGAATTCTAAAACATATATGCATTCCGCGAGACTCACTATTTCTTCCTGGAACCGATATAAAATACAGAACAAAAATGAATCGAAGGTAGAATGGCATTCACTATATAAATACTTTATGAATTGTGGAGGAAAGAAAGAAATCCAAGGAGGGAAAAAGATAACATGCGTGTCAGAAACCATATTATGGGGAATTAAGAACTATTGATAATCAGTCTCCCTTTCCATAGAGTAGTTCCTTCCAGCCTGCCCCATGTAATCCTAAAATTATTGGCAGTATAGTACAGGTACCATGACTGGATCAAATCTGTCACCGACAGGGTTCTTTGACATAAAACTGGATCTTGTTGCTACAACTAACCATTCTTCACTGTTTTCAGTTCTCAGAATAATTCAGCTCAAGCAAGTATTGACATTTATGTCTGAATCCATTCTAATCTCCATCCTGTGAGGGAAATTTCTTCAACCACAATCTTTGGAGCCTCTGAAATATTTTTTCCCTCACACATAGCAGTGACGGTTCCTACTGCTACTCCTCTTGGAGCATCTCTTTTCTATCCCACCGTTCCTTTCTGTTAAGACAGATAGAAAGCTGGTACCAGGGCCAATAGTTAAAGGCTCTAAATTAGCATTTCTGAGGAAAAAGGGTATAAGTCTTTGTCTTCTTGGAATTTTTGTCAGCAGTCATCTGAGAGGGCTTAGATGTTGGCTTAATCTCAGGTAGGTCTGTGGAGATCTAGTTATAGCCAGAAAGTCATCTTAGATCATGGGTCTTAGAAGAAAGCAAGCTCAAGGTTCTAATGATTTTAGAAGTTAGTGAAAAAAAAAAATTATAGCTCAGTTTGACTAGTAGAACTGGTAGACTCCAATATATGATACTTGATAAGAGAAAAACTTGTTATTTTTGATAGGACCATTCATCAGTATGTAAGACCACCCCATGCATTCTAAGAGGTTTTGCCTTGCATTCCTGTCCACTAACTCTAAATAGCACAATCACTCGAACAACCAAAAAAAAAAAAAAAAAAAAAAAAAAAAAAAAAAAAAAAAAAAAAAAAATCCCCACAATGTTTTAGCTACCTCCTTGTGGAAAAATAAAATAATGCCTCTGGTTGGAAACCACTGTTAGGGTTTTCAAAACCTCACCTCTGGAAGGTGATGATCTTTTTCTAGTGAAGTTTTCTTTAGCTTATGCCCAAGGATGTCCAGAAAGAAAGCTGAAAGGAAAAATAATCAAGGAGTTGGGCTATAGACTTTCAACCATTTGTTTGACTGATTCTGGTCCCCGTAGAAATTGCATGTTAGTTTATTCTATGCAGAGCTCAGTGAGGGATTGAGGCTAGAAGAATAAAACCATTTCCCCACCAAGGAGTCCAGGAACATATGGACTAGCCTGGTCAATGTGTTTCTTCTGAGTTTGAAGAAAACTAAAACTGATTCATCCAACCTACCACACAGTGGAGGGACACCTTGACAAATAGGTACGTCCTCAAGATTTGCCTGTGTGTCTATCTTCAAGTCTATGCCAGGGGTTTGTGTTAAGTTCCTAAAGATTCTTGTATGGGGCCTCTGCACCTCGTCTCCAAAAGATATAGTGAATGTGCTTTTGTGGGCATTGGTTTACTGATTAAGAGTGACTGCTATAGTTTAGGTCCTGCTTCTACCACTAACCAGCTCTGAGACCTTGAACATGTTCTTTTACTTCTTTTGAGTTTATCTCCGTTTCCCACCTGCGAAGTTCAAATAATATGATTACCAGGCTCACAAGGTGTTTTTGGTATTCAATGAGTTAAAATGTATGAAATGTTTAAAAGAGTACCCTACAGTAAACACACAATAAATATTAGCCATTATTAGTGTATGTACTAAATTCAAGACAAGATTAGTATTCAGTTTTATCTCATAGATGGACTTGCATTTGCTTCCTAAGAGGAGGCAAAAAGTTTGTGCTGCTTTGTGTAGCTGCATCTGTGCCTAAAAAGAAAAGCTGATTTTAAGACCTTTTGTCCTTAAGTTTGCAGCTGAATGGGAGCAGTCGCCTGACTTTGTTTTGTTTTTTTTTCCCCTCTTCTTCTTTTTTTTTTTTTTAAAGATTTTATTTATTTATTTTACAGACAGAGATCACAAGTAGGCAGAGAGGCAGGCAGAGAGAGGGGGAAGGAGGCTCCCCAGGACCCTAGGATCATGACCTGAGCTGACGGCAGAGGCTTTAACCCACTGAGCCACCCAGGCACCCCTTTCCCTCTTCTTTTTAAAACAGAATGTGTTTTATTCAGCTTGAGGTATAGTCAACATGTAACATTGTATAAGTTTAAGTTTATATGAGGTGTGATTTGATACTTATATTTTGCAAAAAGATTACCACCATAGTATTAGCTAATACCTCTATCACACATCATGTAATTACTATTTCTTTTTTGTGGTGAGAACATCTAAGGTCAACTCCCTTAAAAACTTTCAAGCTGGTACAGTAGTCAACCCCTTATCCATGGGGATACATTCTAAGTCCCACCAGTGAAACCCATTCGAAACCACCAGATGGTGCCGAATCCTATATATACTATGTTTCCCTACAGATACATACTTATGATAAAGTTTACCTTAAAATTAGGAAGAATAAGAGATTAACAATAATAATAGTAATAAAAAAGAACAATTATAATGATACACTTGTGATAAAAGTCATGTGAATGTGGTCTCTTTCTCTCTCAAAATATCTTACTGAACTGTGTTCACCCTTCTTGTGGTGATGTGAGGTGACAAAATGCTTACATGATGAGATGAAGTGAGGTGAATGACATAGGCACTGTGACATAGTGTTAGGCTATTTTTGATCTCCTGGTTACATGCCAGAAGGAAGATCATCTGTTTCCAGACTGTGGTTGACCACAGGTAACTGAAGGAGCAGAAAGTGAAACTGCAAATATGGGATACTAGTGTAATACATTGTTATTAATGTCGGTCACAGTGCTGGGTATTAGATTCCCAGAACTTGTTCATCTTCTAACTGGAAATTTGTACTCTTTGACCAACATCTCCCTATTTCTACTCATGTTCAACACCCCTACCTTTACTCAGTCCCTGATAACCAGCATTCTACTTTCTGTTTCTTTGAGCTTGGCTTTTTAAAAATTACAAATGTAGGTAATATCATATGATATTTTTCTTTTTCTGTCTGACTTATTTCACTTAGCATAATGCCCAAGATCTATTCATGTTGTCATAAATGGCAGGATTTCCTTCTGTCTCATGGCTGAATAATATGTCATTGTGTACATGTGTGCGTGCGTGTGTGTGTGTGTGTGTGTGTGTGTGAGAAATATCTTCTTTATCCATTCATCCATTGATAAACACTTAGGTTATTTCCATATCTTGGCTGTTATGAATAATGTTGCAATATATCCTCTGGATATATTCCCAGAAGTGAGATGGCTGGATCATATGTTAGTTCTATTTTCATTTTTTAATTTTTTGAGAAACATTTATACTGTTTACCACAGTGACTGAACCAATTTACTTTCTTACCACAGTGCAAAAGAGTTCCCTCTTATTTACATCCTCCCCAACACATTTTTTTGCTTGTCTTGGTAATGGCCATTCTAATATGTGTGAGGTGATACATCATTGTGCTTTTGATTTGCATTTCACTGATTATTAGTGTTTTCAAGGATGTATTTTTGTACTCATTGGCCATTTGCATATCTTCCTTGGAAAAATGCTTAATCAGTTCAACCATTTTTTAATCAGATATTTTTTGTTATGATACATCACAACAATAGAATGTAAGATAAAAATCATATGATCTTCTCATTCAATGCCAAAAATGCATTTGGTAAAATACAATGTTCTTTCCTGACAAAAATATATAATAAATTGGGTTATAGAAGGAAATACCTCAACATAATAAAGGCTACATATGACAAACCCACAGCTAATATTATACTCAATGGTAAAGGTTGAAAACTTCACTTACGATCAGGAATAAAACAAGGGTGCCTATTCATACCACCCCTATTCAACATCGTACTGGAAGTCCTAGCAAAAACAATCAAGCAAGACAAGGAAATAAAAGGCATCCGAATTAGAAAGGAAGAAGTAAAATTGTCTTTATTTGTAGATAATACAATGCTGTATATAGAAAAGTTTAAAGATGTCACCAAAAAACCCCATTAACGAATGAATTAAAGTTGCAGGATACAAAATCAACACACAGAGATCAGTTGCATTTCTATGCACTAACAGTGACATATTTGAAAAAGAAAATTTTAAAAATACCATTCACAATAGCATCAAAAACAATAAAATAAAATAATAAAATAATAAAATCAAAACAAAAACAATAAAAACAATAAACTTAACCAAGGAGGTGAAGGACCTATACATTGCGAAGTATAAGACTTTGATGAAATAAATTAAATAAGACAGCAACGAATGAAAAGATATCCTATGTTCATAGATCAGAAGAATTAATATTGTTAAAATGTTCATATTACCCAAACCCTTCTATGGATCCAATGCATTGGCTATCAAAATTCTTATGGTTTTTCCACAGAAATAGAAAAGGAAATCCTAAAGTTTGTATGGAAACTACAAATGAGCCCAGATAACCAAAGCAATCTTGGAAAAGAAGAATAAAGCTGGAAGCATCATACTTCCTCATTTCAAAGTATATTACAAAGCTATAGTAATCAAAACAGTATGGTCCTGGCATAAAAATAGATGCATAGACCAATAGAACATAATTGAGAGACCAGAGATAAACCCCTATATATAGAGTCAACTAATATTTGATAAGGGAGCCAAGAATACCCAATAGGTATAATATGAGTATAACAAATCATGTTGGGGAAAATGGGATAACCACATGTAGAAAAATAAATATGGACTGTCTTTCACCAGTCATAAAAATCAACTCACAGTGGATTAAAGACTTGAACATGTGTCCTGAAACTGTAAAACTTCTAAAAGAAAACATATGAAATAAGCTCTTTGAAATTGGTTTTGGCAACAAATTTTCAGATATGACACCAAAACACAAACAAATAAAGCAAAAATAAATAAGTGGGACTATACTGAACTACAAAAAGCTAATGGCATTATAAAAAAATAAAAATAAAATAAAATTCTTTAAAAAAAGCTAACAGCAAAAGAAACAACAAAATGAAAAGGGATCTATGGAATGGAAGAAAATATTTGCAAACCATATAGTCGATAAGGAATTAATATCTACAGATATTTTTCATGTTGTACTTGCCTTTAGATGACATTGCCTTTGGGCCTTTCAAGATCAAAATGAAAGGAGTCATCCCTCCTCATGCTTCTTGAAAGTAGTTACATTGGAGTTAATAGGAGGCTTGCCAAACTCATTGGTATTATCATCTCCTCCACTACCATTGCTCAGGCTTTCACTTTCAAACTAGTCAGTGAGTGGAAAAAAGGAAGGAGAAAAATTTGAAATGTAACCACAACCAATGCAGGCCATGTGTGATCTTTCAAGGAGATATGTCCCCTTAGGGCATGGACCTAAGGTCTCCTTCATATGTATATCATAAAAGTTGGGCAGGGGGACTTCTATCACTGGCCGTGAAGAAGAGACTGTATTTACACTCCTGCTCTATAGAATTTTAGAAACTGGACGTTATATATGAAATGAAAATTTGCACACATTGGACAGTTGACAGCACAGAACATAGATTCCCCAAGAGAAAGAGAATAGGGTAAACCCTGTAATTACCCTAGCCTGCTCTCTGGAGAGTGGATGTAGACAGGAGCACAGGAAGGGCCAACTGAAACAGAGTCTGCTGATCTTCCTCAGTGGAGAGACATTGGTTAGAGTTAGGGAAGCCTGAAGTGACTAGAATCCTCACAGAAGAGTTCCTAAAAGGAGAGTTGATGGAGAGAAGAAAGCTGCACAGAGAAAAAGTCCTGGTGATCTTTATAAGGATTCCTCTCCTGTCCTTAGAGCTTGGTATGAGGAAATTGATGGAAGCTGAGGAGAAAACCCCACTGGAAAAGAACAGGCAGAGCAACCTTCAGAGCTCACAGAGGACCCAAAGTAGAGTTTTTCCCATTAGCTAGACTATAAAAATTATAATATATACAGTATCCAGTAGGGTGTTCAGAAGGTTATTGCCTCAGTAGTAGGCTGTTCTGATCCTTCCTATCAAAACTAAGAAGCTGTCTTTAAAAGAAAGAGACTATTTGTAAGTAACTCTGTCCTGAATGGGGAGAGGGAGGGAAGCAAAGCTCAACATTATTTAAATAAATACAAAAATATCCAGCCCCCAGCAAGATTAATTTCATAATGTCTGACATATGTTCTGAAATATGGGAAACATGACCCATAATAAGGAGAAAAATCTACTAGTAGGAACAAACACAGATGATACAATTAGCAAATAAAGATATTAAAATAGCTATTATGACTCTATTCTTCATGCTTAAAGAGATAAAGGAAAACATGAGCATATTAAGAAGAGATATATAAGATAGGGAATAACACCTAAAGCAAACTTCTAGAGATGAAAAATGTCATGTGTAGATGAAAAACACTGTGTGAGATTAGCATAGGGTTAGACAATAACTTGGTGTTCCAACAATAGAAACTCTTCAAAATGAAACACCGAAAGAAAAATCACTGAAAAAAATGTACAGAGAAACCATGAGCTATGGGACGACTTCAAGCAGATTAAAATGGCTATAATTAGAGTTCCAAAGTTATCAGAAGAAAGAGTATAATCAAGGTACAAGCAGAAATCAATGAAATAGAAAGGAGAAAAGCAAAAGAAAAATCAATGAAAAGAAAATCTTGTCTTCGTAGAAGATTAATAAAATCAATAAACATCTAGTCACACTAATCAGGAAAATAAGAAAGTAGGCATAAATTACCATTATCAGGAATGGACAAAGGAATGTTATTGATGTTAAAAATATAGAAAGAAGGGGCGCCTGGGTGGCTCAGTGGGTTAAGCCTCTGCCTTCAGCTCAGGTCACGATCCCAGGGTCCTGGGATCGAGCCCTGCATTGGGCTCTCTGCTCCGCAGGGAGCCTGCCTCCACCTCTCTCTCTGCCTGCCTCTCTGCCTACTTGTGATCTCTGTCTGTCAAATAAATAAATAAAATATTTTTTAAAAAATGTAAATAGAAAAGATTATGAACAACTTTATACCCGTGATTTTGACAACTTGGATTAAGTGGATAACTTCCTTCAAAGACACAAACCACCAAAGCACTCTCAAGAAGAAATAGATAAGCTCTATAGCCATATGTTTTTCTTTTTTAAAAAATATTTTATTTATTTATTTGACAGTGAAAGAGTGCTAGCACAAGCAGGGGGAGCTGCAGAGGGAGAGGGAGAAGCAGGCTGTCCATCTAACAGGGAGCCGGATATGGGGCTCGATCCCAGGACCCTGGGATCATGTCCTGAGCCAGAGGCAGATGCTTAACTGACTGAGCCATCCAGTTGCCCCTATTTATTTTTTTAAATTGAATTTGTAGTTGAACTTGCCACAAAGAACACTCCAGATTGAAATATGGCTTTACTGGCAAATTCTACAAAACATTTGATAAAGAACTAATGGAAATTCCTCATAGACTTTTCTAGAAAATTAAAGAAGAGCAAATATTTTTCTATTTATGCATTAATAATTAGCATTATTCTGATACCAAACCCAGAACAAACTAATTATGAGAAAAGAAAATACTAGACCCTCTTGAGCAAAGATACAAAAACTCTTCAAAGATTTTTACAAATCAAATCCAGCAATATAAAGAAAGAATGACCAAGTGGAGTTAATTCTCAGAATGCAAAGTTGTTTAAACATTCTGAAAGTGGCTAGGGATTTTTGAGTAAAAGGAGGACATTATTCTTCTCCATCTTATCTTCATGCTTGCATGCACCAAGCTTTCTTTCTAACTGTGATGGATAAAAAAAGACCTCCAGTCCTTGGGGACCTGCTAATGGTCTAAACAGAATGTACCTGTTCTCACCACCTCAAAGTTGTAAGCCATGGGGTAGCATGATGGCAATGATCTAGAACCCACCAACACTCAGCAAGTGTGTGAGACATCATACTAGTGGAAAGAGCATGGATTCTAGAGTCACAGAGGCCTTGGTTCAAATCCAGGCCCCACTATTTACTAAACAATTGCTTAATATCTCTGAGTCATTGAGATATTGCCAGGGTTAAAATTGTGCTGAGGCTCAGAAGTGAAATATGGAGGCCATTTGGCACGGGGCAAGCACACAGTACATGTGCTTATGGTGCAGGCTGATCACGATGGGTATGAGTTATGGCTGTGGGCAAAGACAGCTAGAATTCTGAAGCCAGCCCTGGTCCATTTCTCTTTGTGGGCTCTTGCCTAGTTTGTTAGTCTGTGAAATAGACTAACAGTCTCACCTATCTCCAAGAAGTGTTTGGGGTGATCCCTTTGGCTGCACTTATAGCTCTTGGAACAGTATCCAGAACACAGAAGTGTCCAATAAGCATTAGCTATTATTCTTAAAGCTCATATTGTTTCTTCTACCACTGATGTGGTCACTATTGTTGTTGACAAGCCAGCTAAAACTTTGAGATCCCAGCAAGAAAGACTTACAAACTAGGTAAGGACCATAGGTGATGGAGAGTTGTGGAGCCCTGACGAATGCTCAGCCTCCAGCTGAAAACAGACCTGCCTGGCCCTGACTGAACAGGGAGAGGTGAATAGCTGCACCTGGAGGCACCGAGCCTTGAGGGGCCAGAGCGGGGCAGGCCCTGACAACAATCTGTCCTGGAGATGGGGGTATTTTGTTAGAGTCACGTCTAATTGGTGTCAGATTTTTCTCAACGGTCATGGGATATGGTGTGAATGGAGACCTGGGCTATCACTGAAAAGCATGTGGCCCTGTCAGCAGGTGATGGCACCTGAATGACAGTGTGACAGGGAACAGAAACAGGGCTACAGCTAGCCCCCCTGCCTGCCACGGTGACAAGTACTGTGCAGATTTCCACCCAGCCGAGCCTGGGGAGACCTGCCAGACGGTGGGCTGTGTGCTACCGATTTCTTTCAGCACTTCCTGTTTTGCCATTCATAGCCTCTTGCTATTAAGCAGACAGAACAGCCCATATCCTGTGGACAGATGATAGATATGTCATATCTCTGAAAAATTGTTTGTCTTCCACAGGTGGATGGGCTTCCTTCTACAGCCGGCAGGTCACATGACACTTTTCAACACTCTCTTCTGTACCAGCTTGGCATCCATAGTCTATCAAAAGGGAAATCTTTCACATACAATTACGATAGAAAATAAAGGTGATGAAGTGTTGTGTACCAAGAAGGGATGAGATCAAAGGGTGCTAATGAAAATGGATTACAATAGAAGGGCAGCTTCCACTCCAGAAGTTGTGTGGGACTGCTTGGGACCTGGGACTGCTTGGAGGCACACACACACAGTGGCACACACCAGTGTGCCCACAGAAGGGACAGCCACAGATAAAATCACTGGACAGCTTCTCTTAAAATAATAAGGTGCTGGAGTTGACTGCAACCCAAGAGGATTTATGAATAGTGTGAAATTGTGCCAAAGCACTGCAGAGGCATCTTTTTCTCAGTAATTCACACAATACATATTTCTTCCAGCACCAACCAATTAGTGGCACCACTTCAGACCTCCACAGTCTAGCTTACACACATTGAGGCTGATTTTCCAATAGGATCTTCCAGAGCACAGGGCTTGAACACCCAAAGGCATATTGTTTCTTATTGAACTCTGGGAGGTCAAGGGAAAAAGCACAGCCTGCTAAAGTTTATGAATGATGCTGCTTATCATTGGAGCCTTCACCATCATACACTGTGCCCATCTTGGTGCCACCCTTTTTAATTGGCAAAGAATTTCTCTGACTACCAAGACCTTTTTCTAGCAACAGCCGTCACCTTGGAAGTATACATCCCACACCAACATTTCAAATCCTAGAAAAGTGCTTCCCCAGGACAATTAAGTAAAGGTTTGAGGTTTTATATACAATCTCTTGCTTTGGAATATTATAGGAAAACCCAACCATTTCCAATTAATTGTGGGTAAACCAGATTGAGTTGGTTAAAAAAAAAAACAAACCTCGTAACTATAGATTACTTAAAAAGAAATATAATTGTATTAGTTTTGATAATGGTAAAGACAGTAATTCAAAGGAAGCTAAAAAGTTTTGTCAAATATCTTTCCAAGTTCTTGCTTTAAAGAAAAATTAAGTAGAATTTGCCAGTTGTAGTAAATAGATGCTCAACTATTTGAAAATTGCTTGTTTTTCTACATAGGTTTAAAATTCTTCCTATTGTCTTATTTAATACATTGGATAGATTAGTAACCCTTTCCCTCCTTTGCAAATATAAAAAATTTTTGAGTGCTCACTTTCTTAAGTAGTAAGGCCTATGTCAGTGAGGGTGGGGAGATAAGGAAAGAGAACTAGCATTTTGGTGAATGTCTGCTATCTAATTTAACTTTATCTTCACACAAACTGTTTGATGTAGGTGATAAGGCCATTTTTCAGATGTGGAAACCAAAATTCAGTAAGTCAGTGAGATGGTGATAGAACTAGTATTGGATTTCTGTTTTATCTAACCCCTAAGTTGGCATTTTGCACCCTTCACTTTTGCACCTTGCTTAACCCACTTTGACTGTTGGTCACACACTGTCTATCTCTAACCTAAGCATGACAGTCTAGTAGCAGTACCCAGACACTTTTTCAAATGTATTTTGTACCAACTGTAATGGAGATTGCTGAATGAAATGTCAGACCGCTCCCCAGAGGAATAGTATCACAAAGTGAGTGGTCCTTGTAGTGCTATTTTCATAGCCCTCAAGGGCCCTATATTGGAAATACAGGCAGACATTCACTTGAATTCTCAGTGAGTCTGAGCGAGCCATGTGCCTTATAGGGGACTGTGGTAAGCCAGACTAACCAAGGTGAGGATTGCTTGACTACCTTTGAGTGAACTGGGATATGCGGGGATCAGAAAGGCTTCCTGGTATAGATTCTCATTCACTTTGGTTTCTGTGGCCCTTAATTTTCCAGCAATATCCCCATTGTGTCCCAGCTTTAATTGGGTATGTGAATCCTGGGAAATTTTCACCAATTAGCCCTTAAACTTGAGACCATTAGACTTAAACCATTAGACCAGGGTAGTGTTTTGGAAGTAGTTGGAAATGCACTCAGGAAAGATGAATTTCAAGAGGACAAGAGAAGAAGAGCCATTGGCTGACAAGGAAGTTTGCAGAGGGTGCTGGATAGTAGTGGGAAGAAATGGGTTCTCTGAACCCAGGGCGGGAGTGTGGGTAGGAGTGTAGTAAAGAAACGTTCCTTACTTGACAATTCTGCCTAAGGCCAGCTTTGCTTAGTAAACCTCATGGGATCATCTTGCTCACTTCAAAGGATCTGGCCCACCAGAAGAACAAAACAATATTTCCCTCTGTGGCAACTTGGCATTGCAGCTGTCATCACAATTGTATCCAGAAAAGCAGCTTATTCAAGTGGCAGCTTGTTCCTTGAGGCTTGTCTCATCTTTGAGAAATGCCCAGTGACACCTCTTAGAGGAAATCCCTCATTCCAGGACCCTGTGATATTTTCTGCAGGTGGCAAGCACGTTAGGAATATGTTCCTAGGCATAATGAGCCCTCGGACGGTGTTCACTGGTTTTTTTGGAGAGCAGACCAAACTTCCCATACACAGCTCCAAGAGGCACTGAAGAATTTCTAGTTGTTTCATTAGACCTTTAAGAGCTATTGATTGAGGACGTCACTGAAACCAGCTTTTATGTTCCCAACGTCACTATTTCATTTTCCATTTAACACCAAGACTGCTGTTTACTGATGTAGATTTCATGATTGATTTTTAAACAAATGTCTGTAACCTTAGGTTGCATGTAAAGAATAGGGTGCCACCAAAGAGGAATGTGTGGGGAAGTAGAGAAGACATGGCCCTGTTCTCTCTGTGCTCTAGAACTTGGACTACAGAGCCTTAGACCTTGAAGGGGCTTTATTGGAGCAAGTAACTGGCTTAATTCTCAGGATGGGCAGATGAGGAAGCTGAAGACTGTAGAAGTTCGATAGCTGGTCAGTGGTAATCTATGACTGGAATACCTTGTTCTTATCTGCAGAAGATAATTTAAAAGGCAGGGACACACTAGCACAGGATGATTGAGATAATCAGAAGGAAATGCACCAAGAGGTCACAAAAACCATCTTCAAATATCTGAAGGGCCATCATACCAAAGTGTGGGGAGATTTATTCTTTGTCATGACTGATGGTCTGGTTAAGATCCATGACTATTCGGAGAACAAGTTTGACTCAATATGAGGAAAGTATTGATCTGCCTTCAATAAGGGCCTGGAATACTTAAAAGGGTAGTGAGTCTGCTGCCTTGGAGGAAGGGACTGTCCAAACTGTTCAAAGAGGTTTTGTGCTGGGAATATTTTTTTTTTTTCAAAGCTAAAGTTAATCAACAAGTTTCCCATCATAACCCTCAAGAGTCCCCATCAAATATAGAAGGGAATAGAATTAAAGCAGACCCTTAATGCATCAGTTTCTCATTGAAGTATATCATCTGCTGAACAATTAATTATTCTGGGACTACCATGGCCCTTGAGGTCTTTAGTCTTAGCTATGGTATGGCTCAGAGAGAGTATTGCTATGAAAGGAGGGCCTGTTTTGTGGACATTTTTTAGAGATGTGTTCATTTGTTCTCAGGTAAACCCAGTAATGGGGCAGAGGGGGAAAGGACAGTGGCACCCATGACTGAGGTACATACTATCAGTCTAAAGCTAACAAATCATTCCCAGATTTGAAAGACTCTTATGAGACTAGCAGAGACCAGGCCTCAGAAGAGGCCAAGGTCATGGGAAGGAATCTCTCAAAGAGACCTTTAGAGTTAGTTCTGAAACTTAAGGTCCACTAAGAAGAGTGTCCACTAAGGAGGTCCACTAAGGCACTGGAAACCCTGAGCACCAGGCTGGTATGGCATGCCTTACTCTCTCTGCCTCACTTACTTGGATATCCTCTAAGGCCCAGATTCTGAGCTCTAACTCGGCAGGTTGACATATCTTAATTGAAATCTCTGATGCTTGAAACTTTTCCTTCCAGAAATCTTTCCCTGGCCTCAGGGACCTATCCTGGAGTTTCTTGCCTCTGAGTCTGGGTATAGGGGATGGGTGATAGGCCACATGTGTCAAGACACTGGGAGGTCTCAGGGATAACCTGGACAAGTTGAGTCAGTACAGGCGCTGAGTCCTGTCTGAGATTCTCCCTAGATTCCATAAGAATGTCATTATTAGTCCCCTTGAAATATCTTCCCCTTTGGTTCTTCACTGTTCCCAGTCATGCTTCTTTCTAGGATGGAACCTGAACCCCAGTCCAGCAGAGGAAGTTGTTCCCAAGTTTAGAGGAACATAATCTCCTTTCCCTTTTTGTATCTATTTTTCAAGGACTCACTGACCTCTTTCAGGTTAGTGGTGTGTGACCTAAAGCCTTAGTCTCATCCTCACTGAATCTTTTGGTACATGCTCTAAGAGGGTTGATTTTGTCATTTACTTTGTTTATGCTTTGTCACAGGATCTCCACTGGCTTTAGGGTGTTTCATCTTCAACATTTCCTAATTTCCTCTTGAAGGCATCATCAAGTTTGCTTATTTAACCATCAGGCATCCCATCTGAGTTGCTCATGAGAATGGGAAAACTTTGACATTTTTGCCCCTCTCCCAACTTGGGTGTCACTTGTTGGCTTGTAAATCTGACCTGGAAGACTAAACTTATTTGGAGAAGCTATGAAATGCCTGTCCTCCAAGAGTGTTTATGTTGGGGTTGAGAGGAGAGTCTGTGCTCATAAGTACCAGGATCCAGGACCTGGAATCAGTCTAGAAGAAAGAGATAAGGAACTCCTTCTAATCTTACTGAAAATGGAAATAGTCAATAAATCAGAACTATTTATTGAGTGCCTACCATGTTTGAACAACAGAGGAGTGGGAATTTGTAGAAACAGATGAAGTCATCTTAACTGAAAGCCTACCAGGTACTTATTTGTTAGAGACCTTTGGGACTAAGGTAGTGGTACCAGTTGCTGAGAAATTGAGAATCACAAAATTAGATTAGCTTTCTGCTTGGAACTTGAAAGCCCTTTGTCACTTTTATTACATGGGGCTGCATCTTAGAAGATGGCAGAAATGAAACATCAGCTTTCTACACAGCACTTTTTATGCCCCTCTGGTAGAATGTGGAAGACAACCTCTCAAAGCCCATTTTCTCATCTACAAAGTGAGTCTATCAGTACCTTCCTCAGACTTGTTCTGAGAAGTAAATAAAACACTATATGTTAAGTGCTTAGCATCCAATAGACATCCAGTAGGCACCAACGAATGAACTGTAGCTGGGCTGTCATTGCTGGTGACCAACATAAAGAAGCTGAAATACATATTGTTTATATTATAACCTATCTTGTCTCATGGAAAATCCTGGTTTCAGGCTCTTTTATCTCTGCCAGATTTTATAGTATTAATCTGGCACACTGTAGATGGGGTATTGGGAAAATGGCTGATGTGCCAAGAAAGAAAAGGACCAATCTCTCTAAGAGAGCCATGTGGGCTCTTGTCTTAATTAAAACAGCAAGGAACTATGGAAGGAAAGCAAAGTAAAGAGTGTGCCTCACACAATCTCAAGGGTGAAGACTGGGTAAGAAGAGACTGGAAGAGAAGGAGGTAGGGTGTGGTGGTGGTCCCAGAAGAAAATGATGATTAGCATCAAGCTTAGTCAAAGTTGAAATTGAGAGAAGGACAAACTGATTACAAAATAGATCAACTGGTGCAGTGTAGCACCACCTTCCTCCTAGTCAGACATTAGAACCCATGGACTAAATTCTGGGTAGATTTAAAGGGACCAGAGTATAGCATGGACCCAAAAGAGGACAGTCTGCCTGTCTCTGGGCAGGAATCTTTTCTCATTTTTCTTATGGATGCTTTCAATTTAGGTAGAAAGCCCCTTAGCTTTCTTTACAAAAAAAAAACAAATTTGCCGTCATTCTAGTCATGTGCTTTACATTTGCATCAGCTCAAATGGCATTAATTCTTTGAAAATACAGAAATTGTTATTGTGATAGCAATTTGCTCCCAACAAGCAAAGGCCACGACAGGCTGGCATTATCCAGACTTTTTTCCATGACTCCCTCATCAAAAATAATAATACTATTTTGAATGGATTGCAGTGTGGTTAATGAGATATTTACAATGATTATCAGAAGTGGAGAGGCCTAGACATTTACACTAGTTGATTGGCAAGATTAACCCAAGGCACTTTGACCCACCCTTTGAGAGGAAAAGCTCTCTCTAGATTTCAAAGAGAAACATAATTCTTTAAATACAGAAAAATAAAATCAGCCACACACAGGACTCAAGCCATTGCTCAGAAAAGTGAGATAGGTCATATACTTATAAATGACCATAGTGGTCATAAATGGACAAAGACCTACATGGGTTCAAAAGAGGATCTAAATATGCTGCATTTGTGAATTTTTTATTTGAATAAAGAATCAAATTGCATTTTAAAATATTGAGTCAACTGCCCTTTAGACTGAAGTCATAGGGCTCGCTTCCTTGGTCCCATTAATAGAAGTTGTGGCGAGAGGTGACCAATTCCACTCAACAAAAGAGGAGAGACTGTATCAGACACAGCAACTGTTTTGTTAGAACAAATGTCATCTCCCGTCTTGTCCTGTTGCTTTTGCAGAAGTATTTAGAAAGTGTAAAGAAATGGGGCAGAAATAGTTAGCTTCTGTGAGGAGCTGTGGAAGAAGAGTAGAGATGCTGGAGGGTGGGTCTCGGTCTGGAGCTCACACTGTTCTACTCCTAAATATGATTCAGTGGTCAGTTCTCAAGTAAATGCATTGCAGTTCTCAAGATTTGAACTTATCTCCCCGCCCTCCCCCACTTTAACATTCCCACTGGGTACCTCCTTTTCAGCTCCCTGTATGTATACTAATGACCCAAACAAGAAAGAGTTAATGATGGATGGTGCTCACTTAATTGGCTGAAATTGAATGATGTGCACTTTCTGAATCCCGTTAATTATTAGATCTAATCTACATATTGGCAAGTTGTCATAAGAGATGGTCTGCAAATGCTGAATCAAAACTTTTCAGGGCTTGGCAGTAGTAAAATGGCAATGTGTTAAATGCTCTCTTAGGAGATTAGAAAGGAACTTTTGTGTAAGTGTAATACAGTCATGGTAAGATAATGGATTAAATAGCCTTCTTTAAGAAATTGGCTTTGTATATCTGGTATATTCAAAAAATAGCCTTTCTGATTTTAATGTGACTCTTCAGGCACACACAAAATAGACAATGGTCAGTGATGAGTGTTAGCAAGTGGGGATGTTTACAGCCTGTTCTACGTATCCAGATAGCAGCCTGCTCTTGGGTTTCCTACTGAAATTCACAAGGCTTCATGGCTAAACTTCCCACTAGGGTTAAGACTGAAATATGGGAGATGTTGGGGAAGCCACTGAAATTTGTGCCTAAAAATGTGAGTCATTAGTACTTTGTGTGTCACTCAAAGAGAATCTATGGACCAGACAAAATGGTTCTTTGAAAATATTTCATATATTGCAATGTCCTACACAGTTACTATTGTTACGAGTATGAAGAGTTCTTCCTGGTCTATAAGAAAACATTTTCCCTCATCTTCCCCTGCTTGCTATGAACCATAGTGAATACCTGTTGGTTCTTAGTGTATTTCTGCTAGGAATATGTGAAAGTCTCAGTGTCCTTTTGTCCTTCTGTTGGGGACTCAGGCTAGATGACAGGCACATTGTTATCCAGGCATCCTTCAGATGTTTTGAAGTGGGTCTGGTAAGAACCAAAGCTATGTTTCCAATTAATTTTCTAGTACACAATTTGCTCAAAGTACATTTAAAAAAAAGAATTCAACAATAAAGTAAGGCTTGTTCCTGTTAGACTGCCAGAAATTTGGGATCTTTATGGGTTTCGCTAATATCAAAGGCTTCTGTTTAATATGACTTTGTATTAAAGTGGGCCTTACTGTCAATTTAGAAAAACCTCTTGTTTAATCTCAAGTTTTGTGTAGTTTTTATTAATCCAATGTGCATCTGTTAAAAATAACTCCAGATAATGCAACATTTGATTAAATGGAACTTCTTAATACAGCTATTAGCTGGTGGGATTTTTTTTTTTCCATTTACGCATTCCAAACTGAGCCTGATAAGATGGCACTACCATTTAGCCCGAGGTGTGGAATGTTAATCACGGAATCTCAGACAGTTTGTTTATTTTTTATTTATTTCCTGAATGTGCCACTCAGAGCAATGTGCCAGATAGGGGTCCTGAAAGACAAAAGTTCTCTGTTTAGCCTTGGAGCCTCAAGAAGCTGGCAGATTAGCCCCTGCCCCAAGGGCAACACCGGTGTGTTGGAAAAAGGCAGAGGAGTAACATTAAGCCAGAGCTGACGTATACTTCTGTTCTTCTGTCAAGAGTTGTCTTTCCCTTTGGGGCTGCATGAGTAACATGTCGAATGAGGACAGAGCAGTGAATCAGACAGACTTGGTCCCTGCTATTGTGGCCCTTGTTTCCTAGCCTCTGTCTAGCCACTCGTTGAGGATGCGGTCTTCCTTGGTTTTGTGATTTGATCTTCACTCTATTAATTGAGTTTCAGCTCACTTAATGGAGTGTATGTCTTGTTGACTACCGTTTGGCCTTTATAATCATTCTTTACAAGCATTTTTACTGCTTATATGTTGGTTTTAATTCCTTGAAGTTAGGGATTTGGGTTCCATTGGATTCACTGCTTATTTACCAATTACCGATCATGCTCAATACTCTGCACATTCCCTGTTCTTCAGCCTCTCCCAGGATGATTAGGCATAAAGTAGTCTCTTCTCTTAAGCCTGGACCATTCAAAGTCATGAGGGAAGGTAGAGCAGAATGGGCTGTGCACGATGGTGCCACATCTAAAAGGACACTGTCTATATCACAGAGATAGATGGTAGATTTGTCCATTTAAAATGAGGATCCCCAGGCATGTGGCAGTGTCTTGTTCTAACAAAATCATTGTATACTAAATATATCAAGAAAATTTTCCCACATATCAAATGAGTCCTGTCAGATATATCTTTTTAAAATTCATGGGGCGCCTGGGTGGCTCAGTGGGTTAAAGCCTCTGCCTTCAGCTCAGGTCATGATCCCAGGGTCCTGGGACCCAGCCCTGCATCAGGCTCTCTGCTCAATGGGGAGCCTGCTTCCTCCTCTCTCTCTGACTGCTTCTCTGCCTACTTCTGATTTCTCTCTATCAAATGAATAAATAAAATCTTTAAAAAAAATAAAAAATAAATAAAATTCACCTAAAGACACTTTATAAACCACCGGGTCCATTGCTGCTTTCCTCATCATGGCAGGGACCAGAACCATTCTTGCAGTGGAGGAAAAGGGACTGGACTCAGAGAGGATTTCATTTCTCACTGTGCAAGTCAACCAGCTGTGTAGTGTTAAACACATTCCATAACCATTCTGGGCTTCAGTTTCCTCATCAGTAAAATGGGGATTATCCCCATACCTCATGGAATTATTAAGGTTAAAGTAATTCTGGGAATATGCCTTGTTGCATGTGCTTGGGCTCAATTAATGTTATTTTGGTCTGGTGGCTGGGATGGGACCATGCATAAGGAAGGAAAATGGGGCATGAACATGCTGGGAGACTTGATGGGAGGCAGATTTTAATTCTGTGTCCTCTGAGTGACTGTGGGGTGAGGTCAGGAGACCATTTTGTCCTGGGAAGGATCATCACTGAAGTCTTGAAACTCCCTTCATTTTTAGCAGCCTGGTGGAGGACATTCAATTTTCCTTATTTCCATCTTGGGGATTGTAATCTACATTTGCAAGAAAATGAGGGTGTCATTTTCCTAGTTTCCAGGCACCTAGGGTGATTCATTGCAGCATTAGAAGTGGTTAATGGCAATTGAGGTAGCAGCAGTTTTGGGCGGCAAGCAGGACCCCGCCAGAGACCCTGGGTAACTCTCAGGTGTTATTACAACCTGTCTGGCTTTCTATTGCACTCCCTGGTTTTTCCATCAAGTTATCTGCCAGTCTCCTGCTTTCATTTCCTGGGCAGAGATTCGGAGGTCAGCCGGAAACCCCTTCGCTTTGCTGCTGAGGGGCTGATGCATTGATTCTTCTATTTAGTTCTGATCACAGATTGAAATTAGATTGCTTCCTCTCCTGGCTTGGGTTATGATAGCACTCTGTAGTTTAAGAAAATTTATTTACTGTGTGTTTTGTTTCTTGAAAAGCCTGGTAATTTGTTTCTGTCCTCCACTCAAAGAAAGAAGGTCGAGGACTGGCCAGGATCCAGGGGTAATGAGGTGTTGGTGAGAAAAACACCACCAGAGAAATGGATCTTTATTAAACCCTTCCTGTGGTGATGGTGGCAGTATTGCCGCACTCAGGGTGATGGGTTTCCATTTCTGTACGGCTTGACTGGACTTGGCTGATTCCCTCTTCAGGGGCCCCTTCATCCCAGATGGTGGAATATGTCCAAGTTTGGAGACCCACGTTCACCTGATGGAATAACACTTCCAAAGTGTGCATGCAACTGAGAAAATGGGCCACTCAGTTGTGGGCCACGTGTAGATGTGTGTGTTCATTTTCAAGTTGTCTTCAAGCTGCTCCAGGGAGGCTGAGTGGATGGAGGAGTACGCTTTATCTGTATTTATAGGGAGCTTCTTGAGGCTTCAAGGCTGGAATCCTGTGACTGAAGCTTGTTACAAAGAGTAAAGAGAGCAAAGGTGTTCAAACACAAGAGGGGAAGGAGAGTTCCCAAACTTTCTCAATTCATGGTGCCTTTTGTGTCTCAATTAACTTCCATGATATTTCTAAGCATGTACACGCATGCGCATGCACGCATGCGCACACACACACACAAGCTCACACACATGGTGTTCCATTTATTAAGTAGTTAGGTACATTTGAATTAGGTAATAGTTATTTATGTCCTAACACTTAATGGCCATTTGGGAAAAAAAAAAAAAAGACACATACCTGAAAGAAATTCAGTATTTTTATGTATACTTATATAACCACAATTATTGCCAATGGGATAAATGTACCTGTTGGGCCTGGCCCAGCTCCTCAAATCTTGGAATCAGATTGGACATGGCTACCCTCATCTTCTGTTCCACACTGATTTTCATGTAGTACTTGTCTTTTATCACAGTGTCCGCTGAAGATTTCACAAAGATATGAGATATTCGAAAGGAATACATCATGAATGAGTAGCGAAACTCAGAGCTAACTTGAGCTAGTAGTTCAGAGTGTTTCACAGCTGTTGAGTATTGTTTTGCTTTCCTCAAAAATTCAAAATATTTAAAAATTCATTTTAAATGTATATTAATTTGCATTCATGTTCATTTAAGTATCCCTCAGTGCTTCTCTGAGTTTGCTGCAGTAATTAGGGGTAGCCTT
This sequence comes from Lontra canadensis, assembly GCF_010015895.1. Classification (NCBI taxonomy): domain Eukaryota; kingdom Metazoa; phylum Chordata; class Mammalia; order Carnivora; family Mustelidae; genus Lontra; species Lontra canadensis. The sequence continues at coordinate 40,005,787 of NW_022630997.1, read as the reverse complement.
GGTACACAGGGTGGGATCCAGGGCGTTGAGCACAAGGTGCTCTCAGGTAACTTGCAACTGGGAGAGAGCGCAGTAGGGCTCATTTAGCTGGCTCTCCTTGTGAGTGCTTCCAGTCTGGTGTCTGACCCGTTGCAAAGGGACGGTACCTGCATTTCACATCACAGGCAGCACATTGGGTTTTAGGATTCCAGAGGTGACATGAACTCACGCTACTCATCACAACTAATAACCCTGCATGAAATTCCTTCGTAGCGGCCAGCTCCAACAAGCTCCGTGGGTGGGGCTTTTGTCTTTTAACAGCGCAACTTCACCCTCAAAGAGAGGATGCAGTCTTGTCCGAGACTCTCAGGAGCTTAACGGGGTACAGATTCTCGGTCCAAATGCTCACAATTCATATTTGACATTTTGCAGGATAATGTTCTTCTTCCCTAGGCACAAATTAGAGGAATTAAATTAAGTCATGACTGAATTTAAGTAAATAATTACTTTTTTTTTTCCTAATCTTCACTTGGATCTTACTGAAATGGCACCATTTTCAAACCCAGCAAGAACATGCTGGAAGTACAGAAGAGGATTTCTGTGCAAATTGGTGACAGAATCCCTAAACACAAGTTCTCAGTTCTGAGGGGTTAGGGACTAAATGAGGATCATTTAAATGGGAAAAAGTCCACTCTGCTCCCAGTGGAATGAAATTCTCTTTCTACATTTACATTTCCGACGATGGTACATCTTCATGTTAAAATTTGCCTGCCTGTGACTGGACATCTTCCTCTGGAGGCCTAGGGCCTGAACACACTCTGTCAAGTTTATTATCCAAGGGAGAGACTCCTTTCAGCCCCCAATGGGTGTGCGGTAGCAGGTGGGGATTGCCACTGAAGAGTTGAGAGACCCTAAATCTCTTTTCATCAGATCTGAATGTTGGTGGCAAGATAGAAATGCATTGAAGTGTTTCCAACAAAGCTGCCCTCCCTGCCTGGCATTCAGAGAGGAAAAGAGGGTATTTTGCACCATGACAACAGGTGACCTCTATTTGGAATTGTCAACAAACATTAATAGGCCTTCTAAAACACATATGCCGTAATGTAAGAGGCTGGCAGCCTGAAGGGGGAAGGCCCCGTATTCACCAGCACGAGGGCAGTTCTTCCAGGATGTCAGCAGACGTGGTTAATTGGTAATGATTAGGGCTGTCTGAAAGCTGATTCCCTGAGTTTGGTGAACACATAATTGTTGTATGTAACCCAGAGCGGCTTTGCTCTTTCATCTATATGAAGAGATCAGAAAAGAGAGATTTACGGCTTAGGTTGCCCCAAGCACACATAGCAGGCTTAATTTTCCTTTCCAAGGGAATTTGAAGACTGCTGTTGTGACTAGTTCTCTGTGGCTTAGATGGCATGTTGAGGTCACCTGCAAGTTTTTGTTAAATGATTGATTGACTGAAATTAATGATTCTGTCAGAGCTGTAATGGAGGTAAGATGGAGGAGACTGATAAATACAAAAGCTAAAGCAATTCTTATAAATGCACTTATGTCTCTTTCTATTTAAATAAATCAAACAGACTACATATATCCTGGATGGTGTTGGGTGTCCCCTCCCCATTTTCCTCTCTAGCCTTAAGCTGTTTTCTTTTGAAATCTGAAGCTTTGAAATGAGTGGCCATTTATTCAACTCCAACTGTAGGATATCTGAACCCTTTGTCACTTCATTCCTTCTAACCTTTCCCCAAACACCTCAGCCCCTGATAAGAGGTTGATTCCAGTGACCGCCTTAGATTAAATCAACTGAACTCAGTGAGTTGTATTTGAGCTAATGTGGGGAATGTGGCTGGTGAATTGGGGAGTGGGTGGAAAGCAGGTGTTTGCTTCTAAATGTCAGATTTCTGAGGCGTGGAAACCACCCTCTAAGGCCCTTATAGGAAGGCAGTGAAAGCAGCTGTTTCGTGACAGACCAATTTAAGTTTGGGTTCTTAAATCCCACGAAGGGAATCCAGTGGCCAGTTAAGGAAATGCCAAAATGACTCTTTTGATTACCTTTCAAAGGGCAAGAGTTGTTTTGTTTTTTTTTTATATAAAGTATTTATCCAGCTTACTTCCCAGTCACAAAGGCTAACAAGAGCTAGCGGTCTCCCACATGAGCCTTGAGCAGCACATGGTTTGTAGGACCTCCTCCTGAAGTGGCACCAAGTTCAAAACTCACAAGAACATCTTGGAAGCAAATTGGCCAAGATACTGGAATTATCTGTGCACTGAAAGTGTTTCTCTCATACTGTGTGCCCTTTGGTGAAAGTACGTTAAGATGGGGACTGTCTAGTCCTATGCAAAGGAAAAACCACAGGACTTAAATAGGTTGATGTTCTTGCCAGAGCCATGACCGATGCCCATAATATTAGAACTGGGAGATACACAGCAGTTACTTGTTTCATTGATTCGTGGGTTCCCATGTACCCTTTTAGAATCATCTAGGGTGCTTGTTAAATATTCAAATTTCTAGGAACCACTCCCAGAAAGTCTATCAACCTAGATATGCCACAGAGCTTGAGGAACACTCACTTTTCTTTTTTTAAACGAGTTCCAAGATGATGTTGCAGTTTGTCCCTAGCTTCCAATTTCCTCATTTAACAAATAATAAGACCAAGAGCCGATAGGAGAATTTGCAATTGTTCCCATTTGACAGAAAGTGCCCTCTGAACAGCCTGCCACTAGTCTAGAGGCAGCCTGTATGTGGAATTCCTTGGGTTTAAGTAATTTTGCTCAACTTAAGCCATAGCTATTTCAGTACCAGTCATCATAAGGTATGGTAGCTATTGAATGCAAGGCCTCCTGAGTATCTTAGAAAAATCTTAGAGCTGAATCAAATAGGTGATGTCTGGAAAACTGTTATTTCTCTGTGATAGTCAAAATTTCATTGGCTGGATATAATTGAAACAACAAAACAGTATTTACGTAAACTGTCATAAATTAAGATCTTCTATTACGGAGGGAAATTTTAAGTATTTTTCCCAGCTGTCTCTAAAAAGAGTAAGACTGACTTGGAATTCTTTATACTCATTCCTGCTAGGAATAAGATATGGTGTCCCCTCCCTAATTTATAAACCCATGATTTAGTTAAGTAGATAGAGCTCAAGCTTGCATTGCCCCAAACACAGTATTTGTGGGGTTAAATTTAAGGCCTGAAAATATAGGTGTATATATGTCTGATCACTTTATGAACTTCCTGACCCTTGAAGCCTGTAGCATATCTAAGAGCAAATTAAAGACTTTATAAAATCTTTTATTAAAGTACCCTCCTCCTCTTTTTAAATATGTCTGGCTTCTCTATATGCCCTATAAAATGTTTTGGAAAGTGTTCATCACTAAACTAGGCCTAAGTTGCATAAATATTTAGTTATAGATATGAGCGTGTTTCCTGAAGTTGTACATATGTCAGAGTTTCCGTAGCCGTTCCTACAGAGGAGGGCTTACTAGCAGTGTAGTGGGAGATAAAGAAAACAGTGAACCTAGATAGAAATGCATACTTGCCATTGCCGGGGATAACACTGCATTAAATTATCACTGTTTTGGTTCGGTTCTTAACAAAGAGAAGCAAGTCTTTGATTGGAGTTTGGTTTTGGTTGTCATTTTTAAATAATAATTAGCTACCCTGCTCCAACAGTCTCTTTTAAGGCAGTTTTAAAAGTTCATGATGGGAGAGATTCTGTGTTGACAGGACAGACACTTATTTTGGTCAACAGCTTATGGGGTCAACAAATCAGTTGATTTCATGTGACCAAGAATTTCCACAGAAATTCGATAGGAGATTCTTTGACCCTTTCAGAATATTGAGTTTTGTTTTGTTGCTGTTTTTAATCCCAAATAATACCAATTGCATTATTTTTCTGGGATGAGAGAGAGATAAGATGAATGTACCATATTTTTATGTACTTCCAGTAGCTGCACAATCTTCAGTGGCAGTAGATAGAACATTTGACCATGGAACTTAAGAGGGATATATAATCTTTGAACAAAATTGTGTTAAGATTTATAGTATTCTAGGCACTAAGGTAAGCACTAGGCTTCAAAAGTGAATAGAATGTGACCCTAGGGATTTAGAGGTCTAAATAGATAATCATAATGAGATGTGATACAATGCATGTATAAGAGGAGGCCTAAAGAAGGAGGAACTGGTGTGCCTGGGTGGCTCAGTCGGTTAAGCAGCCAACTTTTGATTTAGGCACAGGTCATGATCTCAGTGTCATGGGATCAAGCCCCATGTCAGGCTCCATGCTCAACATAGAGTCAGCTTGGGATTCTCTCTCACATGTGCTCTCCTTCCCCACCCCTCTTAAATAAATAAAATCTTTTAAAAAAGGAAGAGGGGTAAAATTCTGAGTGTGTCTTTTAGGGAAAACAGTGTCTCTCAAAGAGGAAGAATCTTTGAATCTGTTGTTTAGCTTGAGAGCTATAAACGGCATCAACCATTCTTGATATTTTGGTGGTAGAGAAATGAAGATGGTCATTCAGACAGAGGGTAGAACCTGTTTCAAGGTACAGAGACTTGAGAGAATGTGGCATGTCAGAAAATTACAGGTGTACAATATGACTGGAGCATCATTTACAAGGAGGGTGGGGTTACGACTGAATAAGATAATGAGCTTGACTTTCACAAAGGCTCATATGTCCATGTCCTTATATGTTGATTCAAGAATTTGGCAATACTAAAGGACACAGTGATTCTGAAAGGTGCAAGGTCTCATGTTGAGTCCATAAGACTTAGTTCCTTACCTTATAAGGCAGCTGAGAAACATTAGACCTTAATGTTTTGAAAGCTTAAGTTATTCACAAGAGGTGATTACTACCAAGTCATTTTGTCCCCGCAGATCAGCAATGGGTCAAACACCTGAAGAAAACATCTAATAGGTGCTTCAACATTCACATAATTAGACTCTGGATCTCTGATAGTGTTATATAGAAAAGGAGCTCCTTAGCAAAAGGTTTTAGGGAAGTAAAGCAGGCTTTCTTTCTGTTGGGCTTCCTAAGGCCTTTAACGTGCTAGAGTACAACATGAATGTTCAGGAGGATGGTGGAATATAGCCTCATTTCCTAAAATTATTTGTTGGGGAAAAATTTATTTTTTTACAAGTCTTCATGTGAAACTAATGTTCTCTAGAATGTTCTTTGGGTAAACATCCTTTTAAATAGGCTTCTTAATTGTACATCAAGTAGAATTTGCTTTCTTAAAAGTTCTACCTACCCTGTCCATAAACTGCCAGTGAAGAGGGAGGTGAGGACCAGTCTATTCATCAGGCACAAAATGTGCTTCCTACTAATTATCTGACATCATGTTGGTGAAATAATAAGGGTTGCATTCCTCTCATCCTAACTAGTCACTTTTGCAGAGGACACAGCTCCAGACCTTGGTGAGCAGCATAGGGTCTGTTGGGAAGTTTCCAACAAAATACAACTCTTCTTGACCTTGTACCATTTAAAGTCACAGGGCTATTTAAGCAGCAACCAGGGCATTCAGAAGAGCTGTGACTAGGCATAATGTACCTTTTGAGGGTGACCATTCATTTGTTCATCTAATTAGCACTCAACACCTTTGGCTGCCCCACACATCTTTAAAAAAAAAAAAAAAAAAAAACAAGTATGTGGAGCTTTGGTGCTTGGATTGCAAGGCTCAGAAGAAAATTAAGGCCTAGCCTTGTATTTATGGAGGTTTCTTCTTTCCACTACGTCTTACCTATTTCCTCAGCCCTGTTCTCAGTAATGCCTGCCACAAAGAACCTCATAAATTTAGCATTTGCAGCTATAAGTTTGTCATTCTTTTCTTGAAATAAGATCAGGGCTCTATTATAAAACGGCAGAAGGCTGAATGTGAAAGCAGCCAACATATTGTTGACTGATTCATCTGGGGCATTTAGTTCTTCAAAATGGAAAAACAAAATAGGGTCTAAAAAGCAAACACAGTAAATTAAAAGAATGTTATTCTATGCATAGAACAGCTGTTTTAATACTTGCTCAGTAGGGTCATATGACTGACCCACTTCTTTTAGGATAAAATATGTCTTCCTTTAAGGTTATTATTAAAGACACATGGAGACATTTACTTTGGTCTCCTTGTCAGCATTGTGCCATTTTTTTTTTTAAACAAAAACAAAAACAAAAACAAAACCAAACCACCATTTGAATTTGGTTTAGACCCATTATTTGCATGAAAATGATAGTTAATCATGTCCATGTGATGATAATTAGTGTTGCTAAGAGGACCTTGGCATGGTTAGCCTGAGGCAAGGCGTAAGTTACAAAAAAAAAAATGTACTGGTGGTAGCTGTTTTTTTTTAAGTAACTGCACAGCTCTGTCTTTTTTGCCAACTAGGAAAATGAATTAACAGGAATTGAAAGATTATAGTGTCTCCGTGAGGTAGGATATAGTTATCCACTATAGAGGGAAGGCTTCACATTGAGTCCTCTTTTCATGATGGATGCTCGTTACTTCATTTCTTCAGCAAACGTTGAATCCCTACACTTTTAGGGTCTGGACTGTTCATTACATAAGGAGAAGCTCTAAGAGGGTAGGGACCCCCCCCCCCAATAGTGTAACTGAAATATCCTTTAGTTTTAAAGTCTGAACCAGAAGTCTTCTTGCCCACCTGAAAGTTGTTCGTGGTCCCAAAGCTGCTAAGTGTCAGAACAAGTGTCCAAATCTTTTTCTTTAGCTATCTCCACATACTACTTCCTTAATTTGCTTTACCTGGTACCAGTCATTCAGTAGTTTTAACAAGTGACTGGAACAGAATAGAATACTGGGTCCAGTATCCCTCCTGTCTCACTCACTGTGTCCTGGCCACTGTAGATTATCCAGTCACCCTCTTTCTATCTGAACACCTTAAAGGCCAAGACTAATTCTAATACATCTTAGAACCTATAATTCTGTTTTATATCACATGCATGTAACTGTATTACACCAGATATGTAATAAATATTTGTTGAATGCCTAAATGACTAAATGAATGGGTCATCTTTTCATATTCTAGCCCAGGCCATGGTACATTCTGACTCCTCTGTGACATGTGACTATCCAGCTAGGTCTTATAATGCTTCCTGGTGATGTGGTACTCACTAACTTATGATACAATCCATCTCTCTGTGGCATAATCCTCCATCCACTCTAACGTCCCTAGTTCTATCTCCATACAGAATAGATATGCTTTGTCTTTCACATGGTCCTTCATGTATTGCAAGATATCTGTCTTGCATGTATGTCTGTCATCTTCAGATTTTTTTTTTTTTAGATTTTTTTTTAAATTTTATTTTTTATAAACATATATTTTTTTTCCCCAGGGGTACAGGTCTGTGAATCGCCAGGTTTACACACTTCCCCACACTCATCATAGCACATACCCTCCCCAATGTCCATAATAACCCCATCCCCCCCAAACCCCCTCCCCCCAGCAACCCTCAGTTTGTTTTGTGAGATTAAGAGTCACTTATGGTTTATCTCCCTCCCAATCCCATCTTGCTTCATTTACTCTTCTCCTACCCCCTTAACCCCCCATGTTGCATCTCCTCTCCCTCATATCAGGGAGATCATATGATAGTTGTCTTTCTCCGATTGACTTATTTCGCTAAGCATGATACCCTCTAGTTCCATCCACGTCGTTGCAAATGGCAAGATTTCATTTCTTTTGATGGCTGCATAGTATTCCATTGTGTATATATACCACATCTTCTTTATCCATTCGTCTGTTGATGGACATCTAGGTTCTTTCCATAGTTTGGCTAGTGTAGACATTGCTGCTATAAACATTCGGGTGCATGTGCCCCTTCAGATCACTACGTTTGTATCTTTGGGGTAAATACCCAGCAGTGCAATTGCTGGGTCATAGGGTAGTTCTATTTTCAACATTTTGAGGAACCTCCATGCTGTTTTCCAGAGTGGTTGCACCAGCTTGCATTCCCACCAACAGTGTAGGAGGGTTCCCCTTTCTCCGCATCCTCGCCAGCATCTGTCATTTCCTGACTTGTTAATTTTAGCCATTCTGACTGGTGTGAGGTGGTATCTCATTGTGGTTTTGATTTGTATTTCCCTGATGCCGAGTGATATGGAACACTTTTACATGTGTCTGTTGGCCATCTGGATGTCTTCTTTGCAGAAATGTCTGTTCATGTCTTCTGCCCATTTCTTGATTGGATTACTCGTTCTTTGGGTGTTGAGTTTGCTAAGTTCTTTATAGATTCTGGACACTAGCCCTTTATCTGATATGTCATTTACAAATATCTTCTCCCATTCTGTCAGTTGTCTTTTGGTTTTGTTAACTGTTTCCTTTGCTGTGCAAAAGCTTTTGATCTTGATAAAATCCCAATAGTTCATTTTTGCCCTTGCTTCCCTTGCCTTTGGCGATGTTCCTAGGAAGATGTTGCTGCGGCTGAGGTCGAAGAGGTTGCTGCCTGTGTTCTCCTCAAGGATTCTGATGGATTCCTTTCTCACATTGAGGTCCTTCATCCATTTTGAGTCTATTTTCGTGTGTGGTGAAAGGAAATGATCCAATTTCATTTTTCTGCATGTGGCTGTCCAATTTTCCCAACACCATTTATTGAAGAGGCTGTCTTTTTTCCATTGGACATTCTTTCCTCCTTTGTCAAAGATTAGTTGACCATAGAGTTGAGGGTCTATTTCTGGGCTCTCTATTCTGTTTCGTTGATCTATGTGTCTGTTTTTGTGCCAGTACCATGCTGTCTTGATGATGACAGCTTTGTAGTAGAGCTTGAAGTCTGGAATTGTGATGCCACCGACTTTGGCTTTCTTTTTCAATATTCCTTTGGCTATTCGAGGTCTTTTCTGGTTCCATATAAATTTTAGGATTATTTGTTCCATTTCTTTGAAAAAAATGGATGGTACTTTGATAGGAATTGCATTAAATGTGTAGATTGCTTTAGGTAGCATAGACATTTTCACAATATTTATTCTTCCAATCCAGGAGCATGGAACATTTTTCCATTTCTTTGTGTCTTCCTCAATTTCTTTCATGAGTACTTTATAGTTTTCTGTGTACAGATTCTTAGTCTCTTTGGTTAGGTTTATTCCTAGGTATCTCATAGTTTTGGGTGCAATTGTAAATGGGATGGACTCCTTAATTTCTCTTTCTTCTGTCTTGTTGTTGTTGTAGAGAAATGCAACTGATTTCTGTGCATTGATTTTATATCCTGACACTTTACTGAATTCCTGTACCAGTTCTAGCAGTTTTGGAGTGGAGTCTTTTGGGTTTTCCACATATAGTATCATATCATCTGCTAAGAGTGATAGTTTGACTTCTTCTTTGCCGATTTGGATGCCTTTAATTTCTTTTTGTTGTCTGATTGCTGAGGCTAGGACTTCTAGTACTATGTTGAATAGCAGTGGTGATAACGGACATCCCTGCCGTGTTCCTGACCTTAGCGGAAATGCTTTCAGTTTTTCTCCATTGAGAATGATATTTGCGATGGGTTTTTCATAGATGGCTTTGATAATATTGAGGTATGTGCCCTCTATCCCTACACTTTGAAGAGTTTTGATCAGGAAGGGATGCTGTACTTTGTCAAATGCTTTTTCAGCATCTATGGAGAGTATCATATGGTTCTTGTTCTTTCTTTTATTAATGTGTTGTATCACATTGATTGATTTGCGGATGTTGAACCAACCTTGCAGCCCTGGAATAAATCCCACTTGGTCATGGTGAATAATCCTTTTAATGTACTGTTGAATTCTATTGGCTAGTATTTTGGTGAGAATTTTTGCATCTGTGTTCATCAAGGATATTGGTCTGTAGTTCTCTTTTTTGACGGGATCCTTGTCTGGTTTTGGGATCAAGGTGATGCTGGCCTCATAAAATGAGTTTGGAAGTTTTCCTTACATTTCTATTTTTTGGAACAGTTTCAGGAGAATAGGGATTAGTTCTTCCTTAAATGTTTGGTAGAATTCCCCCAGGAAGCCGTCTGGCCCTGGGCTTTTGTTTGTTTGGAGATTTTTGATGACTGTTTCAATCTCTTTACTGGTTATGGGTCTGTTCAGGCTTTCTATTTCTTCCTGGTTCAGTTGTGGTAATTTATATGTCTCTAGGAATGCATCCATTTCTTCCAGATTGTCAAATTGGTTGGCATAGAGTTGCTCATAATATGTTCTTATGATTGTCTGTATTTCTTTGGTGTTAGTTGTGATCTCTCCTCTTTCATTCATGATTTTATTTATTTGGGTCCTTTCTCTTTTCTTTTTGATAAGTCTGGCCAGGGGTTTATCAATCTTATTAATTCTTTCAAAGAACCAGCTCCTAGTTTCATTGATTTGTTCTATTGTTTTTTTGGTTTCTATTTCATTGATTTCTGCTCTGATCTTTATGATTTCTCTTCTCCTGCTGGGTTTAGGGTTTCTTTCTTGTTCTTTCTCCAGCTCCTTTAAGTGTAGGGTTAGGTTGTGTACCTGAGACCTTTCTTGTTTCTTGAGAAAGGCTTGTACCGCTATATATTTTCCTCTCAGGACTGCCTTTGTTGTGTCCCACAGATTTTGAACCGTTGTGTTTTCATTATCATTTGTTTCCATGAATTTTTTCAATTCTTCTTTAATTTCCTGGTTGACCCATTCATTCTTTAGAAGGATGCTGTTTAGTCTCCATGTATTTGAGTTCTTTCCAAATTTCCTCTTGTGATTGAGTTCTAGCTTCAGAGCATTGTGGTCTGAAAATATGCAGGGAATGACCCCAATCTTTTGATACCAGTTGAGACCTGATTTAGGACTGAGGATGTGATCTATTCTGGAGAATGTTCCATGGGCACTAGAGAAGAATGTGTATTCTGTTGCTTTGGGATGAAATGTTCTGAATATATCTGTGATATCCATCTGGTCCAGTGTGTCATTTAAGGCCTTTATTTCCTTGTTGATCTTTTGCTTGGATGATCTGTCCATTTCAGTGAGGGGGGTGTTAAAGTCCCCTACTATTATTGTATTATTGTTGATGTGTTTCTTTGATTTTGTTATTAATTGGTTTATATAGTTGGCTGCTCCCACGTTAGGGGCATAGATATTTAAAATTGTTAGATCTTCTTGTTGGACAGATCCTTTGAGTATGATATAGTGTCCTTCCTCATCTCTTATTATAGTCTTTGGCTTAAAATCTAATTGATCTGATATAAGGATTGCCACTCCTGCTTTCTTCTGATGTCCATTAGCATGGTAAATTCTTTTCCACCCCCTCACTTTAAATCTGAAGGTGTCTTCGGGTTTCAAATGAGTTTCTTGTAGGCAACATATAGATGGGTTTTGTTTTTGTATCCATTCTGATACCCTGTGTCTTTTGATTGGGGCGTTTAGCCCATTTACATTCAGGGTAACTATTGAGAGATATGAATTTAGTGCCATTGTATTGCCTGTAAGGTGACTGTTATTGTATATTGTTTCTGTTCCTTTCTGATCTACTACTTTTAGGCTCTCTCTTTGCTTAGAGGACCCCTTTCAATATTTCCTGTAGAGCTGGTTTGGTGTTTGCAAATTCTTTCAGTTTTTGTTTGTCCTGGAAGCTTTTAATCTCTCCTTCTATTTTCAATGATAGCCTAGCTGGATATAGTATTCTTGGCTGCATGTTTTTCTCGTTTAGTGCTCTGAATATATCATGCCAGCTCTTTCTGGCCTGCCAGGTCTCTGTGGATAAGTCTGCTGCCAATCTAATATTTTTACCATTGTATGTTACAGACTTCTTTTCCCGGGCTGCTTTCAGGATTTTCTCTTTGTCACTAAGACTTGTAAATTTGACTATTAGGTGACGGGGTGTGGACCTATTCTTATTGATTTTGAGGGGGGTTCTCTGAACCTCCTGGATTTTGATGAGTGTTTCCTTTTCCATATTGGGGAAATTCTCTCCAATAATTCTCTCCAATATACCTTCTGCTCCCCTCTCTCTTTCTTCTGCTTCTGGAATCCCAATTATTCTAATGTTGTTTCGTCTTATGGTGTCACTTATCTCTCGTATTCTGCCCTCGTGGTCCAGTAGCTGTTTGTCCCTCTTTTGCTCAGCTTCTTTATTTTCTGTCATTTGGTCTTCTATATCGCTAATTCTTTCTTCTGCCTCATTTATCCTAGCAGTGAGAGCCTCCATTTTTGATTGCACCTCATTAATAGCTTTTTTTATTTCAACTTGATTAGATTTTAGTTCTTTTATTTCTCCAGAAAGGGCTTTTATATCTCCCGAGAGGGTTTCTCTAATATCTTCCATGCCTTTTTCGAGCCCCGCTAGAACCTTGAGAATCGTCATTCTGAACTCTAGATCTGACATATTACCAATGTCTGTATTGATTAGGTCCCTAGCCTTTGGTACTGCCTCTTGTTCTTTTTTTTGTGGTGAATTTTTCCTCCTTGTCATTTTGTCCAGATAAGAGTATATGAAGGAACAAGTAAAATACTAAAAGGGTGGCAACAACCCCAGGAAAATATGCATTAGCCAAATCAGAAGAGATCCCAAATCGTGAGGGGGGGGGAAGGGGATATAAAGAGGTTCAGAAAGAAAAAAAGAAAAGAAAAAAAAAAGAAAAAGAAAAAAGAAACAAATAAAAAAGAAAACCAATAATGAAAAAATATAAAAAGGAAAAAATATATATATATATTAGATGAACTAGTTAAAAAACGTTAAAAAAGAAAAGGGTAAAAGTTAAAAAAATTTAGCAGAAGAAGAGAAAAAAAATTGAAAAAGAAAAAAAAATTAAATTAACTGCAAGGCTAAAGAATCATGGGGAGAAAGCCATGAGTTCCGTGCTTTGCTTTCTCCTCCTCTGGAATTCCGCTGCTCTCCTTGGTGTTGAAACTGCACTCCTTGGTAGGTGAACTTGGTCCTGGCTGGGTTTCTTGTTGATCTTCTGGGGGAGGGGCCTGTTGTGATTCTCAAGTGTCTTTGCCCCAGGCGGAGTTGCACCGCCCTTACCAGGGGCTGGGCTGAGTAATCCGCTCGGGTTTGCTTTCGGGAGCTTTTGTTCCCTGAGCGCTTTCAGTAGAGTTCCGGAGGACGGGAACGAAGATGGCGGCCTCCCGGTCTCCAGCCCGGAGGAGCCGAGAGTCCGGGGCCCCACTCCTCAGTGCGCCCTCAGAGAACAGCGCCCAACTGCTCCCGTCACCCTGGCCTCCGGCCGCGCTCTGAGCTGACCGAGCCTGAGACCGGTTCAAGGTAAACCCAAGTTTAGAGCTCACTCCTCGGCTCTGTCTCTGTAGCCGGCTTCCCGGTTCTAATACCTGTAAGCTCTGCGACACTCAGACACCCCCGATCCTTCTGTGACCCTGCGGGACCTGAGGCCACGCTGACCCCGCGTGCGCTTTACCCCAGTTAAGCCTCTGGAGCGATGTCCCTCAGCGGAACAGACTTTTAAAAGTCCTGATTTTGTGCTCCGTTGCTCCGCCGCTTGCCGGGAGCCGGCCCCTCCCCCCGCGGTCTATCTTCCCGTCGCTTTGGATTCACTTCTCTGCCAGTCCTACCTTTCAGAAAGTGGTTGATTTTCTGTTTCTAGAATTGCTGTTCTTCTTCTCTTCGCTCTCCCGTTGGATTTGTAGGTGTTTGCAATCTTTAGATAAGCTATCTAGCTGATCTCCTGCTACCTGAAGTAGTCTCAGCCTGCTACTTCTCCGCCATCTTGACTCCTGAGATTTTTTTTTTTTATTTTATTTTTTTATAACCATATAATATATTTTTATACCCAGGGGTACAGGTCTGTGAATCGCCAGATTTACACACTTCACAGCACTCACCATAGCACATACCCTCCCCAATGTCCATAACCCCACCTCCCCTCCCCCCGTCAACCCTCAGTTTGTTTTGTGAGATTAAGAGTCACTTATGGTTTGTCTCCCTCCCAATCCCATCTTGTTTCATTTACTCTTCTCCTACCCCCTTAACCCCCCCATGTTGCATCTCCTCTCCCTCATATCAGGGAGATCATATGATAGTTGTCTTTCTCCTATTGACTTATTTCGCTAAGCATGATACCCTCTAGTTCCATCCACGTCGTTGCAAATGGCAAGATTTCATTTCTTTTGATGGCTGCATAGTATTCCATTGTGTATATATACCACATCTTCTTTATCCATTCGTCTGTTGATGGACATCTAGGTTCTTTCCATAGTTTGGCTATGTCATCTTCAGATTTAACATAACAACTCTCTCAGTTATTTCTCTTATGACCCAGTTCTCTGATGTATCTCCATATTGGACACTTTCATATCAACATAGTTAATTTATTTTTTTAAAGGTTTTATTTATTTAAAAGAGAGCAAGCAAGAGAGCACAAGCAGGGGGAGCAGCAGAGGGAGAGGAGGAAGCAGTCTCCCCACTGAGCAGGGAGCCCAGTATGGGACTTGATCCCAGGACCTGGGATCATGACCCGAGCTGAAGGCAGATGCTTAACAAACTGAGGCACCCCTCAACATAATTAATTTAGCTAGGTTTGTTGTTGTTGTTGTTTTTAAGTATGGGGACAAAGCCAAACATAGTATTTATTACAAGGAGGAATAATCAGAGCAGAATAGGGCTCGAACATTGCTTCCATTCATCTGAATTTCTACTTATAGTATTCTGATAATTAATGATCGTGCTATTCTTTATTTTATTGTATTTTATTTTTAGCCATCAAGTCACTGACTTGATTCATAGGTGCTCCTGGTCATCTAAACCAGTGGTTTTCAACTGGGCATGATTTTGTCTCCCTGGGGATAGTTGGTGGTTACGGGAGACCTTATTGATTTTCATTATTTGCAGTGCGTGGTGATACGGACCTCCTTGGCAGAAGCCCGGAATGCTGCTAAAATCCTATGGTGTATAGGACAGTTTCCCACAAAAAGAATGGTCAGGTTCAAATGTCAGTAGTTCTGCTATTGAGAAACTGATCTAAACTACCCATTCCTTCTCCATGACGCCTCATGGAACAGACCTTGATCTTCTGCTATGTGAGCCCTCTTAAATCTTTGTGACTCAGTAAGACCTCTCCTCTCCAGGTGAAACCTTCCCAGGCCTGCTGTCAGCCATTTCTAAGACTTCCAGTATCTTAACCTGCTAGTCACCTACCACCTTGCAATTGGAGTACTGTTTCCAGCACTGAGCAATGCTTTGGTTGACATCTAAAACCTAAGCCGGGGTTCTGAAACTATACTATATGTAGAAATCATCTGTGAAAGTCAAGCTCTAACTCAAGAGGTCTGGAGTAGGGCTGAAGCTCTGCTGTTCTGACAAGCTCCCAGGGATGATGAAGCAGAAGGCCAGTGGACCACACTTTGAGAAACAAGACTCATAGCAAGTTTTCTATTGGCATTATTTGGGCAAGGACTCCTTCTGGTCCCTTGAACCAGAGTACAAGTGTTTGAGGCTGAGAAACTTTGGCTATCACACTTGGCCCTGGCGACGTGGCAGGATAGAGCCAACCAGGTACTGTGAGGATATAATGCAAGAACTAATGGTCTGCTAATTGCCAGGAAGTATTTATAAGTTACAGATCTTTGCTGAGGAGAAACAGCTGCAAAGAAATATTCCTCTCCTAAATTGAGAGCGGCAGGTAAGAGTGAGAGGGAAGCTTCCCCAAATCACAAACTTATAGAAATGTAATATCCAGTTGTGAGTTGGTTTCTCCAGATATGCATATGTTTATAAATTATCCTAGGAGTTCCTTTTCCTCATTCCCTTTATTGTAGAGTGTATTTCTTTAAAGTGACAGGTTTAATTTTTTCCCCCACTCTGTGTAGATTTCATGGATGATGTAGCTTAATAAATCAAACTGATTTCCACAATTGTATCAAGACTCTTTAATCAGTTCTTTGAATTAATGCAATCAAACGGTTGAATTCTTACATTCATCTCTATATTTACGGCTCTGTTGTGCTTTTTTATTGAATTGGAAAAGGAATATCTTTATTCACAGACAAAATAAAATAAATCTAAGCAGGTTATCCAGTAAACAGACTAGGGTGTAGAGTGTGTGGTGTGTATGTGCGTGTGCATGTGTGTGTGTGTGTGTGTGTGTGTATGCATGCATGTGCGTGAAAATGCATAAAAAGTCATTAGCATAGTTTTAATATTAAATTTTGTGTTGGGACTTGAGATTCAGGAAAACAGCTTTGTATCAAGTTCTATGATAATGGTTTTGTTTTACCAGGTCATTAATCCAGGGCTTCTCAGACACGTTCAGGGAGCAGAATATTTGGAAATTATGGTGCTTCTTGAGGAATGCCCTAGATTTCTTATGTGTTTTAATTTAGAGCACAGAATCTGGAATCAGACTGCCCAGAGAAAATCCCAGTTATTGGAGGAACTTGTGGCCTTGTGCATGTTAGTTCACCTCTCTGTACCTCCTTTACTTTAAACTAGGGATAATAGTATCTTTCTCATGCAATAGTTATGAGGTTTAGAATCATAGGTATTCAGACCCATGACAGGCACATGGCAAGCTTTTGCTATTCAGAGACTATTAGTATCACTTCAAACTTAAAACAGCTAAACATATCACTTTCTGCCAATCAGAAATGCTGTCTTATGATACGTTCTTTTACAGACAACAGTATAAGGCAGTAAGGATAGAAGAAAAATGACTAGAGGACATTCATAAAAGTGAAGAAATTCTATCTTTTCCCATGGCTCTTTCTCTCCCACAAACTGGGGAAGTGACTCCATTATTCAGTTAGAATCTAGGAGCCCAGGAAACACACAACCTGGGTTTCTACTGAGACGGAGTTTGTGGATCAGTCCTCCCCTACTCATTTTTCCATTGAAATAGCTTGAGTCCACAAGACACACACTGATCCCTCTTTCTTTATGATTTTACAAGGTCAGTATAGCACAGTGGTCAATTAAAAATACCTTGTGAAGATAGGTAGAGTAAGATCCTGCTTTTTAAAATGTGGAGTGCATGCATGTAAATTTGTGTGTATTTAATGAAACCAATGATAGATACATTAGGAAGTGATTATTCTAATTGCTAAATGATTCACAGTAGGGTTTCTTACAATAGCAAATGCTTTCCATTTCTACTCTTTTTGCCAGTTTATAATGTGGTTCATAGACACAAAAGCTCTGATTCTGATGGCATCCATTGATCATGATGTATGAGTTTTTGTTCCTCACACAAGAGAGAACTGTGTTAGGATGATCACATGAGTATATAGGCATATGGAAACACCATGGTGTTTTAAAACCTCATTTTCAGAGTTTAGGCCAATAGCAGCCCTACGACTAATCAACTTTGTCATAAAAATTACACGTGATATTGTATAGCACTCTATGTGTAAATCACTTTTGCGTGTGTGTTTTTCATTTATTTATTATAAGACTTTTGTGTGGTAACTCTTAGTGGTCCCACTTTATTATTCACAAAACAGAAATAGAGGTGAAATGAGTTGTCACAAGTCACAGGACTTGTAAACACCAGAGCTAAGTCTCAAACCAGGCTGCTGTCCCTCCAAATCAATTGGCCAACTTGGTATGTCTGAGTCCATGGTAGCCACATGCCATAACTATCCTAAGTGTTCTTTGAGGGGGAGTCAGCACCTACTCCTCCCCATCTCTTATTTGTTGGATGTATTTCTCATGATTCGCAAGGATGCTAGTGGACTTTGTATCTAATATCTCTTCAGGAAAGCAGCCTCTTAAGTCTTGGAAATGAGATGGTAATCCACCTAAGGCTGGTGAATTTTTTTCTCACTGAGAGATTCAGAACTGCTGTATCCATCAGCTTTTGCTGGGTAATAAATCACCCCCCAACATCAGTATGTATTTCCCAGTGTGCAGATGGGCCCCTTGGGCTGGGCTCATTTGGATAGTCCTCTGGATCCAGAGTAGTCTCAATTCGCTGTGGCTGGTCTCCCTCACTGGTCTTTCAGTGGGGTGTTGGGATGGGTGGGTTGACTGGGGCCTCTCTTCACATGGCCTTTCATCCTTCAACTAGTCCCCATCTGTTTCATGTGGCAGTTCAAGAGAACCAAGAGCAGCAAAAGGGCAAGCCGTAATGTTTGGGCACTTTTCAGATCTCGGCGTGCATCTTATTTGCTACTTGTCAAAGCAAGTTACGTGGCTGAACTCAGAGTTCATATGAAAAAGAACTACCTGATGTCATGGATACAGGAGGCCATTACTGTGACAGTCTACCATACTGCCATATCAACTTTTCTTTCCTTCCAAACTTTTTGAGTGAAGTAATAACGCCCTAAAAAATCAGGAGTTCCTTTCTCTTCACTGCGATGTTTCCTTATTGTTACTCCCTCAAAACTCTGTCGACTCAGTAAACTTGGCCCCTTATGCAGCCTTGGCTTCTTTTGGTGGTGCGGTCTTGCCTCCCTCCCATGGAACAGCTTGGCATTAATGAATTGAAAGATTGTTCTTAGTCAGGGCTTTTCTGGCTTTTTAATGGTGCATGTAACTTCTCCGTGTCAGCTTTCCTTTCAGATATGCATGCGTTTATTTTGAATCCGGTTGCTGGAGTTTTCTGTTTAGGAAAGAATTTTAATGAAGCTTTATCAGGTGTGTTAACCGAAATGAAGAGGAGTCTTTTGTGCCCAGAGAAAGCTACCTAGCAGTCAGGAGCTCCTTTAGAAAAAGGACTGCAGAATGAAGGAAAGCTAAACCCTTCTCTAATGATTTTTCTCTTTTTAAAACATAATATGTTGCATGAAAGTTTGTGTCAAGGAGTTTACTTCATGGAAGGGGAACTTAATGATGTGCAATCTGGGGGAAGGAGCGGACACTAGATGATAATTCCCAAGCAGATGAAAGAGAATATTTCACATTGCTGAGACACATGTGACTTCTTTGGATGCAAATAACAGAAAGGATGATGACAGTTATACCAGTTCCCTGCTTTGGGGAGAAATCACCAGCTTAGCAACACTAAATGGCAAGGCATTTGTGGCTGAGTTCTTTCCCTGACTAATTGGAAACACATCTCTCTATTTTCCTGTCATTGAGAAAGAACTACTCTTTGGTAAATGGTATTTAGTGGTGTACTTTTCTAAAAACTCAGCCCTGTGCTGGGCTCTTGGTCAGAAGGGAACAGAAATGCTTTCAAATTCCAGAAAGCATGGATTATCTATCTATCTATCTATCTAATCTATATTTATTTAAGTATTTATTTATTGTGGAGACAGTAAGGCATTGGAAAGTGACTGATAGACTTTCCCATCTTAGTAGAATCTCATCAACTCTGAGCTTATGAGCTTATCAGCTTGAACAAATACCTCCCCCTCTGGCCTCAGTTCCTTCACTTGTAAAATGAGAAGTGAGCAAATGATCCCAAAGTTTTCATTCCTGTCAAAAAAGCCTATAATTTGGGAAGATAGACAATTGTTGTTCGGTTCTAAGTTTGGGATGAGTGATTCAGAGAAGGCATTGTGAAATACTGGGTTGATATCAGGAGACACAAAACAAAGCAAAACAAATCCTGGTTCTGGTAATGATTGTGCTACCCATCTGTTCATGTGTCTGTCTACCTATCTATCTAGGTGCCCTGTCTGTCCAGGTGCCCAGCTCTCCATCTTTCCAGGTGCCCATCCACCCATGTACTCAGGTCTCTGACCACTCAGCTATCCACCACTCTCTTGTTTTCTGCACTGGTTCTAGACATTAGTGTTACTGTTCTTTGTACTTACCTTCTTTGATTTTCCTAACCCCTGTGAGGAAATAAGACACAGTTTTAAGTAGATATTTAACAGATGAGGAAAGTTGGGTCAGAAAGATTATATCAGATACCTGACATCACTCAGCTTGTATGGAGCAAACTAGGACTAATCCCCAACTCTAGGCCAAGGGCTTTTCCCTATTATGTACTACTTCTTTTGTTCCTCTTCTAAATGTCCTGGAAAATCTAGAGGCTGGCATCTGTTTCCTAAGATTGGGGTAGCATATGGCCATTTCTAGGGCTTAATAGTTCATGAAAAAAGATAAAAGGCCCCTTCCTTCCAGAAAGATGTTATTTGAGCTGCCATCCTCCAAGGTGAATCAGTATGATGGATATTTCTAAACACTCTATGGCTAAAAGCGTGATGAACCTTATGGGGGAATTTTTCCAGAAAAATTGGGAAAGTCCCTATCTTCTGCAGTTTACTGGCAGAGTCTAATGTGTGGTAGAAACCCATGAAAGCGATGTTTTGATGAATGAGGGTCCCACATAATAAGTAGTAGTTTCTGTAGGACTTAAGAGAGAGAGGCCCCTAGCAACTCAACATCCTCTAACTGCCAATTGACCTTAGCACCCAAGAGAACACTTACAAAAGAGAAGAAAAAACACTTCCTCCTGGGGAAATTTCTCTGGAAAGCTGTGGTGTCCCTCCATCAAGGTTTAGAAAAGAAATTGTTGAACCTAGAAGAGCATATTTCATACAGATCTTGGAGTAAGAAGGTAGACCAGAGGGGTGCCTCTCTTGTCTCTCTTTAGATAAAGATACATCCTGGGTTTTGAGGTAGATTCAATTCTTTAAACAAACACCATCATCCACCCCAGGCAGTTTTGTTTGATCCCAACTTCAGTAATGTGAAGGAAAGTTTCCCAGACTTTAATGGCTTAAAATGAAAGAGAATCATGTTTTTCTGTCTGTAACTGGAAATCTAAAGAGTTGCTCAGTCAAAATGTTCAGGCTTTTTACCTTATGGCTCAGCTACAGGAAATTGGGAAATTTGGGTCAGATGCTTTTTTCACATTCCATATTGATAAAGAGTAGGAAAGTTCGAAGAATTATCTGAATCATAATGCTACTGAGAAGGCTAGAAAATATAGGGTTGTTTTTCCGTAAATTACTTCGGGGAAGGGGGTGGCAAAGAAGACATTGTCAGTATGCTCTAGAAAGGTTGGTACATGTGCTTTAACGATGCCAGTAGATAGATTGTATACATATGGAGATGCTCGTCCTCACTGTCACAAAGTAATCCTTGATGGAAATTGATCGATAGCAGATATTTGCTACTTAATAGAGTCTCCATGGACCAGCAGATTTGGTTTCACCTGGGATTTTGTTAGAAATGTGGAGTCCCAGGGACACCCATCCCAGACCTGCTGAATTAGAAATCACATTTTCACAAGACCTCCAGATGGCTCATATGCACATTAAAGTTTGAGAAGCCCTGGCTTGGATAATAAATTCATTGAGGTGATGCAAGGCATAAATCCTTCCCAGATTCCAGTTGATTGAAAGATAAATATCTGAATTGAGTTCTTGATTTTGCTGATGTTAGTTTAGGAGAAATTAATCTGAATTTCCAGGAACTGAACCCAGCAGTAGGATACCACAGCCTACCCCTTCAGCCTCACCTCCTAGGTACCAATCATTCCAGCCACCCTGATTTTCTTACAGTTGCCTGACCATGTTAGAAACTTTCACAACTTTGTGCATTTTATGTGCTCTATCCACTGCCTGGAGTGCTTTTTTCCCTCCTTCCTCAATCAACAAACTCCTGTCATTATTCATGGCCTTGTTTACATGTTATCTTTTCTGGGGGACATTCTGCATTTTTTCCCAAGTATGATTAGAGACCTTATTTTTTGTGTAATTGTTCCCCTGTTAAATTACAGTGAAATAGGGAAGAATAAATGTCTGTTTCCCCTTCTTGACCATGAACTCCTGAGAATCTTGAATTCCTTATTATCTCCTCTGTGTCCTTGGCACCTGATACAGAACACTATTTAATCTGTACTTGTTGCTCAGCTAACTAAAAATACAGGTGATCTGGCTGGGAATATCCTCTAGGGTATTCTAGAAATTTTGCATTCTTCCAGGCAACAACTTGGGTTGCTTTCATAACAAGTGTCTAGATCCTTGAGGCTCCTGGGTTGTAGACCAGGTCAG
Source organism: Lontra canadensis (assembly GCF_010015895.1). Classification (NCBI taxonomy): domain Eukaryota; kingdom Metazoa; phylum Chordata; class Mammalia; order Carnivora; family Mustelidae; genus Lontra; species Lontra canadensis. Next base: position 39,983,991 of record NW_022630997.1, on the reverse strand, counting down.
CACTGAGCAAAATTGTCAAGTGGTGCAAAAGTGTCCTAGGTTTTCTCAGCACCTGCTTTCTCCTCTCATGCCCAGCACCCTTATGATGCCTCCTGATTGCCCCAGACTCTCATTTAGCCTTTGTAATAAGGCTAGGACAACATCCCATGTTGCCAATTTCTACTCCTCCCAAATCAGAACCTGCCTATCTCCTTAAAGTCTCAGCTACCATTTCTCAAGGACTTACTTGTGCCTAATGTTCTAAGTATGTGAGGATATATAGTTTCCACCACAACTCTGTCAACATAGACTCTATCATTTCTATTTCATTTTGAGGAAACTATAGCTCATGGTGCTTAAATAACTTGCTCGTAGTAATGTGTCAGACAGAGCAGGGATTCAAACTCAAGCATGTCTGACTTACTAATTGGTGCTTTGAAATGCTGCTCTGTGCCACAACAGGGGTAATGAATCATCTGGAGAAACCCATGAAGGTGTTAACCTACCAGTGTATGTAATTGATCAAAACACTAGCTCTGGATGGTGCACTGTTTTAGATACACTTTACCAGAGTTAAGAGAATAATTACAAGTGACCACAGTAGATTCCTCTATCTGGTCAATTTTAACTTTCTCAGACTCAGACCAGTCTTTAGGGCACTTTGTTTCTAAGATTAAGGGCTGCTGCCACCAGACTGGGCTAGCTCTTTGAAGCCCTGCAAAGGGGATGGGGCTGCCATTTTGCCTTTAACTTTGTCCTATTTGTTGAGAGCTATGCCACATTCTTCTTTGATTTATGTTTTTAGTTTTGGTTGGGCAATGGGGAGATCATTTAAAACAATGCCAAGAGTGTGTTTTACTCCCTCACATGGACTTAAAAGTTATTTTGTGTTTAGTAGAAGCTCTTTTGATCTACTCCCTCCTATCCGACTTGTTCTACTTTTTCACCTTCTCCATCAAACTCCGTTCCCTCCATAAGATACACTGACTGATGTCCTTACTCCAGTAAGGAGGCCACTTCCTTTTTGTATGTCTATATATTTCTGCTCTCACCAAGATGCAGTAGTATCTATTTCCAGACATGTTTTTGTCAGTTTTTCTTGTACAATTTTTGTAAATATCATTTTATTAAATATTATATGAACCCTTGAGCTGTGGGCATCATATAAAAGGAGCTATTGTTTTATGAACACCAACTTAAGTGCTTGGGAAAGAGTACATAAAGAAAATGTTACTTAATGAAAAAAAATTAGCAAATTCTCTGAGGGTGGGCAAGAGAGCTAAAAAATTGTAGAAGTTGTCAATGTTCAGTGTGCCTTTCATGGGTCTTTAAGCTCCATTCCATTTTAAAGAAACCTAAACTGGAAATTGTGGGTGACATTCTATAAATATTGTGGGTCAAAAAAGATGAAGTTAGGCTGTAATCAGAAGGCTGCGGATAGGAAAGCAGGGACTTGAGTCTTAGGGTCAAAGGGGACTTGATTCTGCCAACCATGTGACTGAGCCTGGGAACAGATTCTCCACCGGAGCCTCCAGAAGAAAACCCAAGCCAGCCAACACCTTGAATTTGGCCATGGGAGACTAGAAGCAGAGAAATCTGCTGAGCCCATGGAACTGTTGACCTAAGGAACTATGAGATAGTAGGTTTATGTTGTTTGAAGCCCCTAAGTCCATTGTGAGTCTGTACAGCAGTACTAGAATGCTAAGCTGTCCTAGAACATATAGCAGCCGTTAACTCTACGGCCATTGGTATCAGGACACTGTGCCCATTTTTTCCAAGACCTTCTTTATTGTACATTCCTCTACTGGGCAATTTTGGTTCTCTTTACTGTTGTTGGCTCTGCCCAATTTTCAACATTACCTCCAGACCAACCTTCGGAGTCCTCATCATGTTCTTGGGCTCTCAACTGCCTGAGTTAAGTCTGACTTGTCTTTCAAGGCCCATCTTAACAGCGGTGCAGGTCATTTAATTTCCTTCGGTCACCACTGCAACCTTCAGAGGACTCACTTTCTGTGTTATCCAGTCAGCTTTTGTTTTGTCTGGTAGTGCTGGCTTTTCCCTCTGTTCCTTTCTCTCCAGTTGATGGCAAGCTTTTTAATACACAGGGAACATGTGCATGCACACTGATGTATTTTGTTTCCTCTTTGTGTCCAGCACAAGAATGAGCACATCCTACATGATCATAGCTTTCTTTGAGTAACTGCATTTTACCTGAGAGAGGCACATTTTCTATATGAATGCCCACAGAGCTCTTTTGCAGATACCAGTTAATTTCGGGGACTTTTGCCTCTGAGTGACAACTCCTTTGATATTAAGACAATGATTTGATATCTTTTTAAATTGTCTTTTAAATGGCTTCTTTAAATCATTTTGGTACCCAAGGTGAGTCTCTCCCTTGGGAACCCATTTGGGGTTCCCAAGGTGAAGCCTCTCGCTTGACATGAAGCTTAGCCCTTAGGTACCACGGCTACTTCCAAGGCTGATATGTCATCTGTAACACTCTATGAGCATCACCTTGGGTCCCTTCTGAGTGAGAATGTCCCCTCTGGGTGAGGCCACCACCCAGGAAGAATTGGCAGAGTGTTGAAAGTGGGGAGTAGTAGCCAAGGAATATATTGAAAGCATTTGATTTTTTCCACTGTAGCTATCTGTTCTTCATTCCATGCTAATGGGATAATTTGATCGATGAATGCGCTGGGAAAAGGCAAGAGATGCATAAAAAGTGTGAAAGCGCACAGCTACAAATGAGTGGGCAGATTTACCACCTTCTCCCCAGAATCAAATCTGTCTGCCATCCGCACCGGGTATGAGACAGGCAGATCTGAGCTTTGGCTTAATTACACATAATTTCGGTGACAGCTGAAATGCAAACCTAAACATTCAATCAGTTAAAGATACACAAAATTAAGCATTTCACACAGTGTCCAACCCCTTCAATCTTTATTAATACTTTAATTATGTTAATTATACCATGGTTTCAAACCCTGCTACTACAACAAGCAGGGGGTGGAGGTAGGGGAAGAGGCAGTTCTCTGAGCAATACAGCTAAGTAATGAGTGCATTCGAATTGAAAGTATGAATGGAATGCAGAGTAGCAAAGAATCACAAATACATAATTCAGCAGTTTACCCACCCTGTTCACACTGCTTTCCTCCAAAATGACTGGCAGTATTCCTGGGGGGGAAGAACCCAAGTCTGACTCATTCTCTGAGTGCAGTGTATGTAGTAAGTGCTCAGTAAACATCTATGAATCAATCTGGAACTAAAGATGGTGAAATTTTATCAATAGAGATAAAAGGAAGTGAGCAAATACTTGGGATCCGTTTTAAGATGACAGTGACCAAAATTATTGCTGTCAGTTGTTTGTGGGATGGTAGTAATGGTGAAAGGATGGGGGTGGGGGGAAGAGAGATGGAATCAGAAAATGACCACTTATACAGAGGTTCAGCATTGCTTCTTTCTGTTCTCTGGACTTTCCCCCCACCCCTCCCCACCTCTGACAAATAGATAGGAGGAGATTGGACCTTAATGGTTTTCCAACTTTGTTCTCTTGGATTTCTCAAAGGAATATCAGGGACTGCACTCTGTATGTGTGTGCGTTGGGGGTGGGGGGTGGAACAACTCTGCTTTTATTTTTGTATTTTATATATTGGATATCTAAGGTTTTCTTTATGAAATTTCCCAAAGAGTAGTTAGAGAACTCCCAGATTTAATGGCCTTTTCAGCTCCAACCCACCCATTCACAACTTCCCACACTCTGCCTGTGTTGATCTTTCGCCATTGCTCCAACCCTCTACCTACTTTGCCCTTCATCCTGGGAATGTTGATTCTCCTGGCTCACCTGCATTTCTAGTCCCCATGTGATTTTTACATCTCCTCTCCAACACCTTTGCTCGTCTTAGGCAACCTGTCCGAAATGCTCTTCCTCCCTCTCTGAATTTGCGAGCATCATAGTTCACTAAGACTGGTCAGAGTTACATACTCTGAGAAGCTTCTCCAGACTGCAGTAGTCATTGGTGCTTTCTCTTCTTTCTGAATTCCTACACGTCTCAGTCTCTGACCACACTTCTCCCCAACTTTTTTTTTTTCCCATATGTGTCAGTCTTATCTTCCTGACTAGATTATCAGTTTCTTGAAGGAGGAAACATTCAATCTTCTTTTGTGGGTTTCCTTCCACTTTGCCTTAGACTGGGCATATGAATGATTCTTCAAGAAGTCTTATTTATCTTACACATCCAGGAAGTATTTGAAAGGGGTTAAACATATAAAATCAAGTGATCCTCTAGCGAGAGAGAATTCAGTTGCCCACACTACACAAATCAATAACTGTATTCAAGGATTTTGTCTTCATAGTTTGCAGAGCTGAAACAAAATGTCATCTGAGTGACTTGTACAAGATAGGTTTTTGGGCTTTGGGAGGCTGACATGTACAGAATCATCAGTTGTTTGGGGTATCATTTTAACATCACTAGAGACAACCTTGGAGATTGGTAAATCTGAAATAGAAACATGGTGTTTATTTCAGAGAGCAATTCTTTAGTTTTGTTCTTGATGAGAACTGCTCTGTGACCAGTCCTCTTTCCCAGGTGGCCTAAGCTAAGTATCTTCAGAACCACACCTATTATTCTCATATTCTGTAATGATTGCCACTATACTTCTTCACAGAGCACAGAATTGGCACTGGGCCTCTCCATGGAGGTCTTGATAGCCAACCCCAGTTGTTTTCTTATCACTTCTTAATTGTGAATCACATAGGTCATTCATGTCAAGTTAATGTTCAAAACAACAACAACTACATATTACTAGTGTCTTGGTGCAAAAGCAGCAAAAGAAGTTTCTTAGTGTCATATGACCTCACGGATTATCCAAAGGAAACGTGGCCCAAGTCCATTAATCAACAAATACAGACTCATCATTTCAAGTCAACTTTGTGTTTGTTAGAGTGGAGAATACCGAAGTAACATATGACACAGTTTCTGACCTACAGACTTTTCTTTTCATATGGCACAGAATTATGAACACAAAAACTGTAGAATAATATATAAAGTGACCAAGTGCTAACTATGGTTCCTAAGTACTAGAAGAATTAAGGAAGGAAGATGAGAAAGGCTGAAGCTGTTAGGTCCAATTTTTTCACAAAGATTCTTTTTATTATAGCATGCACTCATGGGCCTCCATGATTTGGGGATTAAGTGTCTTCCAAAGAACATTGACTAATCAAAAATTTGTTCACACCCCACTAAAAATATGAATACTTCCGCCAATTAGCCCTTCTAGCAAACAAGAGAGAGATAACCAGAAGGTCCCCACTGAACTAATGATAATTTCAGCCATAAAGCAAAGAAGCTTCATGGTTTCATTAGCCTTTGTATCTCATTATAAGTGAATGTATGATTGGTTGGACATCTTTAGAGACTAGGATCAGCTTTGAGAAAACCTCTTTACTAAATTTTGGGGATCCACAATCCACATTGGGGATCCCACACCAAGGAGTATGCTCATAAGCATGGTAGAAGTTGATATGGTAGAAGATCAAGATCAGTGTAAGGGAAAGTGACATAGGACTTGCAATAACTAGGACTTTGTCTAGCTTTGGGTCAAGGGTGGGACAGCAATGTCCATAAATTCAGTCTCTTCTGAGCACCATTGCTGAACTGTTCTAGGGCCAACCATCTGACTTCCTTTTCTTCCTGATGTTGTGAGCTCATACTTGCATGAATGGACCAAGATGAACCATCATTTTCTGAGTTGTATTGTTTTGTATCTCAGTCCAAAAATGTGCTCTAATCTTAGCAGATGTGATCTCCAGCACTATTCAAGAAGCTTCCATCCCATTAATGTCTCTAGTTACAGCAATGGCTTTAAGGAAAAAAAAAAAAAAGGTGATTTTGAGAATGTCGTTAGTAATTTGAAGACCTATTTTGCCTTGGTGGGTGTATCCTTCTGTCAGTGGTTATCCATACTGTAATGGGGTCTTGGAGTGTATCTTGACCACATTGAGCTGTGAGTGGAAGATACTGAGTTTGTGATTTTACCCAAGGCATTGGTTGTATCTTCTTAATAAAATTAGACCATGTTTCATTTGAAAAGGATGAGTAATTATCTCTGTTAATTGTTATCTCATCAAATTCAAGCACATGACATCAGGATTTCTCCTCAATGGCAAAGTTATAGACTTGGTGGTTAATTAAACACCTTTTCTAATCAAATTAACTTTCATTTCCTAAGTAGAGGTTTTTAACCTGCAAGTGGCTTTGAAACATCGTTTCTTTCAGCCATCACCTATGAAAGGAAAGATAATGTCCCTTCAAAGGGCTCCTCTAGCAGTGAATAATTATTCTTTGTTTGACTGCAAATGCACATTCCTGAAATAATATATTCGTAAAGTTTCATAAATTATTTCAAGATGTATTAAAGAGCATTGGAAATAGTTCTTCTCCCTACAGGAGGTTGCCAAGAATAAGTTTTGTCCTTTAAAATTTGAAACAAATCATTATTCACTGGGGGAACATCATTGGAGCTTCCCCCAGCTCCAGCTGACAGGGACAATTTGAAGTAACCTGTTAATGGCAATGCTTTTAAAATTTAGAGATACTCTAAGTGGAGCAATTTTTAAAAATTAAAACCATAGCTAGGGGGATTGTTTTGGAGGTCATGCAAAGTTAGGTGCACTACACATTTGCCTGGATCATGGCCTTGATTCCAGCTGCCTGGGTTACATGTTACATCATGGCCCTGTAGAGGTGAGGAGGACAGGTATGTCCCTGGTTGAATTTCACCTAAATGTTTCCAGGCATAATTCTCCTAAGACTTTCAGCTTGGCCATGAAATACAGTATAACATAGCACAAAGGCTACTACACTGGTGGTTGGGAAAATGGAGTTCCAGTCCCAGACATCACATAACATGAAGAAAAAGAAAAAAAAAAAGTCCTCATCTGTATAGTGAAGGAGTTGGTTTAAATAATCTCCCTTATCTCTTTTAACTTTAACATTTTGTGGTTTTGCTGTAAGGTATCCCTTGTACCAAACACTTATGAAGTATATGTTTTATGTAAACCATTAACTCCATATGACTTCTACCAACCAAAGATCATTGCTGTCTCCTTGGAATATCATTTTTTTTTCAGTTTTTGTTTCAAGTGGTATTAATTTCTAAATTTCCAAAGTATTATCGATTGGGGTCTTTGTGGCATGGAACAAGTCTCATTTGCCCGTTTGGACTGAAATCTTTTTGAGTAAAACAAGAAAACTAGAATGCAAAGGAAACTGACACTGGCTTGGGCACTCAAAATGTGCCAGGAGCTATAGTTGGTGATTTTGTAGCTTTGATTTTCTGCTATTAGATTCAAGTGCAGCCCTGAGAACACCAGAGTTCTCAGTAAATACCTCCTGGATTAAACAGAACCACCTGCTGCATAACAAATGGAGCCAGAGCTTAGAAAGAAAATCATTTTCTTTGCAGCTGTTCTTAGAACCTGCCTGTTTCTCTTCTTCAGAAATCTAATTCTAAAATATCATCTCACCGCCAATTAAAATAGTAAATCAGAAGCACTTGGGTGAGAATAGTGTGCACAAGGTGATAGGCAGGGTGCAGGGTGGGGACATCAGCCAGGACTCAAAGACATGGGCTTGAGCTCTTCTTCTCTTCTGTCTGCTAATTTATGCATTTGAACATAGGCTGCAGTGCACAGGAGCAAATGATTTTGTTTTCAACAGTAGGCTGAGCTTGTGAGGTTTTGGCTCTTCTTGTGCCCCTAGGAAATAGCAAGGTTTGTCTTGAGGGATGTGAGAGGGTGTGATTTCTACTACCTGAGATGGCAAATGCAAGGCGTGCATGCTGCCATTCCCAAATCCCCAGTAGCAACTGTTAATTGATCATGATTCTCTTAACTGAACTCAGTCAGCTTCAGCATCCTTTGAGCAACACTCTCTAGATGGCCATTATCAAATGATAGGTGTTGGCACAGGAGATGAAATCTGTTTGTCAAGATGTGGACTAAGTAGTAGATTCTTTAAAAAATGGTACATTTGTCACATTTTTGGGTAACTCAAAGCCTTTTTAAAGTGTACAAAAGGACTTTATAAAAGTACACAGTAGTCATTTTTCTTATGCCTCAGAAGTTAGCCACATCCCAATTCTACTTAACTAGTATATGCTTGAGAAAGGGAAATTGGAAGGAGAGTTTTGTGAATTGATCACATTGTAAATTGCCTGATGTATAAATGGGCCCACATGAAAGTAGTTGATAAAATGTGGGGCAGGTATATCCTGGAATATCCACAGAAGTAGCAGCAGAGTAGATGTACGTATCATGACACAATGAATCTTAGAAGTATACAACTTGAGTGGGAAAAAAAAAAAGATGACACATATAACAATATAGCTCACATAAATTAAAAATACTTGAGCACAAAACAACAGTAAGATTTCTTTAAAAAACATATGGAAGAAAAGACTTGAATTTTGGTCTACAAAATTGGAGACACTTGTTAATCAAAAAACACTTGATAAAGTGGAAAAGACAAGTCATGAACTAGGAAAAGATACTCTCAACATACGCAGATGATAATGGATCAGTATGGAAAGTCTATAAAGAACTCCTATCAGTCAATTAAGAAAATTACAAACCATGCCTTGGAAAATTGGACAGAAGATAGAGATACTTTGCAGAGGAGGAAATATTCATAGCCAAGTAACATGGGAAGAAATATGGTCAACATTATTAATGATTAGGGAATTGCAAAGAAAACATAGTAAGATTTTCTTTCACATACATGACTGGAAAATGTTGTTTTCTTATACATTGCTGACAGGAGTACCAATGGGTGGTATATTTTGGAAAATTAATGATTTAAATTTGTATGTTAATGACCCCATGACCCGGCAATTCCATTAGGATACATGTACAATAGGAGACATGTAAAGAAAGTCCTTGGTGTTACTATTTTTAAGAGCAAATATCTGAAATCATCATATGTATTCTTTTAGTGGAATATTATATAGCTGCCAAATCAAATGCAGTGACACACAATAACATGGGTGTATCTTGCAATATGGTATAAGGTAAAAAAATACTTTTTTCAAGAATTCATACGATAAAAAGACCAAATGAATTAGAATCACTGCCTTTGAGGGAGGAAATAAGAATGGGAAATGAGGATAGAAGGAACTTTTTTAATGTATATTTATTTTTATATGTAAATATTTAATATATAGCATCGTAATAGATAGGGTATGTATCATATATATATATTATAAGACTATTTTTCTGTCTTCCTCTGAGCTTAATTGTGTCTCAGTTGAGATATAGGAATACTTTGGTAATATGATTGAAAAGATTTCACAAAAAGTCTGCATGACCCAAAATTACATCCCATATACATAGAAACTATATCTTTAAATTCAGCGTTCACACTTAATTCCTTGAAGCTAATGCATTATGTTTCCAGGAGCAGCCTGTTGATTTGCTATCAAACTAGAACTTCATCAGGTTCTCTCTGGCAGCGTGGATTATTTGGTGACAGAATCAAACCTGGATGGTGTGGGTATGAGAGTGATGAGTTTTGGTCTGAGGCAAAACCAGAGATCATGTAGAGGGAGAACACTGGTGACATGGAGGCCATGTCTCCCCAACCCTCACCCATGACCCTAGAGAACCACTAGGACATTGATACTCTGAATGGGGAAGGAAGAAGGAAACTTTATTTTCTGTTACTTTTTGTATTGCTTCACCATGGATCAAGGGCACATAGACTGGAAAGGAGATTTGTCTAGACAAGGGATGAGGAGAGAAAGATGGAAAAATATGAAGAAGCAGTTTTACCTTTCAACAGGTTTTCATGAGATTCACGTGATCATTAGGAATGTGATATGTTCTTAATTTCTATTTTAGAATGCAGACAGTGCATGGCCCCTCTTCTCTCACTTTTGTTACCCATGTCTGTAGAATATGTCATGTTCATACCTTTTAGGGGGTACTTGGACTCTCCCAAGATTGCTACTTCCAGACACAAGAATTTCAGAGCTTCTACCAGAGTCCTTAAGAAACTCTCCAGGCCTAATGATTAGAAGGAAGAGCAAAAGACATGGATGTCCTGCCATCTTTGTTACCTTCCCTTCCTCCAGGGTCTCTCCCTGCTTACCCCGTAGTTTTTCATCCTGACGGGATCCAATCCAGGGACATTCAGTGGCAATCGCTTCTGGAGTGGGGGGCCTGGCAGGCACTGAGAACGCCTGTATTTGGAGTGGAGTTGGCTATTGTAATACTTAGTGAATGGAATTTCATTAGGTCCTTATCTGTGTGCAGTGAGAAAAAGAGGTCCTTTTACACAGTGCTTGTAATGGAGTGGAAAATTGCATTTCCCCCTCGCTCAAACAGTGCCATTAGTGGGGAGGCAGACTGTCTGCAGAGAGCCGGAAGCCACCTCGGGCTGTGAAGGGCTGACAGCCCAAATGATGGCAGTGCCGAGAGACCCGGAAGATATTAAAATAAAAACAGGTTGTGTTGTTCTTTTTGTCCTGTAGCAGTTCTTCCCTGCGATGCAGGGAGTGATTGGATTTGAAGCACTGAGAAAAACATGTTAAGTAAGAAATTGTTTAAATAAAGTTGTTTGAGGTTGAAACTCTCCCCCAGGCATGAAGGGGAATGTAGTTAGCTGCCTACAACTTACAGATATCCAAGAGGCAGTACGTTTCTGAGCCAGGCAAGTACACCAGAAATTTTAGAAGTGAAATGTACAATCGAGGTCTCTTCTTTGATCATCCGGGTGGGTTCCAGACCTACAGGGACTGTGAGGGTGCTCAGATGGCCTGCCCTGGGGTCTGAGAATTATAGGTGAGGAGAACTATGGGACATAGTGCAAAAAAACAAAACAAAACAAAAATGAAGCAGCAGGGAAACCCACTAGCTGTTGTAGAAGTATTGTTCTGGCACTGGTAACAAGAGAGTTCCTTTCTTTGAGAGTTGGTGTGAGACATAGGCCCTTGGGAGCTGCCAGTGTGATGGTGGAGGGAGGCACGGTGTGTCCCATGGCAGTCAGTCCTGGCCAAAGAGACAACAGAAACTATGCAGCTCCTGGGAACAGGTAAAAACCAGATTCAAAGTGGTTCATACCAGCAATGTTGGGAGGAACCAGGTAAGAAAGCCCTTTGTCAAGGATCCAAGGGCACAGGGAAAGTAGAAGTTGAGTCTTTTGAGAAAAATGGAAATCATGTAACCATGAGGATATTTGATAATCCTAGACCTTAAGAATTATTTAGTCTAATAATTTCTTATGAGGTTGAGGAATGAATTTCTCTCGAAGCATAAATATCAAGTCAGTGTCCCCTGAGGCCCCTTCCACCACCATCTACATCCCTTCAGCCTTTCCTGTGTTCACAGATCCACTCTCTACTCTAGCTTTCCCCACAACAGAATTTTCTTTCTTCTTGATCCATTCCTTGACCTTAGGGTCATGCTTCTGCCTGCCAGACCTTGAAGATTTGGTGGTAATGGTAAGGGGGATCAGCTACCTGCCAACTATTCTGTTCTTTTATGTGTCTGTCCCCTAGGATCCCTTATGTATATGTAAGTCAGAGTTTAGAAGATGTGGCCTGTACAGTATAGAGACCCCCTTGGCAGTGCTGAGGGCTGTCCTATGATATTATCAAGTATAATTTTCAAAATATTAAAAAATCTGGTTCACACAAATACTATGTTAATGTGTACATTATTTTATATTATTAATATACTTAAGTCACTAATGAGGGTACTAGTAATATTATAATGCTGGGTCCTTTTGAGGAACTGGGTATTTATAGGCACTTAAAAAAAAAAAGGACGTTAGGCCAAGATTGCTACAATTAGATACAAAACTAACCAATGTCTTTTATTTATTTATTTTTTGACATGTGTCTTGCAGAACAGAAGTATTAAATTTATTAAATTTATTAAAATTCATGACCATATTTCTCTGTTTTAAAGAAAATGTGGGGTTTACCTTAAGTAGCAGAAACAATGAGTTATAACAGTCTTTTAGGGTGCCTGGGTAGCTCAGTGGGTTAAGCCCCTGCCTTTGGCTCAGGTCATGATCTCAGGGTCCTGGGATCAAGTCCTGAATTGAGCTCTCTGCTCAGCAGGGAGCCTGCCTCCCCCCATCTCTCTCTCTGCCTGCCTCTCTGCCTAATTTTGATCTCTCTCTCTGCCAAATAAATAAATAAAATCTTTAAAAAATAAAAATAAAAAATAAAAAGCAGTACTTTTTTAAAGATGAAAGTAGTGTAACACAATGAGAGTACCTTAGTATTATGAAGAAATGTGTCAGAACTAAATGAAGTACCAACCGAGATGGGGGTCGAGGGTTTGCTGAACAGTGCTAAAACAAATATGCCCAGATGATTAAAATAAGCAAAAAAACAGTTATCAATAAAATATGGTCCTCAGAAAAAAATACAAGTAATGTTCTCTTATAAATTGCTTATTTTTTCAGTGTCTATGGTACTGTCAAATGTACTTTTCTAATTCCTATATGTATTTATATTTTCATATTTCCATTTGCCTTTTCTAAAGGCCCATATTTTGAGGTATATTTTTTGACAATATACTTTCCTATTTCTTTAATTTTATCTTTTATAACATTAAATGTCAGTAGCTTCATTCTTATAGTATGTGGTTACCATGCTTTTCCTACTTTCTCAAGCTAAATAGTGTATATTTATTATGAGACTTTCTTTAATAATAATAATAATAATAATTTTCTCCAAATAAAGTAATGGCTAATGTCATATAAGCCATAATGCAAGCTAATCTTCTGTTGTTTGTTTATCTAGATAATTTGTGATATTTTATATTTTTTCTTTAATTCAGGGTTTGTATTTTTAAATCCTAAGATTTTTATAGTAATCGTACTTTTGGTTTATCGTTTTATTGGACATAATAAGGAAGGTGACTTTGGAAAATCTCTAAATTTTTAGAATGTTACGGTCTAAGCCATTTTTTAAAATTTTTTATTTCTTTTCAGCGTAACAGTATTCATTGTTTTTGCACCACACCCAGTGCTCCATGCAATCCGTGCCCTCTCTAATACCCACCACCTGCTTCCCCCAACCTCCCACCCCCTGTCCCTTCAAAACCCTCAGATTGTTTTTCAGAGTCCATAGTCTCTCATGGTTCACCTCCCCTTCCAATTTGCCTCAACTCTCTTCTCCTCTCCATCTCCCCTTATCCTCCATGTTATTTGTTATGCTCCACAAATAAGTGAAACCATATGATAATTGACTCTCTCTACCAATGTCTTTTAGAGCAACTAAATCATAAAATCTGGGAACCTTTTCTTTTGTTTTTCTTCTTCTTCTTTTTCTTTTCTCCTTCCCCTTCTTCTTCTTTAGCAGCAGCTTCTTCTTCTTCTTCTTCTTCTTCTTTTTTACTGGACAAAAACCTACAGTTTAACATGTGACTTCACTGTTTCTGGGCTGTAATCAAGCAGTGAGGAATGAAGTCAAACATAAGTATAAACTCCTTAAGAAATAAATGATCTCTTTAAGAATTAAATAATTCTTGCGAGGACCTGTCCTACCACACCAACATTTTGCCATTGAAAGGGTATTGTGATTGTGCCCTTCTTAGATACCCCCCACCCCAATTCTCTTATTTCCAAGTTTTGGGTAATTTTTTTTTAAGATTTTATTTATTTATTTGACAAAGTTGTCAGAGAGGCAGGCAGAAAGAGAGGGAGAAGAAGACTCCCTGCTGAGCAGAGACCCTGATGTGGAACTCGATCCTGGGACCCTGGGATGATGACCTGAGCCGAAGGCAGAGGCTTTAACCCACTGAGCCGCCCAGGTGCCCCAGTTTTGGGTACTTTTTAACTTAATCCTTAAACTTAAATCTCTATTTCTTTAAAATGCACCAGCATTTGAAATACCTGGTTTCGAAGACTCTACCATGGTATAAAGTACCAGCTCGTTCATTAGGTATCTACCAATTAACTTAACTTTTAACACATTTATTGTGTTGTCTCTATGTGCTAGGCACTGTGCCAAACATTAATGTACAGTAAAACAAGGTTGTGAGGTTCAAGATAAGAGAAATACATACACAGATGGGGAAAAAAACTATAGGAAACCTGTCACATTGCCTCTTCCTGATGTCTGAGTCACAGGGTGGTGTGGCTCCCCCAGGCCTCTGCCTGGATTCATTTAGGTAGGCGGAAGTTGTTTATGTTCCATCAAAGTTGGTGAGATGTGAATGGCAAAAAGGAATTTAGGGTAGCTGTTTGTGGGTTATGTGACCTTGTTTACTGCATTCCCCTTGGACTCAGTTATGCAATGAGTGCTCAGTAAATATATATCAGTGATATTAAAAAAATGAAATTTCACTGAATAAATTTTAAAGATCTTATTGGCTTCATTAAATTCATGAATTCATGAATTACTCAGCATTCAATCTAGCAGATAGAGAGAAGCTCTGAGGATCTGTACAAAATGGAAAACTTTGCAGTTGAAGGGAGCAGAAACAAGGCAGTAATACTAAGCCAAACAAGGGGTTTAATATTGCAAGGATATTTTCCTTTAGGGGATGGCAAGAGTCTGTCAGAAAGACTACCTAACTAACATTGATCAGATGATGCCTGATTGCTAGTGTAAGAATCCATTTTTGGGAGAGCCGAAATTATAAGTTAAGGCTCATTTGTGACATGGGGCTTAGCATAAGTGACTTCATTTGAAGCCTATTGTCTTGTTTTTAACAGTCAACTCTTCCATAGAAGAGTTCAATAGAAGTCAGTCGGGGCACCTGGTTGGCTCAGCTAGTTGAGCCACTGTTTTTGGCTCAGGTCATGATCCCAGGGTCCTGAGATCAATCCCCTCATTGGGCTCCCTGCTCAGTGGGGAGCCTGCTTCTACCTCTCCCTCTCCCTCTTGCCTTTGCTGGTGTGCTCACTCTCTCAAATAAATAAATAAACTTAAAAATATATATATACAGAACCCCTTTGGCCATAGAACTTTTTGATTTCTTTATCTATTTAATGATTTTAATAATCACTCTAAATCTATTCTTATGCAAGAATCTTCGAGTGAAGTACGTTATTTCTGGGTTTTCTTCCCCTCCCCCTATTTCTCCAGAGTGACTGACAAGTGGCCACCCAAACAGGGGCGTATTGTACCAATGGTTATTTTTCCTTAATTAGGAGTATTACTGGATGCCGGGGTGGCTCAGTTGGTTAAGCATCTGTCTTCAGCTCAGGTCATGATTCAGGGGTCCTAGAATCTAGCCCTGCTCAGTGAAGTCTGCTTCTCCTTCTGCTCCCAACTCCCATACTCTCTCTTTCTCTCTCTCTCTCTCTCAAATAAATAAATAAAATCTCAAAAAAAAAAAAAAAGGTAGGGATATTACTTCCATTCCAGATCTTCAGTCTCTGAAAGGCAGAGTGGGCATTAGTGAATTGCTGAAGGCCCAGAAAGTCTTAGGGTGATTTTGTTTCTCAAGAAGTTCTTGGCCAACTTATAAACTCTCCTTGTAATCATCTGAATTTCTTCTTTGAGATCCCTGAGGAGGAGTGGCTAAAGTAGGGTGCTGGGCAAGGAATTACTGAGTACATCTTACAGTCTTCCATAGTATGAGCCAATAATGGCTAATAGAGAAAATGGTCGACTTTAATATCTAATCAACATTTATAGTATTTTGGTTAAATATTGGCCACGTATAAGATACCATCAGGCCATAAGAGGAATGTAGAGGCTTGAAAAGAGAAACTCACCAAGTAGTTGAGAGGACAAGAGATAATCAACCACAAAGCACATAGCTACCTGCATAAGAATATGCAGTGATAATGAGTGATTGGTGCAGGCTACCAGTACTTCAGTTTAGTCACTGAGGACAAAAGGTTCTTTATGGAAAATGCTGGTCATGATTTAATATATGAAGGTAAATACAACCCAGATTTTATCTGGAGGGAGGTGTTGAATAAGGAGGATGGAGATGGGGCAATGGAAAAGAAAGCTTTGGACAGTTACATACTAAGTATGTCATTAGGGTGGAGGTGGGGTGTTCAGACAGGACTCTTTGATAGCTGCTCTAGTAATACCCAAACTGGGATGCCCTGTGTCATCAATTAGACTTAGATGTCCATCAGTGGCCAGTCTTACAACTCCCAGTTTCAAGCTTGTTCTGAGTCCGCACTAACTGAAAGAGTTTGAGTCACCTCAGAAATCAAGTGATACTGAGCAGAAGCAGAGAACTTACCCCTTTCAAAACAGATGAAGTGTTTTCCGTTAATGTTGTTGCTCCCACACAGATTAAAGCTTGTATCAGAAATTAAGCTGTTCAACAATTTTTTAATCAAGTCCTAAATATGGCATCCTTCATATGTGAGGTAATTGTATGTCTGTATGTAAATTCTGAGAGACTATACTTATTTGGTTATAAATCCAGCTACAGTTTTTTAAAAAAAAGTAGATAGAAATCTGGAAAAATGAGTAAACACAATTAATTAGATGAGATATTTATCCTTGGTTTAAATTAGAAAAATTACTAAGAGAAGCTATGAAAATCTCAATTAAAACAACCAGCGTGATTTTATTTTTCACTGTTAAGAGGGCAGAAAAAAAGATGCATCAGTAAAATAAATATATATTTGGGGATGACACCATCTTGGCATTTCCAGGCATTCTTTTCTAAATATATTCTTTATCTAAGCTGTCTTGCAATACTTTTAATATAATTAAAAGCACATAATGGGTGCCAGACTTGTCAATTTCAACAACAAAGTGCTGAAATTTGCAGTGAAACTGAGAGATCCATCTCCCACACATTGTAATGAATAGGTTCATAAAAGGAAAATAGTTTAATTACATTTTAGTTCATGGATTGTTAATAGGCTGGAGTATCTAAATTGAATAATGTGATTCTGGTAATAATTATGTGTAAATGAACTTGTTTAAATGATATTTTACAGCTTCTTTATAAAATTACAGCTAGAGGCAATCCAGTGATAGACAGACAAAGGCCATGCAAAAATTATCATAAACTATTAGCTTGTTTGCAAAGGGTTTTATGTTAATCTTTTAGTACTTAAAGCAATCTGCAATTAACATATCATGGGGAGCTGCCTCCGAGCAAAGGCATGCAAATTGAAGTGCTTAGATAAAAAGCTATTCACGTTGGGGGAAGAAAAAAAAGAAAGGAAAAAAAAAAAAAAAGGAAAAAAAAATCAAAGAAAGGGTGGCAAAGTACTCA
The DNA here is from genome assembly GCF_010015895.1 of Lontra canadensis. NCBI lineage: Eukaryota > Metazoa > Chordata > Mammalia > Carnivora > Mustelidae > Lontra > Lontra canadensis. The sequence goes on along the minus strand of NW_022630997.1, from coordinate 39,966,797 downwards.
GAGGGTGCTGGTTTTATATTTGAGATTAAGGAGGTGTAATGATTGTGTTATCTAACTATGGCTGTAATTAAAGCTTTTCTCCTGCAGACATGACAATAGATACTGCATTGATTTTGGCGTTTTAATTGTGAAAGTCATTTTATTTCAGGGCAGAAGATATGAATGGCCTGAATCAAAGGGCTAGAAGATTGCTTTGTTGATAGTACTTGTTCGACAGCTGCCTAGCTGCTTAATACGCAAGTGTGGAGAATACAGAGAGACCCAGGGAGGTGCTGGGTATTGTAATTCTCCCGCTGGTTTCCTTTCCTTTTATGAAAAAGGCGAGGATCTGCGTACTGATTGTAAACAAACAGCCTTTTCATACCTCACGGATGTTTTTCCTCCCCAACTTCGCAGAACAAAAGAAGTCCTAAAGGGCCTTGAACTAACTTTACTACTGCTCCTTTTAAGCTACAGAAGTTTATGCAAAGTAATAAATCCATCCTTGCTGGCCAAGATATCATCCCTCTAATGGAGAACAGAAGTCTCTAAGTGGTCGCCGTAGTTATCACAAATAGCCTTATGACAGAAACAGTTTGTTGGGAGAGATGGGATTATTTACATTAAGGGCATATCCCCAAAATCTCACACACTGTTAGGTTGAGATTAGGACTTAGCAGTTTTTATATACAAACTGCAGGGGGGAAATTAAGTGAGGAGAAAGCATATACGATCCCAGAGCAAAGAGGATTCTAAAAGGAATTCTAGAAAAATGAACTCAGTGTGGCCTTCTTTCAAGTCTCACATTCTTGGCGATTACCTCCATAACAGTTCAGAGTGAACTGAGGTGAAACCCAGTGATTTCTAATTATTTCCATTATTCTATTGCTGTATCTCTTCTTTGTGCTTTGAAATATTGAATGCATTTTTCAACAGGTCTGAGTAATAGTTGATTCGGTTTGGGGGACATTTGCCCCTTTAAGCGATGTGGTTTGTAATAACCACACACCAAGGTATTATGGGGGAGGAAAAATAATTTTTCCTCTAAGTTCCCCTTCTAGGTTTTGGTTGAGACACCTTCATAATAAGAGAAGAAACAAACAAACAAACAAAAAAAAAAGGCAAAAAAAAAAAAAGAACAAAAATAAAAACAGATTAAGAGGCGAAAGACAAAAGTTTAGTAACATGTATACCTCCTGAACACATGATACCTGGAAAGATACTTGGGAAGACTAACTCCACCTTAAATACCATTTTCAGCTAAAGATAAAAAAGATGCTGGAGGTTGTGGGAGATAACTAGGAAAAGCACAGCAAACGAGGGTAGGGTTGTTATGCAGATTTAAGACCTGGCTTCCCCATTGATAAAAGTTTCTAGAGATTGAATCATCTGCCTCTTCCTGGTACATCCTTACACTTGGAGATTTCCTTTAAAAATATAAATGTTCCTGGCGCCAGCCGCCCCCTCTTCCTCCTCCGAGCTCGTCCAAGCCGGTGCACCCCACTGCTGTCGCTATGGCTGCACTCACCCAGAATCCGCAGTTCCAGAAGCTGCAGAAATGGTACCGCGAGCACGGCTCTGACCTCAACTTGCGCCGCCTTTTCAGAGGGGACAAGGAACGCTTCAGCCACTTCAGCTTGAACCTGAACACCAGCCTTGGGCATATTCTGGTGGATTACTCAAAGAATCTTGTGACCGACACTGTGATGCAGATGCTGGTGGACCTGGCCAAGTCCAGAGGCATGGAGGCTGCCCGGGATCACATGTTCAGTGGCGAGAAGATCAACTTCACGGAGGAACGGGCAGTGCTGCACGTGGCCTTGCAAAACCGGTCAAACACACCCATTCTGGTGGATGGCAAGGATGTGATGCCAGAGGTCCACAGGGTCCTGGAGAAGATGAAGTCTTTCTGTCAGCGCGGCCGCAGTGGTGAATGGAAGGGGTACTCGGGCAAGCCCATCACGGACGTCATTAACATCGGCATTGGTGGCTCTGACCTGGGACCCCTCAGGGTGACCGAAGCCCTTAAGCCGTACTCTTCGGGACGTCCCTGGGTTTGGTTTGTCTCCAACATCGACGGGACCCACATCACCAAAACTCTGGCCACCCTGAATCCTGAGTCGTCCCTGTTCTTCATTGCCTCCAAGACCTTTACCACCCAGGAGACCACTACGAATGCAGAGACAGCGAAGGAGTGGTTTCTCCCGTCGGCCAAGGACCCTTCTGCAGTTGTGAAGCACTTTGTTGCCCTGTCTACCAACACGTCCAAAGTGAAGGAGTTTGGGATTGGCCCTCAAAACATGTTCAAATTCTGGGATTGGGTAGGAGGATGCTACTCGCTGTGGTCAGCCATTGGACTCTCCATTGCACTGCATGTGGGATTTGTCAACTTCGAGCATCTGCTTTCAGGGGCTCACTGGATGGACCAGCACTTCCATATGACGCCCCTGGAGAAGAACACCCCTCTCATCCTGGCCATGCTGGGCATCTGGTACGTCAACTGCTTTGGGTGCAAGACGCAGGCCATGCTGCCCTATGACCGGTATCTGCACCGCTTCGCGGCCTATTTCCAGCAGGGCAACATGGAGTCCAACAGGAAGTACATCACCAAGTCTGGCACTCGCGTGGATCACCAAACGGGCGCCCTTTTGTTGGGGGAGCCAGGGACCAATGGCCAGCATGCCTTCTACCAGTTCATCCACCAAGGCACCAAGATGATACCTTGTGACTTCCTCATCCCAGTCTAGACCCAGCACCCGATAAGGAAGGGTTTGCGCCACAAGATCCTCTTGGCCAACTTTTTGGCCCAGACAGAGGCCCTGATGAAGGGGAAGTTGACAGAGGAGGCCCGGAAGGAGCTGCTGGCCGCAGGGAAGAGTCCAGAGGCCTTGGAGAAGCTGTTGCCACACAAGGTCTTTGAAGGAAATCGCCCAACCAACTCCATTGTGTTCACCAAGCTCACGCCATTCATTCTGGGAGTTTTGATTGCCATATACGAACACAAGATCTTCGTTCAGGGTATCATCTGGGACATCAACAGCTTTGACCAGTGGGGGGGTGGAGCTAGGAAAGCAGCTGGCCAAGAAAATCGAGCCCGAGCTTGACGGCAGTAGCCCAGGGACCTCTCATGACTCTTCTACCAATGGGCTAATCAACTTCATCAAGCAGGAGCGTGAGGCCAGAAGCCAATAAACTCATGCCTGGCTGGAAAAAAAAAAAAATGTTCCTTACAAATGGGAACTTTTTACTTGACTTTCAGCACTTCTCCTGTGTCTGGAGTTTTTGTAAAACTAGCCTAAAATAATCCTTGGGCCAAAGAGGCAGACTTTGGGATGACAAATTCAGCTACCCTTCCATGATACAAATCTAACAAGAGTAACATCAGTAATACTTTACTGAGTGCTGCACCATTTTTTGTTTTTTTGTTGTTTTTGTTTGTTTGTTTGTTTGTTTCTTCTTTTAAGTACATTACTAACCTCTTACAACAACTCCAGAGAAGTTGGTGGAATGAGTTCCACTTTTAAAAAGAAGATACTTAGGCTCAGAGAAGCCAAGTAAACTGCTCAAAGTCACACAGCCAGTCAAGGACAGAAGCTGGTTGGAACCTAGGAAGTAGGTTCCAGAGACTGCAGGCTTACCCAGCAGATGAACTAGGTTGAAGCCAGAGAACAGAACAGATACCAGCAGTGTGGATTGTGAATAACCAGCTGTGAAGTCCTAGTTAGAAGGACTCTTGGAATCCCCCAGGCTCCTTAACTTTTTTGGTGCCTGGACGCCTCTGAGAGTTTGGTCAAACCCATGGACCCCTTCTCAGGCTAATGATTTTCAAATGCACTAAACCAAATATATGATTAAAAGGCAAATTAAGTATATTGAAATACTATTGCCAAAAAATTTAAAAATCAAGTTCATGACTTGTACTTTATGTGCTTCTTAACACAAATTACAGAGCTCTAAAAGTAGGTCTAACATCCACCGTAATTACAAAGTAGTGGTGAATGTAAACAGTATTTCAGATTTCTGCAATCATGTGACTTGAATATATCTAATTTTTATTGATGAGATTTTGTTGCCTACATTTATAATCAAAGAAAATATTAAATGGCCCTTAGAAGTTAGGGAAAATAAAAATATCCCTTTATATTTTTATATAGGTTATGTATTATAGAAGTACATATATAAGTACACATTTTTATATATAACAATTTTATTTCTTTCTCATCAAAGTTCTCAGACCCCTGAGTTCTAGAGGTGTGCAAGGCTCACGTTTAAGAACACTTTACACTTTTGATTTTACATGGGAGGAAACTGAGGTCCAGAGAACAGGATGAATCACCCAAGATTATCAGTAGTTAGTGATAAGATGTAGATCACAGCTTGTGGATTACACTTAGGAATTTAAGGAAACTTAAAATTGTGTTTTGTTGATCCCCCACCCCCCTTTCTCCTAGGACTTTGGTAGCTTTTGCTGACATTCTCTTAGAGCCCTAGATCCTTCTTTTTGTCTTTGCAAAATTGTGGATTTCCAAGTGGGAGCACCAGACAATTGCCTTAACCCTTCAGTCATCTGTTGGCAATTCCTGCCTTCTTCTTGGGCCTAGATGAGTGACTGGTGCCAGTAGGCAGTGCTGGGTAGAGACCAGAGAGTGCAGGCCTTGGGGGACTGCAGTCACTGGGGACCCAGGGAGATGCTCTGTGATACCAACTAAAATTTGAGAACTTGTTAGTTAGGGGAACAAGAATGCACATTTATCGGGCGCCTGGGTGGCTCTGTCAGTTAAGTGTCTGCCTTTGGCTCAGGTCATGATACCACGGTCCTGGCATCAGTTCCCTGCATCCCGGTCCCTGCTCACAGGGTGCTTGCTTCTCCCTCTCCTCCTTGCTCACTATCTCTGTCTCTCTCTCTCAAAATCTTAAAATAGATAGATAAATAAATAAATAAATAAATAAATTTATTTTTATTATGCATATGTTTTTGTTAGTTCAGGCTATAACAAGATACCATAGACTGAGTGGCTTGAATGACAGATTTCTTTCTCTCAGCTCTGGAGGCTGACAGCCCAAGATCAGGGTTCCAGCATGAAGACCTCTTCCCTGGTTTCCTCACACAACAGAGAGAGAAACAAGCTCTCTAGTCTTCTCTTATAAGAACATGAATCCCATGCATGAGGGCTTCACCTTCATGTCCCAATCCCCTCTCAAGTGCCCCTCCTCCAAATACCATCCCACTGGGGTTCAGACTTTGACATTTGGGGGAGGGGATACACACATTCAGTTCATAGCAAAATCTTTCCTATGCATGAACTTTGTATATCCTCTTACAGTTAATAGAGAGGCCTAGATGAGGGTCTCCTCATTTTGGAGAGGAAGAGAGGTGCTCATGGTGAGCCAGCAGCCAAGGTAGAATGCCATCTGTGTACTCTCAGCCTTTTGAGGCAGGTTCCTTGGGTCCCCACTTACCTATTAGGAAACTGAAGCTCAAAAATATTTAGTAAGCACCAACCTGTCCACTCACTAAGCAACAGAGCCAGAAATTTCACTCAGTTCTGTTCCTTCTACTGCCGATTTTTGTTCCCAGATCCCATAACCCTTATATTGAAGGGATAATCACCACCAGTCTTCCTTACCCAGATGCTTTTAAATAGCTGTTTATTGCAAAACTGTTAGGTACATAACACTGTCCCTCCCAAGTAGACATGGAGGAAGGAAGAGTGGAGGGTAGAGAGAAATACGTAAGGATATCCTTACCCTTGGGCTTACTGTTTTAACTCTCCCAACTGGACAAATATAGCTAGCACAAAAGGAACACATGGAAAATGTTCAATGGCAAGAATGTACAATGCCAACAGTGTAATAAAAGTAATCATGATGAAGATGATCATGGCTAACATTTATTGAAGGCATGATATTCTAAGCATTTTCCAGAAGTTATTTCATTTGATCACACATTCCAGTAAGAAGTATGTATGGTGGCAACACCACTCTTGCAGTTGGCAGGAAGGACACTGCCAAAGGGCCCCACATATCACAAACAAAGAAACATGGGCATAGATGTTTTCTTTATTGATTTGGTAATAACATTTGTGGTAGCCTTGGTCATGAATTGAGCACACAGGTATTATGGCAGAGGAAGGGTAAGATCCCCCAATTAAGCTAATTCTTCAGGGGCGTCCAGAGACAAGTTTTCCTCCAGCACACCTTATTTTGCTGACACAGAATTTTTAGGCAACTCTAAACGGTTCCTAAAACTATATATTCTGAGGAAAGGGGTGTGTGGTTTGCTCCCTAGACAGTCACTTTGCATTATTTGGAGCACCCAGCTTTCAACAAAGCAGCTGCTTACTTGAGTTTCAGGGGAGAAGCCATGATTTTTTTCTCCCTCCTCCTAATCTTAGCTCAGATAATAGGTCATAGTGTCCTACACACTTCACTAAGCTTCTCTAACAGATTTTCACCATGCCATTATCTCAGCTAAAGAAAAAATAAATAAAATTAAAAAAAAATTAATGGTGCACCTGGCTGGCTTAGTCAGTAGAGCATGCAACTCTTGATCTCAGGGTGGTGAGTTCAAGACCCATGTTGGGTGGAACACTGAAAAAGTAAAATAAAATAAAAAAAGAAAAGAAATAAAGAAAAAAATAATAATTCCATAGCATTTTCTAATACCCAGACCATATTTTAATTTCCCCAGTTGTCTCAGAAATGTCCTTTTGCATTGCGTTTGTTTGAATCAGGATCCAAACAAAGTCCATACATTTCATTTGGTTGCGATATCTCTTTCACCTCTTTTATTCTGTCATAGTTCCTTTTCTTTTCTTTTCCATTCTCTCTCTCTCTCTCTCTCTCTCTCTGTCATTACACATTGAATCTTTTGGAGGAATATGGTCATTTGTCCTTGGGAAAGAGCCACTTTCTGATTTTGGCTAGTTGCTTCCTTGTTGTGTCATTCACCCTGTTCTTCTGTGCTGTATACTTCCTTTAATCTGGTGTAAGTCAGGAGTGTGCTTAGATCCAAGTTCATTTTTTTGAATGTGGTGATGTATGCTTCCTATTACATCATGTTCAGCAGACACATAATTAATATCTAATTAGTAGATTCAGATGGTGATTTTTTTATAAAGTTCCCAACCAACCTGTCACCTAGTGATAGAATATGCTTATGATGGTAAACTAGGTCCCTTATTTCATTGCTGGTTCCAGAATGGTAATTTTCTAATTCTGTCATCTCTTTTGCAGATACTACCTGGAATTCTTTGGTAGAGAAGAACTCCTCTATATAGCAATGATATTAAAACTTTTCTTCTAGCAGCAGAAAGTTGGTTTAAATATATCTCATGTGAGAGCTGAAACTAAGAAACATAAATGTGAAGGGTGTCCGTGGAAGTGGAAGTGGAATGCTAGGTGAGCCCTGCGGTCCCTGGCTTTTCTTCATCCTCTGTACCTGTGGCAGAGGAGCCCTTGGGCTGTGGGCAGCACAGCTGTGGGGGAGGGTGAGCTGGTGAATAACACTGCCATGACCCTGTCCTCATCAGGGTCATGACAGTGTTGGGGTCATAGGCAGTGCACACCTTATATTAGAGTGTGTTGTTTTGGGAAACAAAGTGAGTACCCCCAGTACTTGAAGAGGCTTGCCACTCATCTGCACTGTGACTTTGGGGCTGTTAGCATGCACCTTGTTTCCTCATTTGTAAAGTGAGAATAGGAGTTTTAACTTGGAAACTGAATGAATGTGGGTTCAGTTACAACTTCATAAGATGATTGTGGTAATTCCATGTGCTTAATGCTTTTGAAATGCTTGATACATTGCCTGCTGTATAACAATGCTCAAAAATGGTAGCTTGATTATTCTTATTGTAATCAACCACTGTATTGGCTTCCTATGTAGCAAGCCACAAAGTGCATGGCTTACAACAATAGGAATTTGATCTCTTACACTTCTAGAGGCCAGAAGTGTGAATTCAATGTCAGTAGGGCCACATTTCCTCTGTGACTCTTCGTGGAATCCTTCTTTGCCTCTTCTTGATTTTTGGGGATGGCTAGAAATTCTTGGTTTTACTTCCCTGTAGATGCATCTTATAATCTCTGCTTCTGTCACTACATCATTGTCTTCTCCCTGTGTGTCTCTCCACATTGTATTCCCTCTGTGGTTTCACATCATCTTATAGAGAGACACCAGTCTTACTGGATTAAGGGTTCACCCTACTCCACCATAACCTCATCTAAATTAATTACATCTACAATGAACCTCTTTCTAAATGAATTCACAATCTGAGGTACTGGAGTTTAGGACTTCAATATATCTTTTTGGAGGGACAAAATTTAACTCCTAACAGTTCTGTAACTACTCAGTATGAAGTCATGCCTCTTTACATATGAAAGGGTTCCTTCTACTTTACTATTGGATATAGCAGAGTTCACACTTCTTGCATTACACTGCCTTCCTACTGGTTTTCTTTCAGATATGTGATACTGTGTAGTGCAGAGTAAGGATAAATGAACAATTCTTCGACATTTAGATCCAGAGAGGACAAGGGAATAGTTCTCCACCTGTATACACAGGTGGGGAGAAGACAACAGCCAGAGCATCTTCTGTAAATAGCAGCAGAAGAAACACAGTCTTAGAGAGCCATCTACGTTTCAAAACTCCAGGCAAGCTTTGGCCTGGCAGGTGCCTAGTGATACTCTGCCATATCAAAACAAGCCTTAGAGTAGCTGTTTATTTATCAATTCTTAATTGAGTTGATGTTTACTTATGATTGCAAGCAGATGATTAATTTATTGCAGAGTCGGAGGAGTCAGATAGTGAGGAGATGGTTATAAAGAGAGATTATAATAGAGTTCTTTGCACTTGTGGGTCTGGTAATAAAAGATTGACTGATATAATTAGATGGGGCTTGGTAACAAATGCTATTACATTATGTCTGAATCTTATTTGAAAGTATTGGCCTTTTATCTTAAACTTATTAGGAGGTGGCTATAGGTTAAGTTGACACCTGATAGCTCTTTTACTCCTGCAAAAGGAGGGCTGAACTTTTGGAAGGAGTCAGCTGTTTTGATGTTTAGAGGCAATGGCAAGGTATCTCTCAGAAGTCAGTTCTCCCTCTTGGTTCTCAGAACAATAGCAGGATTGAGAGGGTCTTAAGTTTCAGCATTGTCACTAATGTTCTGGATAACTCTGGGCCATGAAAGGGCTGTGTTCGCTCTGTACTATGTCTGTGGCTACCTTGGGATCTTTATCTTGGCCAAAGCCATCCTTGAGAAAACATAGAGAGAAAAAGAAAGGGAATAACCTGACAGTGTGGTGAGAAAATGAGCTATAAGTAAGATAGGCTGGAGGTACAAACCCAGCTGTAGTGGGTTGAGTGGTAGGTCTCCTCCCCAAAAGAGGCTGACCCACGGAAACTATGAATGTGAACTTAATTGTAAAAAGGGTCTTTGCAGAAACAAGTAAGGATCTGAAAATGAGATAATCCTCAATTAACCATGTGGGCCTGAAATCCAGTAAGAAGTATCCTTCTAAGAGACACTCAGAGGAGAGATGGATGGAGAAGAGAAGTCTGTGGGAATACAGAGTTAGGCAACACAAGCCAAGGGATACCTGGCACCACTGGAAGTTAGGAGATGCAAGGAAGGGTTCTTCTCTAGAGCCTCTGGAGGGGAGCACAGCCCTACCAACACCTTGATTTCAGACTTCTGCCCTACAGAACTGTGAGAGAATATATTTCTGTTGTTTTAAAACACCAAGTTTATGATAATTTGTTATAACAGCCAACAGCCATTGCAAACTACTATACCAGCTATGCAGCAAATTCCTTGTTTGGCTTTGGGCAAGTCTCTTAATCTTTCTAAGCCTCAGTTTTCTCATCTATAAAACTGTGGTTATTCTGCTTATCTCAGCGTTGTGAGGACCAAATGCAAAGGCATGAGTACTGGCCCAACCCAGTGCTTGGTACATGAAAGGCATTGAAAGCATACCAGATTTCTTCTTCTGTCCTGTCCCATCCCTTTCCATATATGACATTTCAACATGAAATCTCTTTCATCTTCTCCTCCTCCTAAAATATCTGCAAAACCAACAGCCCTCCCCTGAAGAATGTTCTATTCTTCGGGAGCTGTTCTTAAGGCTGTCAAAGTAGAGGCGAAAGCACGGTACAGCTGGTATTCTTAAGGCTGTTGGGTGAGAGCCATGTAGATATTAACATTTTTTAAAAATGCAGTTCACTAAACACAACCCTATAGTGGAGCAGCTGAAGTCCATATTGCAGTCACAGTGGGGCTGGCCAGCTGGGGTCTGTTTCCTTCACATGAGGAGGTCTCAGGGTACATTTTCAGAGCTGCAGAACAGACAGCACACGGGAGCACATATAATATTCTGAGCTGCAGAAAGAAGCTGATATAAATGGTTTTGGCTGGATGGGTTCAGTTCACTGATTTTAGATCTAGAAAGTCATGACTGATTATATCCCACCCAATATAGGCTGGAGAAGTCATTGTTGGAATTTAGAGCATGTCTTACTTGAATAAATGTTTTTAAAAGCCTGTGCTCTTCTGAGGCACCAGAAAGATGAGAAATTAAAAAGAGCACAGGTCTACATTTCATTTCTGTCCTTGATCAGCTGCATAACCTTGGGCCAACTGCTTAACTTCTTTGTGACTTCATCTTTATGGTGAGGTTGTTGGGGCAGCTCATGTCAGCACTAATGTTCTGTGGTTCCATGAAAACTCGAGTCAGCCCCCATAAGTTCAGGTCGTAGATCCATCTAGCCCACATCTTTTGTCTGGCATGATTCCTGAGGATAGTAGAATTGCAGGAAGGCAAGAAGGGAAGAAAATTTTAGAGAAAAATGTAGGGTGTTGTCTTATATGTTCCATCCAGAGCCTAGCAGTCATCAAGGGGAGAACTAGAGATTTCCTAGAAACCCTGAAAACCCTCCGCTCCCTCGTTCTCTTGAGGAACCTGGGTTGATGACAATATCACCGTCTCTAAATGGCACTGTGAACCCACTGCCTGGGTGTTCAGTGGGCAGGAGCATTCATGGGGATGGTCCCCTCTTATGAGGTCAGTGGTATTTGCCTTTGGAACGTTGAATCCCATCACTTTGCCTTTTCTGCTAGAGGCTGCTTTCCTCAGCCTTCTCCATGTTTCCTGGTACTGACTGACCAATTCATTAATGGTGAGAGGGGAAAGGAATGGGAAGGAAATAAGCATTTTTTTGAGTGCCCATGTGAGCCTTATACCGTGAAGCATCTATCATCACAGCTATCTTCTGAGGCAAAAACTTTATTCCCATTTTAGACTTTATAAACCTGAAGCAAGGAGATACTTGGTAAGTTGAACAAATTGCTAACTATTAAGAACCATCTTCAGTAACCCATGTCTCTCTAGGAGCCTGAACTTCATGGCATCCTACCCTTACACCGTGAGGTGAGGCCCCATCTATCAGCCTGTGTCTCTGGGTGTGTGTTGTACACCAGGTACTGGGCTAAGGGAAGTGGTAGTGGGGGTGGAGGAGAGTGGGGAAGAAGAAATATGAAAAATATTTGTCATCTTTGCTCTTGAACTTATTATCTAATTAGATAAATACAAGGACCATAAAGGAGATACATAAGACAAGTTAACACTTTTATCAGCAATATAATAGAGACATGATGACAGCTGCTAACACTACAGCAGTTACTGTACACCACGTGCGAGAACCTCTCTAAGTACTTTGTCACTTGTTCATTTCTACAAACTTCTGTTGGTTTTTTATAGCTGAGGAAGCAAAGGCACAGAGAGCTTGAGAAACTTGACCAAGGCCCCCAGCATTTCATTTCCAGTCATGGAGCCAGGACTCCAATCCAGGCTGCTGAGCCTCTGTGCTCCACTGGTTATATTATTACTCACCGAGCAAGAGAATTGAAGGCCCACTTAAGGCTCACTGGTAAGAAAGAAGATCACCTCACGGTGATCCTGGTGGGTTTTATGGAGGAAATGGTACTCCAAAGGCCCATTTGGAAATTGCCTTATATCATATCAAAGAATACATTTCTAATGATGCAGTTTGCTACCAGCTCAGAACAGGCTGGGAGTAGAGGCTGGGCTTCTCCAACTCCTCCAATCTCATATTTATGACCAAACAACCTATTTTCTTTTGAGTTCTAACCTGAGATTTCCCTCTGAAATGAAGGGGGTAGAAATCAGATATTTTGAGAACATGTTTCCCCTGGGGGAAGCAGTGCTTGGAACCAGGGGCCCAGGGAAAGTTACACTAATCCACAGCTAACTATGGGCCGTGATAGGATCTTGGAGTGTCAGGTCCTGCAGTTTTTCCAGAAGCACCGATAGGAGTGAGTGCAACAGAATTATGGGCCTGGGTCAGTCCGCATGGCATTTCTTTTGTAAAAGCAAGAGCCTTGTCAATTGCAACCCCACTTTAAGGGGTGTGTGGGATTGAAACAAGATGGTTTAAAGAAGGGACTAGTGTCTGTGCTCCAGTCTTTTTTGCATTGCAAGCAATTACCCCCATGCTGAATACCAGGGGGTCTTGATAACTCCATGCAAAGTTGGGTACAACTGAGGCACATGGGGAACCAGATCGCGAGAGGCAGCAAACAGAGCCGGGTGAGTTCTCGGAGGTGATCTTGTGAACGATGGCAGTCAGATCAGGCGCCAACATATTTTAGGGAGGAAAACAATGAATTTACTGCCGTGACCAGGTAATACCCTCCAGGTTCCCACACCCCTCAAACTGTGCTTTTTTCCACCAACCTGCTTCACTGATTCACCTCACCCTCTTTCCTCCTCTATCTCTCACTCCTGCCTCAGCTTTCTGATTTCGCAAATCAGGAGATTGTGACTTGGAGAGAAGAGACTTACCCAAGTGGCTTATGTAGTTGATTGTTTTCAGAATATGAAACCACAGTTTCTGACTCCTGGTTTGAGGACTCGATTTCCTAGTAATGCTGTACTGAAATCTGGATTTCCCTTTAAGGCAAAGAGAAAAATAAGGGAGTCTTGAGACTTCTCTGAACTTGGATTTGAATTTGAGGCAACAACCTTAACTTCGGATGAGATGGTTGGCTATTAACCATGAACCCTTATGAAGTGAGTTTGGTCAAAGGGGTTTGGGGAACTGTTTTAGAGTTGAGTGCCTCTGTGACAACCAAAAACATTTACTGTTTCGAAAACAAATATGTATCCTTTTGAAATATTCAGGTGTGGATAAATCTGGAATACTCTTTTTAGAAAAACATTTGCTAGGAAATCCACTCACCTAGTGTGATAATTAAAAATGGTCACATTATTTCCTATCGCTATATTCATGCCCCTTGGCAGAGTGACTATCTCTCCCATCAACGGTAGTTACTCTATCCACCCCTCAAATCTAAACTTGACCTTGAAATTTGTTTTGATCAGTGGGCATTACCAAATATGGTGTAGTAGAGACATAGGAAGTATCTGTGCCTTGGGACTTACCCTCTTGCTGAACACCGTGAGATGGCCATGCACACAGATTGGTTTGTTTACTAGAGGTTGGAATAAACTAGAACAGAAAGAGGAGACCCCCTTGGGTCAACCAGGCTACAGCTAATCTGCCACCTGACTGTAGTAACAAATGATCTCAGGTGAGACACAAGGACCATCCAGCTGAGACCTGCCCAAATTTCTGACCAAAAAAATCATGAACAAATACAGTGGTTGTTGTTTTAGGTCACTAAGTTTGTGGTCTTCTGTTACAGCAGTAGGTAACAGATATGCCTAGCATTTTTAGCAATTATCTTCTTAGACATTATCTCAGTTTTAGAAGAGTTATCCAATAGCAAGCCCAGTCTAGACTTTTCTCCCTCAGGTTTAGCTTGGTGTGAGAGGGGAGGAGAAGGAGGAAGTGGAAAGAACTTTATTTATTTATTTAAAAAAGATTTTTGTTTATTTATTTGACACAGAGAGAGAGATCACAAGTAGGCAGAGAGGCAGGGAGAGAGAGAGGGGGAAGCAGGCACCCTGCTGAGCAGAGAGCCCAAAGAGGGGCTCGATCCCAGGACCCTGGGATCAAGACCTGAGCCGAAGGCAGTGACTTTAACCCACTAAGCCATCCAGGAGCCCCGTGGAAAGAACTTTTTAAAGTGTTTTGGTTTGTTTGTTTGAGAAGTTTTTCCCTCAGCCTAATTTATTTCTCAGACTCATCCAATTTGATTTCCTCTTCCTGACTCAAGTCTAAACTGCATTCAGGTATCCATATAGTTGAATTTGATAGTTACGTTGGTCATTTTTCTGTTTGCTTTTAAACCTGCTCTCAAACCCTGCTCTGCTTTGTATGTGTCACAGGGGCTTATCCTCATAAACTGTTTCCCAGGCTCCCTTGTCCACTGGAGTCAAACCAGGTTCAGCCAGTGAAAGGCACTAGTAAGAGATTGCAGGTGGGCAGAAGGGAGAAGAAGCCAATGTCTTTCCTGGTCTCTCTGCCTCAGATAGACATTTCTGGCAGTGGCTGGGTCCCTTCTACGGCTCCATGTCCTGTGGGAACCTCTTTCCACCACGTCCCAGTCCCCACTGACTGTGCCACCCTGAGTCCAGCTTCTGTCAGGGCACTTTGGCCCTCAGATTGCAGTAACCTTCCCTTTGACCCTTCAGTATAGAGATGGTGGCAGCTTCCTGAAGCTCTATTCTCTGGGTAGCCTTCTCTTCTCTTGCTTGTTATTTCAGCTCCTCTAATACCTTTGAGTTAATACCCCATATTGCATTTTCTATTTTTGAATGACCTCTCCTGGAGTTTTGTTTTCTCGACTAATCTCTTTTATGGTAGGATTCAAGGTCTCTAGAAGGGAAAGGGTGAGGAATGTAACAAAACTCACATTATGGAGAAATACTTAAAGGAGATCTGTTTTCTTTTTACCTGTACAGAGATGAATTTAACTTTAACCTTACAGTAAAGGGCACCCTCATTTTGGCTTAGAGTTGAAGGGCGTTGCTATATTCAGCCTTATCATGGGTCTGAAGTAAGAGGAAAAAGGCATACATGCATGACAGTTTGTGTTAGTGAATTCAGTCCTCTTTATTGGAAAACAGATGTCCCACAAAGATTCTGTGGCATGACCTTTCCCAAATAGACTAGAATAGTGGTTCTCAACTAGGGCAGTTTTGACCTCCTGGAATCATTTTTCTGGGGAGACCTTTTTAGTTTTTACTCTTGGGATAGGTGTATGCTATGAGCTGTGTGCTAGTGGGTATAGACTAGGCATTCTGCTAACCATTCTGTGATGCACAGGACACCTCATAACAAAGAATTATCAGCTGTAAAATATTAATAGTGCAAAGTGTGAGATACCCCTGGTGTAGGAATTGCTGATTTCATGTCAGTTTTTTCCCAACTTCCTTACCATGTGTAGGCAATACTTTGCCTTACCCCATCTTCATCTCCTTGAAGAGCTGAAAATGTCTCTTTATGTTCTAAGAGGTATCTCTTTGGTTTTAAGCAGAAGAGATTGTTTCCTCATTTTTTAAAAAATGGTTTTCTGGCTCAGTTTCTTATGCTAATAGCAGAGAAGTAGATTGAATCCTGAATCAAGGTGGGAATCAGATGTAAACAGGACTGAATTTGCAAAAAGTAGGGATTTGGTTTAGTTTTTGCTTATGGGCCAGAAAGATGGCTGTAGCGTCTCTTAACCTTTGGGAATTCTGTTTTCTAAAGCTATCCTTGGAGAGGAACGTCATTCCAACATCTGCCACAGCTGAAGGCTTTGCACAGGACAGCGTATCATTAGCTTAAGAACAGAGTGAGCATGTGCAGATGGGCCTATAATTTTTAATATGACATTGGCCATAATTTATCATGTCATACCACCCACTCACAACAGGCCCATCAAATGAAATGCTAAATGCCTTTCTTATCAACACTTGATGGGAAAATGCTGTTCTGGCATCTTCCTCTAAAGGAAACAGAAATCCAACCATGTTCTTTGCAGCCTAGAGCTCTTGCACACAAGATCAGAATTGTTTTTCTCCCCCCAGATTTATAGACATTTACAAGAAAGCACATCCTGTTTGGAATTTAGAGGGGCAATGGAGAGACAATTATTTAATAAGTTTCTTTTTCTTAAAATTTGTTCAAGCTGTTTTATGACTTAAAAAACTCATATATATTCCTTGTACTCTTAGGAGCAGCTTGCTCTTTTCCATTCTTATTTTCCACACTGACTTTTTGTGGCTGACCCATGTACCAATTATTAGAACTCCTTGGGCAGTGGTTAGTTCCTCCACAAAATGGGTATAGTCATAAAATATTGACCCCAGGAGAAAAAGGGCTTAATTCTGAGGCCTGGGGTGAAGTACATATGTTAGAGTCCTATTAAATTAAAGGCTCAGTTTCTACTGTGGGTGCCGAGACTGGATCCTTCTTTCCCTGTTGGTGGCACCTCTCAATAGTGCAGACTTTCTGCAAAACTTGGGTGGCACCCAGTCAGCCCAGGCCTGGCAGGAGAGTCGGATTGAAGGCAGAATATGTTCTTAGGACATTACAGCTGTGTGGATCTTCTCAGGGCTAGACTGGACTCTGGAGCCAAGAGAAAACTGTTTCTCACATCCGTAAGAGGTAGACAATTGGAAGGGAAATCTTCAACTTCTGAAAATTTTAAGGAGTTGGAAATGTTCCTTCTTTTCAGATACCTGCCTGGGTTTGACCCTTTAATCATTTTAATAAATCACAGTAATGCACTTCTAGATGGGATCAACTAAAATGCCTGGAGAATGGGTCCTGGTTCATTTAATTTCCTAGTTAACTTAGGGGAAGCCACAGATGATTCTTCTTCTTTTTTAGTGTTTTTTTTTTAAATGTAATTTATTTTAATTTTATTTTAAATTCCAGGATAGTTAATATGGCACAGATTCTTCTTGATTCAACCCAGTTAAATATAATTTCTGTGACTAAGCTTCTCAGTGCTGAGTCATCCTTCTCAGATCCCTGATAGAGAAGACGGCTGGGTGACGATGCACTGATCCCCAAATACTCCTGACATTTCATGAAGCATGCCTAAAAGATGAATGCTAAAAAAAAAAAAAAAATCCACAGCTTTGCCTTTTTTAAAAATTGCATTCCTATGAATTGAGGGCTGGTTGTGACGATTAAGAGGACATGAAGAGTTACAAAGTCTGGCCTGTCGTAAGCTCTCAGTAAATGGTAGTAAATCCTCGATGTTACTACACGAAAGCATTTTTGCTTTTAAGCAGTGCTTTTTATAAAATATTATGGTACGTTTCTAGGCTGACCTTGAAGTAAAATACTAACACAACTTTGTAAAACCAAAATGTGAATGGGAAAGGAGTATCAATTTCTCCTCATGAGCAGGTTTCAAATCTCTTATTTGGAAGATTTAAATGTAAGTTTGAAGAAGTAGGACCGAGGTCATGTCTTCCCCTGTTGGACATTCTTCCTGATGAATAAGTATTAAAACTGCTTTGAATTTGGTTTCCCCCTCAGATAAGGATTTATTTTTTCCATACGGTCTTTTCTTTGCACCTGAAGGAGCATTGAGGGTGAAAAATAGAGGCCTGTTTCCTGTTCCTAACTGGAACCCTCAGAAGGTTGTCAAACCAGAGCAACAACTCTGTGGGATTTATGCCTGGGACCTGTCAAAGTAAAATTATCATAGCAAGCCCTCTCTGCTATCAATCAAAGGGGTATTGGGGATGGCAAGGACAGGCATTTTTCAAACTTCTTTACTGTGCATATTTAGGTTTGTGCCTGGGGGAGGAAGAGCTCCTTTGAACAGCTCTTGTAGATTTCTTTTCCATCAGATGGCAGCTCGCAGAACTGCTTAATCTTCCCCGAAGGGTTTCTCTCATTGGCCTGCTGAGAGTACAGCCAGAGACAATCCAACAGCAGATCCCAGAAAACAAGGCATCACCGTGAAAGGACACGTGATGCAAGTCTGGTCCCTCCGAGGTCATGCCTTGGAGAGTGGACTGTCTATTTAAGCTTATCTGCCCTCGCCTCTGTAAGGATCGAAGGGGCCTTTGCAAAAACAGTCCCTAAAGCAGACGCTGCCATCAGAAGTTGTGTGTGTTCTTCTGTCCTCTGAGGCCATTTCCGCATTTGTCAAGGCAAAGGTTGAAGGGGAAGGGACAAGGATACGGGTCCCCCATTCGTTCCTGTCTGTCAGAGATCCACTCTGTCACGATAACATTCAGGGAGTCTGTTTATCTGTCCGGCTACTGGAGGTTAAGGCAAGGGTAACACAAAGAAGAGAAGAAATCCTGTTTGAAAAGTTTACAAATCCTGCCACAAGGGCTGTAAACAGAGTTCAGCCGGTGGTGGAATGTGTAAAATACTGCCACATTGATAGGGACCTGACTCTCTAGCACTACAAACCCGCTCATGTAAACAGAGGAACAGTTGCTGCCTTTCGGGTCTGTTTTGGCTTAAAGTCTGAAGAACACATTGCCTTCAAAGTGAATTCTTAGGTGTCACTTCCCATAAGTTATGGCAGAAGATTACAAAGCTACTGATATAACATATTAGTTTGATGGACAGAATTATACCCCCAACGCTTCCTGCTCTCCCCAATGACGCACACTAACTTAGTGTGCTGTGACAGCTGACTTGATTTACCACCAGTCCGGGAGGCCAACCGGGAGAGGGAACGTTCACATGGACGCGGGGCCTGAGACTGGCCCAGAGCCTAGTTTATAAAGCTGCCCTGTAATTCACCACAAATGTGTCACCATTAAAAGAGGAAAAAAGGATTGCAGATAATAAATACTCTCTAATTTATTAGCTAACAACAAAGAGATCAGAGCCAGTTGTGATGTGATTGTTTGACATAATATTGTCAAGGAAAAAAAGCTAAGTTGACCAGAGAGGTAAATTACACATTCAAGCAGATGCATCAGATCTTGGCTTGTCACAAGCCCAGCTAAACAAAACACCAAACAGAGGAGAGAACTGGCAAAGAGCAGAGTCATTTATCTCTGAAAGAGACATATTCAAGAGCAAGTGAAATAAGACATAGTTCTTTTGGACTTGGTCAGAGGCCAGGTTTTAACTGTTATAAATTAAAGGTTTTGTGTATCGGATTTGGCAATTCTAGTTGCTTTTGTCATGGTAGAGAGACGTTGGATTTTTCTGCCTGTCTTAAACCCATAGTTTGGTCAGCTGGGATGTCTGTCCTTGCAGCTAGCTGTTGGAGCGCCTGTGCGTTCTGGTAATTAGAACAAATATCAGAATGACTTTTGTATGCGTCCCGTTATAAAAGCAGTGGCTTTAGAAAATGTCTTAATCGCCTTGTTTTTGTATAATTTCCTCCATTGCGGTAATTTAGGAATACTTGTACAGGACACCACACAGGGATTTATATTCATATCAGAGTCATGGGATCTTGGGGTTGGAAAAAAACGTTGCATCCTGCATCCCACCCAGGATGCGCAGATAGCTGTGTGGTGTTGCCTGGAGGCCTTCCAGGGTCTCCGAGCATCTGCTGCACATTAGGACAATAGAGCTCAGAGTCACCCAGTGCCCGCTGGGCTTTTGTTCTTGTGTAAGCTACTGCCCAGAAAAACTCTCCCCTCTAGTACTTGGGAAGCTGGGTTTTCAGACCTAAATGTCGCCTCTGCTTTGTCTCTTGTTTTATTTGTCCTCAGTTTTAGCCTATCGTTAGAACTTAGATTTCCAGGTTTTATTCAACAATCTGAAGGCAAGGATGGAATATAGTAGAGAGGCTGGAGGAAATTCCGTTTTCATGGGTATTGATTCAAAGAACAACAGTTTTTTTTGTTGTTGTTGTTGTTTTGTTTTGGGTTTTTTTTGTTTGTTTTTCTTTTTCTTTTTTTCTTTCTTTTTTTGGGGGGTATATGTAGTTGTTCTGCTGTAACTGGACTAGAATCTCTTTCTTTTTTCTTTCTTGCTTTTTCCTTCTTTTTCAATTAATTATTTTTTTGCAGAACCTTATCATGACAGTTTTTGTGAGATGTTTTGTTGAAATCAATATATTATGTTTATGTTCTCACTGATGTACCTGTTTAATAGAAGTTTCTAAATGACAAGAGAGAAAAAAAGAAGAGGGGGTAGAGGGGCTGGGAGAGGTTGATTTGGTCTGGGTTATCCTAGGTGAAAAGGATTTGTTACTGTCATTTCAAAGTGCTCATATATCCTACATTTAATAAAGTCTTTTACATTTTTTTAAAGATTTTATTTATTTATTTGACAGAGAGAGATCACAAGTAGGCAGAGAAGAAGGCAGAGAGAGAGGAGGAAGCAGACTCCCAATTGAGTGGAGAGCCCAATGCGGGGCTCAATCCCAGGACCCTGAAACCATGACCTGAGCCAAAGGCAGGGGCTCTAACCCACTGAGCCACCCAGGCACCCCAGTCTTTTATATTTTTGAGGGGAATGAGACTCTCCCCTTCCTCTGGGGCGGGGGGGGGGCGGGAGAGAGGGAGATTTGTGTGAATCTGCTTTTCCCCCATGTGATTTTTGAAATGTTATCAAGATTTCCATGATCAGGTCTATACGAATTTTTTTGTTGCTGTTATAAAATAAAACACTTTTTGTCTGGGCCTACAGACCTAGCTTTTTATGTTTCTCATAAGCTCTCTAAGGGCTTCTATCTTTTCTTTATCTCTCTTTTCTTTTTTATCTCTGCATTCATCTTTCCAACTTGACGATATAATTTCATGATGGAGAAAATAACAAAACAAGACCTTATTAATTCTGCCTTTTCTCTGGCATTTGAAGGGTTTTGTTGTTGTTGTTGTTGTTGTTTTGTTTTGTTTTAGTCTGCTTTTCCAACAGTAAACTTGTTTTCTTCCTTTGAGCATTGCTTTTGTAAGTGACTTCTTAAAATCTGAGTTCATCAGAATGTCTCCCATGCAGTCATATTGTTTTGATTTCTTTGGCTGTATCCCCATTCTTCTTGCTTCTCCAACCTTCTTTGTTGTTCATTTTCATTAATTATATACCCAGAATTTTATTTTTAGTGGCATCTTTCCTTCTTGAGTTTCATGTCTTATTAGAGTCAATATGGAAAGGCTATTTTTATTTTCTCTGATTAAAAAAGGTGCTAATTAAATGGAGGGTATTTATATGTTTATGTTCCCGAATTTCTCTGTCATTAACCAACTAGGCATGGTCACTTTCTCCAAGGGATCTCATATCTTTCATACTACCAGTCTTTGTATACTGTGTGTCTGGTCCTTACTAGCATCCGTTATGCTCAATGAGCTATTTTCTGTAATGTTCACTAAATGAATTCCTGTTAAATTCTCCTGGTTTCCAAATAAGACTTCCTTATCTCCCCCATCTGCTATTCTCTTTCCTTTCAGTTGGAAATACCTTCCTTTTGAACAAGGTGTACTCTAGCATTGTCACATTCTGGTCATGCCTGATCACCTGCCCTCACGAGTTTATTTCAAGTTCATTTTATTTTAGGAAGTTACAAACTCCCCCCCCCCCCGCCCCCAGGACTTCTTCTTGCATCTGGGATATGGCAACAAACCCTTCTTAGCCATGCTTCCTAGGTCCTCTTAACCTTGCCCTCCATGGACCTTTTTAGCCTTACCTTCTAGAAGCTTCTCCCTCAGACTTTTTCTAGTCATTTTAGTTAGAGGACAAACAAAACAAACAAAACAAAAGGTCACTAAAATGCCATGTCTTTCATTGCTTTTTACTTTTTTCTCTTTGAACAAATAATGTGTGCAAAATGAACTTTTGAAGTCTTAGGACATACAGTCTAGGGCCAACCCAAATTAGAAGTGATTCCTAATTAATACTACCAAAGAAGGCAATTTCAGCTGTTCTTTAAATCATCAAGGATTTACCAGAGAGAGCTTGACTCTTGTGGTACTGGTTTATATCCATTGGGAATAAGACCTAGAATTTCAGAAGCATTGATTCAGAGAGAAAACTTCAGGACTCTGAGCAGGAGTCTGCGGTCACCCTTGAGCACTGAGTACCTGAAGTACACTGATATTTCTACACATTGCTACACATCACTGTCATTATTCAGTCCACAACCATTGCCAGGATAGGTAAAAAGCAAGATTTCACATTAGACAGAGCTAGGAAAGTCCATCTCTTCTCAACCAAGAAGATGGAGTATGAGCCAGATTGCAGATCACAGGGCCCAGTGGATGGGATTGGTGAGGAAATGGATAGAGAATACAGTAGCTTGAAGGCAGCATCAGGCAAAATAGATTAAAATCATTTTGAGAGAAATAAATCCTAACAATGGATACATTGTGCCAAAGAAATGAAGTTCAGGAAGGAAGGAATTCATTAGGAAGTATACCAAACAGAATAAAATGTAGCAGAAAGGCACATATTGGAGAGAATAAAATGTTTCAATTTGAAGGGTGTGGGGTTTCCCAAGATATCACTGACCAGCTGTAAAGCAAATGAATAAAATATGTAGCCAAGTCAGATGTACAGTCAATGAGAATAGGTTATTATAGACCAATGGTATCATGTGACCAGTTTCATCTTTACAATTATACTACCCATTGTGTTATTTTTTTAGATCTTCCAAGAAAAGCTGGAGTTTTACCTGATTCCTGATAGAGGAAACTCACCTTACAATTGGTATTTAATTAATTGGAAATTAACTAGATATGGGATGTTGTTTGTTGGCTTATCTTGGTCCAGGGAACCTTAATGGTTTTCTGGAATTAGAAGGGGATTTTATTATAATAAACAGAGTATCACCATGTAAGCTTTTTAATTACCTTTTCTTCCAGTGAAAAGTTAGTTCTATCTCATCACTGTGCTAAAAGGCTCAGAGCCATCAATTACCTTCATTTCTTTTTCTGGAGAATTTGGAGGTTTTTAGGTCAATACTGAAATCATTAGGTCTGTCCCCGGGAATTTCCTCCTGCATTGCAAGCATATTCATTTACTAGTTCTGGTATATTTCATTCAGGGTCCTTTGGAAAATTTTATTTTTAAAAAAATTTTTAAAAATATTTTGTTCATTTATTTGAGAGAGAGAGTGAGCGAGCGAGAGAGAGAGAGCACACAAGCAAGAGCAGAGGGAGAAAAGAAACAGACTCACCTGCTGAACAGGGAGTCTGATGCAGGGCTCAATCCCAGGACCCTGGGATCATAACCTGAAACGAAGGCAGATGCTTAACTGACTATGTCACCCAGGCACCCTGAGAATTTTTATTTTATATGTAATTCTCAACATTAATGAAGTTTATTAACGGTGCTCTTTGCAGTGGAGTATCAAGGGTAGGGCAGAGAGTGTGGTCTTTAGAGAGTTTTAAAACAATAACAAAACCAACTAAAACTTAGTCTATTTTATCATCACCATATACTGGCAGTTCAAACAATAAAAATGATAAAGCATGCCCTTCTGGAAAAAATTTTAAAAATACTTTTTTTCAGTACAACTTTTAAATAATTGCTATGAGTTCTGTTTTACTTTAATAATATAGGCGTACACTTCAAATTAATAAAAATTATCTTTTAATACATATTATATTCCAGTTGAATAACTCCCAGCTATGCAGGCAGCCTTAGTATCTGGGAACTCAGCTACACATATCTGAGAGTAAGTTCATAGTGGTTTGGTATCATTGGAGATTATTTTGGGTGGTCAATATCTTCAAAACCCTGGTAGTACATTTTCCTGCACTTAAACAATGGATTTGAAATAGTCATAGTTCAGTGATTGAAAGTTAAAGAAACAGGTCTTGAATTATTTCAATTCTGTCATTCTACAAGACCATTTGAAACATCTATAGGTACTTTATATGGAAAACACTAAAATAGAGGGCAAACCATGAGGTACACTATTTTTCTTCATTCATGAAATTTTCTAATGCATTTGAATTATATTTTTAAAATTATAATTTGTTTTCTTTTTAATTGCTATTTATTTTAAGACCAAAAAAGAAAGTAAGAAAAAATTATTATTCATTGTTGTGGGATTATAACTGAAAAAAATTGTATACATATATCATATATATTTAAGGAAAGGGTCTTAACCATGATCTTCTCCTCATGTCAAATATGCTAGGTGTGGCACTGGGTACTTGTATTTTTTTGGTTATAAGTGATAAAAACTCAATTCAGATTGCTGAAGGAAAAGAAATGATGAAATTTAGTTACCTCTATCAATGAGCTTTTGCTTAGTAATGAAGCAACATAAAACCGAATAGCTTAAAATGGAAGTTATTTACTTGGTCACAATCCTTGGATTGACCAGGTGGTTCTTTCTAGGCTCCCTTTGCCAAAATGAATGACCTCACTGTCTAGAGTTTCAGCTGGATGGCTCGAATAGCTCTCCAAATGGCCTTTCTTCTAGGAAGCTAGCCTGGGCTTTTTCACTGGTGGTGGAAAGTTTCCCCTAACAGGAGAGCACAAATGCCAATGCTCAAGGATCTTCAACCATTTACTCGTATTACATTTGTTATTGACTAATTTTCTAAACAAGCTGCGTGGCCAAACTCATATTCTAGGGTGGAGAAATAGCTTCTACCTCCTGGAGGAGTGGCAAGGTCATTTTGTGAAGTGGAGTATACATAGGGATAAAAGGAGCTATTGTAGTCATTTTTATGAATAATCTACCACAGACCCACAGAGCTGTGTTAGGTTCAGGTTCAGATAACTATGTCAGTAATTTCTCTCTCCGCATCTCATTTCTGCTTTCCTGTGTAATTTGGTTCGATTTTTTGGTTTGTTTTTAACAAGTTCTGGTAAGATAGCCAACCTCAGCTAAAGGATTACTCTGTCCAATGTAACAACCTCCCTGGAAAGAAGGCTCTTTCCCAATGGTTCAGACAAAATTGCAAGATTGACTTTCATTGGCTGGATTTCAGTTGCATTCCAACCCATGAACCAGTTACCAGGGTCTGGCCCATACCTTATACCAGGCGATGGGGTCAGCTCCATCTGAATCACATGAAATGAAAGATAATAAGTACTGGTTCTCCAGAGAAAATTGTGTTAATGATTGTCACCAGAAGAAAAATGAATTAATGCTGTATAATCAAAACCAAGAGCTTTGACGCCATTGATGTGCTCCGGTCACAGCTTCAAGGAGAGAATTGGATTTGGCTTGCCTGCTTAGGTTTATTGTGGTTGTTTAAACTCACTTCTCATAAGCCTTGGAAAGCAACACAAATGCTTTCCATAATAGGTCTATAAAGTGAGCTGTATTTATATTGCATATTTTTTCAAAGTCACGTGCACAAATATTTTTATAACAAATTTACAAAGGCAGACAGCATCTTTGCATGATGAACCCATCATGTAAATGTACTGATGTGCCACCTGAGCACAACTACAGAGATGTGACCAAAAAGAAGCAAAACAAAACAAAAAACTCCAGAAATTCAGAATGACATTTGAGCAGTGTACATAGATTTACAGGGTTATTGGGGGAGACACATTTTGGAGTATACAAATTTTGGCTATAGAACTGGAAAGTGAACTCCAGAAGCCTACTTCTTAGAGTCAAGAATTACTTGGGTTCTCAGTGATTGAAATCCCCATCACCAGTGTTCATTTATGCCAGCTTCGTGTTGCCAGCGAATTCTACTCCTGCTACCAGCTTCTCATTGATGTGCTTTATCATTCGCGGATGATTCTCAGTGAAACAGGCTGAGTGGGTTGATGGAAAGCTCACTTACCTGTATTCAGGGTTAGTTCTAGCTCCACCACAGAGGGGAATAGATAAATCCCTTCCCCTTCCTGGGCCTCAGGTTCCTTATCTATCAAGTGCATGATTCCGGCAACTGATCTCAAAGAGCTCTTCCGGCATATCTGTGTTTTGCCCCCAACACCTTCTCCGAATGGTCTTTGTTCATTCCCCTGTCCTCTGTGTGACTTGGTTAGCCCTTGGCTGGGGGATGTGCACTGACCTGTTTCCCAGGCTTCCAAATCTGTGGCTTTTGGTCCTTAAATTTGGCTGGCTCTCAGTTTTCTCCCCAAGGAGAATCCCCTGGACAAGTTCATGCTTTCCAGCAAGTTTACTGGAAGAAATAGTGTCCACCAATGAGATTTGTGACCCCTCTGTGTCACAGTTGGCACAGGCCCTAGCTTGTGCCTTACTTCACTGGGGACATGCTTGCTGCCATTTGTCCTTCCCTAAATCCTTGATACCCATTTTCTCCACAGAAAATATAAAGGTGCCCTAACAAAATATCTCTCATAAATAAGTAGAATTGTTTTTGTGGGATTTTATGAAGACATTACTGTTAGTATTTTGGGAAATCTTTGTAGTTGATTTTCAATTCATTTTCAGGATTGGAAAAAAAAAAAAGTCATATGTCATTCTTTTGAAAGGTACCTTTTATTTTTTATTTTTATTTTTTTAAAGATTTTATTTATTTATTTGACAGGCAGAGATCACAAGTAGGCAGAGAGGCAGGCAGAGAGAGAGGAAGGGAAGCAGGTTCCCTTCTGAGCAGAGAGTCAGATGTGGGGCTCGATCCCAGGACCCTGGGACCACGACCCGAGCCGAAGGCAGAGGTTTTAACCCACTGAGCCACCCAGGTGCCCTGAAAGGTACCTTTTAAACTTCAATGATCTTAACTTGGGGGTGTACCTCTGAGGTCATCTTTCCCTTTCTGTGAAGTTGATTTCAAGGCAAACTTGTTTCTAATGAATGTTTCAATTTGTTTTATTATAATCTGGGACTAAAAAGGGAACTTCCAAGAAAGTAGTTTTTCATGGCCCTTAATTTATCTCAGTCTTTCTCTTGTTTATGGTTTTGCCAAACATCATTTAAAAGCAGCATGGAGTTCAAAGAAAAACAAAACATGAAAACACTCCAGTTTGAGAAATGGAGGTGATCTCTTGAATTCAGGGCTATTTCCGAGGAGGCCCTGTTTCCCCAGGTTTGTGTCATGGTCACTTTGTCGTTTTGCCTTTTAGGCATCAATAATGCATTCTTTCATAACACATCGCTCGAGTTCCCGTGTAACTTGTCTCACATATGGACAGTGTTTTCTCCTCGACTAGACTGGAATCCCAGGCAGCTACCGTGCCTTGCCCATCCCTGAATGTGCTGCACCTGGCCGGACACCTGCTAGATGGTACACGCTTGCTGGGTGGTACACACAGTTGTGTGCTCAAATGGAAAAATAACACATAGACCATAGATGTTGGAAGAAGGAAGTAAGTGGATTTTGTTAATATGGGATCCTCAGAGAGTTAACTTTGTAAACTTGGAGGTCCTCCTTTGTTATAGTGTCAAAACCACTATGGACTCTGATAAGTCCCACAGGTTTAAAAAGAATAGGAAGCTCTCTTCAGCCCGCTCCAATTCATCTCTCATTATAATGAGGGGTTTGATTTCATCATAACACACTGAGAAGTCATCTCGCATTGGAAGGGGCCAGTGTACTCTAAAGGAAACCTGAGAATTGGGTTCATTCATCCTTTGTTCTCCCTTTTAGCAGTGATGTGTACCTTTAATGCTGGAAGGAAGCCTGTAGAAATGTGTTTTTTATTTAGAGGTGGGATGGTCATTTTAGTTGGGGGAATGTGGCTATAAAGATTTGAATCAGGGGCGCCTGGGTGGCTCAGTGGGTTAAGCCTCTGCCTTTGGCTCAGGTCATGATCCCAGGGTCCTGGGATCGAGCCCTGCATTGGGCTCTCTGCTCAGCAGGGAGCCTGCTTCCCCTTCTCTCTCTGCCTGCCTCTCTGCCTATTTGTGATCTCTGTCTGTCAAATAAATAAAATCTTAAAAAAAAAAATTTGAATCAACTTCGTTGCTTCTCATGATGTCTTTCCAGGGGGTGATTCAACACTTCAGATCCTTAAATTGCAGAAGTTTTGTCCCATCAGAGATGTGTCTATTCATACTCCCTGTATTGGGTCTGTTTTTATTCTTGGGAGAGGTGTCCTGAGTAATGAAGAGAAAGGGACACAGTGAAAAACATACAACAATATTTTCAGACATGTTTCAGACATGAGAAAGGAAAATGAATGGGACACTATAATCATATGGGAAATGGTGAGAGATAAGAATCATGCCCCGTACATAACCTTCTGGAATCATCCTTGCCAATTTCTTATGTGGGGTTCAGTAAATTAAATAAGCTTTCCTTAGCCCAGTACAGTCTGTGATAGCATAAGCCTTCATTGTGGTATCACAGGCAGACATTCAGCTTTGAAGACAGGAAACTGACACCTTTCAAAAGTGAAGGAAACTGTGGCAATTTGAAACATTCCAACCATATTAATTCCAGTGACAGTTATCCTTTAAGTCACTTGAAATAGATTCCCCTTTTCAACTTGCAAAATTTATATTTGATCCTTGTGACCTCTGGGACCCGCAGAGAGGCACCATATGTGAGTGTGTGTCTCACAGGAGGCAGAAGTAGGGAAATTGCTGATCCAGTCCTTTTCATGTCTTTCTTCACCCCTTTGCTCTTCCCTGTACTTGATTCATGTTTCTATGGTGAAACCTCACATTTCCAAAAGAAAGGTTGGGTAGCATGGAGTTCTTTATTTAAGGGCAAAATTTTTATTATTGCTTTTCCATGTAGACTGAGAGTATCATCTGTCGGGCTTCAGGGATGAGGACTTCCATAATCCGTCTTGGGCTCCGTGATTTCATCAGGCATCATCAACCCCTGGTTAACAAAATTGCTTCCCCTCACTGTGCTCACACCCATAGCAGCCAGTGCGTGCTTTCTCTATCCCCAGGAACATTCTGGAATGTGTGATCTCCAATTGTGGGCCCATTGCTAGAAAGTACTCCTCACTTTCTACATGGGCAGGAACTTGGGACGTCTATAATGACCACTTGGAGGGGCTGGTGTGGAGCCTCAGGTTTTTACTTAAAAGTGGGTTAAGGAGGGCACGTATTGCATGGAGCACTGGGTGTTATACATAAACAATGAATCATGGAACACTACATCCAAAACCAACGATGTACTGTATGGTGACTAACATAACAGAATTAAAGAAAGAAAAAACGGTGATGGGGAGAAGTCAGAGGACACCCATCAGGCTCTTTTGGGCTCTAGGTGACTGGACATTCATCACTGTGAGTGAAGAGTCATGTCTTCAGCTTTGCATGTGTGTTGGTTTGATGTTATTATTAGTTCATTCAGACATGAGAGGTGACTTTATTAGTTCATCCAGATCCTGACTTAAAAACAGGAAGACTAATGTGTTATTTGCATTTGAGTGAGGGATGGTGGTCAGAGAGCTACCAGATTGTTCACATCTGTTTTCTAAGGCCCATTTTTTCTGGTATCAGTGTAATTGGTCAAGTACATTAATCATCAGCAAGATTTCTAAGTGAGCATGGATGAAGGCAGAGTTGTTAAGGTTATAGGCCAGACTGCCCATGTTTTGAATCCTGGAACTAACCTTGAATCCCGGTGTGATTTCAGGCCACTTATTACCTTCATTAAGCCTTGATGAACTGATCTGGAATATGTAATCCTAAGGGTACTTACTCCATAGAGTTGTTGGAAAGGTTCAATAAAAATGATCAAAAAGTATATCAAAATGCTTGACACGTAATAAGAGTATTCAATAGATATTAATACTCATACTAGTAAGAAGTAGTAATTGTTTTTCTTTTAAAACAAAGTTAATTGGATTTTTCCCCCCCAAGATTTTATTTATTTACTTGAGAGAGGGAGCAAGAGCATGAGTTGGGGGTGGGGAAGGTCAGAGAGAGAAAGCGAGAGAGGGAGAAGGAGACTCCCCCCTGAGCAAGGAGCTAGAGGCATACTAACACTTTCTTATACACCAGAAGTCTTTGTCTAGATTTGATGTTGCTTTGTTTGTGTTTGTGAGTATGTATATGCCATTTTTTGGACATCTGCTGTCTACCAGTAATGTGCTCTTCACCATGTTACCTAACTTAGTTCTCATACTACCTGTTTGTGGAAAGATGCATAATTTCCATTTTCCTGATTAAGAATCTAAGGTACAGGGAAATAATTAAAATTAGTAGAAGGTCAAGCTGCTTAGGTCTGTTTATTAAATTTCATATTTCTGAACTAGTCTTTGCTACCCCTTCACTTAAGACCATATATTGGACCTTGAAATACTAGTATCTATTTGGTACAGTGTCATTACTTTCTGTTTGGTACAATGTGCCATTTTTTATAAGTTTTGGGAAATACCATAGTATATAAATGGAGTGGATGAGCATTGAGACTTCATTTCCAAACTCAACACATTAGAGTTCACAATTAGAGCAATAATAAAAGATCAATTTATTTTGATTCCAGAGAGCATTCAATCTCTGGGTAATGATCCAAAGGAATATATAGTCTGGGAGTTCCCAAGTAGCTCTTCAGTGATATAGGAGGGACATATGATATTACCAAAGTTTTGGGAAGTTCAAATTTTAGGTAACCTTTCTTAGATGGACCCAAGATGGTCATGCCTCCTTCTTTAGGGACGATTCAGGGATGTGATGAAACAGGTGGTTTGATATAGAAAGACATCCCATAATGAACGAGCATCTCCATACCTCTCTATATGCAGTCTTCTCTCTCTAGGCAAGAACGCTCTTAACTTCATAAACATAATATTCTTTGTTTTCTAACAGCTTTATTGAGATACAATACACATGACATACATTTTTACCCACTTAAAGTATACATGTCAATTGTTTGTTTTATCTCATCATTAATTTTTAAAATTTAAAATATAATAACATAAAATTTGCCATTTTAACCATTTAGTGGCATCAATCACATTCACAACATTGTGCAACCATCATCACTGACTATTTAAAAACTCTTTCATCACCCCAACAGAAGCAGCTCCATCCCTATTAAGCAATAACTTCTCATTCACCCTCCCTGAGCACCTGGTAACCTCTATTTTGCTTTGTATCTCTATGAGTTTTCCTACTGAGGATGAGTGGAATCATACAATACTTGTCTTTTCATGTCCAGATGATTCTAGTTAGCATCGTGTTCTTGAGGTTCGTCTGTGTCATACTATGTGTTAGACTTTCATTCCTTGAATGAATGGCTGAATAATACTCCAGCATACACATTGTATTCTTGTATTCCATCCACTGCTCTTGCTCTTATGAGTGAAATAATCAGTTTTGTGTCAAATGTTTCATATGACTCAATCAACTTGGAAAACCTGTTGAGAATATTTCTGGAATGGTAACTTCCCATCTATAGTCACTGGTACTATTATTTACTTAATGTTTTTCTTTAAGTCCGTTCACTTTTTTTCTTACTACTTTGTATACTTATTATATCTTGTCCTAAATAATGTTCATGAAATCCATTGACATAAATATTGTCTATTACTATTGAAATGATTTAAATGTATTTGGCTATGTAGTTCCTAAAGTATCTTCTTTATCTCAGCCTAGTATATGATGTACAACACATCTCTAACCACTGAACCTGGAGGGTGGGCTTTTATGTAAGTATTAGTATAAATGTGGAACATACTCCCCTCCTACCCTTCCCCCATGAAATATGAAATGTGACAGCCCAGGGTCTGGACTAGGAGTTAATTAGAAGGTTCAGATTCTGGGCCAAAATTACCCTTAATCACCTCTGTGATCTTGACATAGTCCCCTGTGTCTTAGTTTCCTCTCTGCGTTAAGCAGGTTGGGATAAATCATCTCCTTTCTTCCTGCTCCCTCATTTTTGGGCACTCTGTTTCTTTCTTCTCTATGTTCAGGAATGTGACAGGCTTAGCACATGCTTTTGTACTTCTGTTCCATGGGGCTGTACCAAATGGGTTTTCATTTCTTGGGCTTTGTAGTATTCCCAGTCTCTCCCCTTTTGATTCCTCTCACCCCCATTATGTTAGATCAAACTCAATCTGATATAACTCTTAATGATCTCATTTTTAAGGAGGACATTAAGATAGCCTGCATCAAGGACATCACTTACCTTCATTTAGAACTGGGGGCATCTGCACTGTGTCCATTTCTAGCAGCAATAAAATGGTAGTAAATCAGAAAAAAATGCCATGCTCCTTAGAGCTTTGAGAATGAGCCTTGGAGCATTCTGCTTACAGGGATGTCAGCCTGTTGGGGGAGTAAATCAGCTCTGTCCTTAGACCCCATTGCATCAGGCAGATCTCTGATGTTGTGTGATGAGCTTGAGTAGTCAGTCAGTCTCTTCCCTCCACCCCCTCACTGTGGAAGATGGGGATGGTATCCAGCCTGTTTTCTCCTACTATGTTTAGTGAGCTTATTGGCCCCATAGGTTTTATTACCAGCCACAGCTTAGCCCCTGTCAGAGAGATTATTATATGAACCCCGTGTGACTTCTGACTTCAGAAGGGCCCTGGATTTACATTTTTGCATTCCGAAGTCAGGAATATAAATGACTAATGGAACACTAGGCCAACGAATATTTATATATCTATTTTGAAATTTACATTTCTCCCTTTCTTATGATGGGGTTTGCTGCGCCTGGGGTCATAGTTGATGGGCCAGTAGCATCAGTGGTGACATAAAGCAATCATCAGGGAAAGTGCTTCCTAGCCAGGGTGGCACACTGTGATGTGCTGTAGGTTATTATGTTGGCAATTCAGCAGTCACTGAACACCCCCCCACATCTCCTTGGCCCTCTCCCCGCTTCCCTTTTATGATGTCCAATAAATTCTACATGCTCCAATGTGCCTCATCCACCCACCTAATACTATTTGAATTAAGAGTCTCTTTCTTAGCTTTCAACAAAGCAAACTTTGCTTTCTCCAACCAAATTATTCATAAGGGTGACTCATGAGTACGCCAGAAAGGGGGCAGGGCTATGAGGATATGGACAGTGCAAATTTACTGGTCTATCCAGAAGATGAGGTTGCTTGGCTGTTGAACTTGTCAACTACATGATATATTGAGATGGAAGAGAACATGTGTAGATATGCACTATTATCTTGGATGAATAGACTGTGTTAGATTAGGACTTTTTAAAAAAGTGATGCCTATCCCTTAATGTTCCCTGGACGCTAAGACTTTTTATGGTGTATAGTAAAAATTAACTGGAGTAGGAACAATAGCAGCAAATTTCTTAAGCTTTTACTAGAAGTTGAATTATTCCAAGCCCTTTGCCTACATTTTTACAAATTCTAGCCCTATAATGTTGGTCCTTTTTGTAAATCCATTTTTAGAGGTGGAAACTGAGGTCCAGAGAGGTTAGGAAATTGCTCAAGGTTACACAGCCTATAAAGTGACAGAGCTAGGCCTAGGCGTCCTATTATGTGATGCATGTTCTGAACACTACCCAGTACAACCATGTGGAATGGGCC
This sequence comes from Lontra canadensis, assembly GCF_010015895.1. NCBI lineage: Eukaryota > Metazoa > Chordata > Mammalia > Carnivora > Mustelidae > Lontra > Lontra canadensis. The sequence goes on along the minus strand of NW_022630997.1, from coordinate 39,933,636 downwards.
AGAAGTAGGAGCCTTGAGGTAAATATTGATTTCCCATGCGCCCAATCAGCCACCCATTATTATTTCTTTGTCCATATTTACAGAGCATCTACTATATGTAGGCCCTGTCCTGGACACCAGGGATATAGCAGTGAGGAGGGCAAACAGTCTCTGCTTTTGTATAGTTAACATAGTAATAGACATAATCAGATGGTAAACATGCAAACAAACATGATGTTTAGAAACGTTAGAAAGTAACGTTGGGTAGTGCCTCAAAGCAAATGCATTAGCACAGTGCAGTGGAAAGCATCCAGATGGGGAGAGGGGCTCCTTTGGCTAGGACAGTTAGAAGAGGCCTCCCTGAGGAAAGGAGGCCTCAGCAATGAAAATAAGTTTGGGGTTATCATAGGTTTCCAGTAGAGGAAACGCAGGTGCAGAGACACAAGGCGGGAGTGAGTGTCTTGTATGAGAAAGCCAAGAGGAAGACCAGTGTGGTGGAAGCATTATTAGCCATGGAGAGAGGGTCTGTTACCAAGTCAGGAGGTTGTCAGGGCTCAGATCGTCTAGAGCAGCGTAAGGAGTTTCAATGCTCTGATGTTTTCAGTTTCTCTCCAACAATATTTTACTGTCTGCAGCCCATTCTTTTTTATGGCCTGTCTTCTTTTCCTTTTGCTGTGACTCAAGCCTTACCTCATAATGGGCATTTTAATCCTCTCTGTGATGCAACTTAATGCTGCTCACTGGGCACCTTGCTTTGTTCCAGTTCAGAGCAGCATTCAAAAAGAACAGAGGAAGTCTCTAGCTGAGAATGGCTCAGGAAGGACTGCAGGTTGCAGTCTAAAAGCTCTAATGAAATCAATGCCATTGCACATCCTGTCCACAAAACTGGGGGACAGTTGCCTTCTCTTTACTGACGCCATAATATACATTTAAGAGTTGCGTGAGCTCACAGAAGCAATTAACTTGGCCTGTTAATCAGTGGTAAGGTCTCCATCAATAATAATAATTTTTTATTGATTTGATAAGTGCAATGGAAATAATCACATAAAAAAGAATAACCATCTCTTTCTCCCTTGTCCTTTGCCCACATGCTAAACACTAAGCTATCCAGGCCACGTCAAGAGTGACTTCTAGAAGAAGCTCTCTGCAGATCTACACGTAACCAAGAATTCCTGGCTTATAAAAATGTCCATGCTTTCCAGTTGAAACAGAAGTTTTCAACTTTCTAGTCCTTCGCTAATTATTGGCAAAGGAAAGCTCTCAATGTCAGTGATTAAATAAACATGTTCTCTTTTAGCCTTATTGATCTTCACTATCGTGTTCTTGTTGGTCAATCTGTGATCTCATTTTGGCCAGAATTATGGGTTCACTAGACACAAAGTAGGGCCTGTACATTGCTTAGTTGTGGATGTACACACAATCACACGTATACTGGAAAATCTAAAGGAAGACCTAAGTGGAGTTAGCAGAACTTTGAAAGCAGAACTTTGAAAGGTACTTTTGCTCTAGGACTAAAATTATTTTTGCCTAATTAATTCCATAAGTGCTTGACCCAGCTTAAAGTGTACAAAATGGGGGTTTAATCTAGGGGAGCAGAAGAGTGAACCTTGATTCAGGGTGAATGAGGGAACCTCTAACTTACATGTGGCCTCCCTTTGGAGTCATCCAGTGAGAAAAGCTAAGATGCTTAGAGGCTCTATCCCAGCCTGAGGGACCCACGAATGAATAGGGAGGGACTGTTGGTTTTCCTTTATCACCATCCCCCCACCCCCGAGAAGACAGCATCTCATCATTCCCACCTAACTTCACTTGAGATGAAAGTCTCAGGAATCCTGAATGCTAATCACAGAGCCTCATGTCCTATGTTCTCCAGTATTTTTCCCATACAATATCCCTGGATGAGGAGAATGAAAAAGACATTAACTGATGGGGACATTTCAAGATGAAATGAGATGATCCATGTTAGGTTCTTAACAGAGTAAGTCCAATAAGTACTTCTACTGTTGTGATTTTTATTATCTTTAGGTATTTTTATATGCTTTTATGGATTTATATAAACTATCTTTTTTTAGATAAAGCAAGATATACACTTCCGAACATTTGAAGACATTTATCACTGTTATTTGATATTCCAACTCTACTGTCTTAATGGTATCTGAGTCATTCATAGTGTCTCATAAACTGTTTCAATATCACAAGTTTCAGGTGTTAGAATAAGTCATTATATGCGTCTTTTATGGAGATCTTAAAACACACCAGGAAAGGAAATACATTTGCACATATTTCCTCTTTTTAGTTAATCCTATCTAAACTTATTGCATATAAATTGGAAGAATTAAAGAAATGCGTTGAAAAATGGCATTTATAACATCAAATTAGATCATCTGGCTATAGTGGGCCTGGTGCATAATCTGTATATGTTCATTCAAAAGCCAGTTGGGATATTTTAAAAGTGACCAGGTCTCCAGGAGTACAACCACTTCTTGGGAATAGGTAATGCAGAGACACACATTAAGAGTATGTGTGTGTGTGTTTGTGTGTATGTGTCCTTGCAAGGTCAGGTAGAAAACTTTGTACACTCCAAATGTGCTTGTTCTTTCTAGATAGTTATCTTGTTTAGTTAGAACATAGCACCATAGAACTTGTTTAGTTAGAACAAACTTTATCTTTGTGACAGCAGCTTGGCTATGTACAGAAAGAGGGAATGATGGAACACTCCTACTTTTATAAAAATAGAATTGACAAGTACTCTACTGGGAGAAAAAGAGAGTATGCATGTTTTGAAATTGGAGAAATTATTTCTTTATATGTGTCAATTTTGGACAAGATCACTGACTCTCTGCTTTGAAGGATGAAGATTAGAGCTTCTCCTACCTCTCCCCATACCTCTCAATTTTTGTTAGTTACCTGATCTTTACACTGTCAATGACAATTGTCACAATATTTGTAACAGTGTTTTCCATGTCTGTGTAGTATTGATTCTATATTTAAGTGAATTTGGGACTCATTACCAGTTTTTGTGATCATAGCTTTTCATTCCTAAATTGTTATTTAAACTCTAATTGTCTTGATTTTCTTCTCATGACATTTTTTATAAAGGGTATACAACTCCTGGATTCTTTAAGTTCTGTGTTTCTGTTATATTTGAATGACATATGAGTTGGGTATAATATTTTTAGGATGTACGGTTTTAAAAAATAATTCCATAAATATTTCTTCATTTTCTCCTGGCATTAAATGTGATTCTGCGTAAGTATACTGTGGGTCTGACTTTTCCTCCTTGTGTGTGATTCTTTTACTTGGCTGGCTGTATTCTCTTTTTTTCTTTGAATTTCATTACCTTCCTTAAGATTCATCTAACTGTGGATCATTTTATGTATTATTTTCATGAAACCTGGTAAGTTATCTTGATGTACAGTTTCTTTTTCTTCATTTTAGAGACTACAAAAATGTAGAGACTACATTTTTGTAGTCTCTACAAATATATTAAATATTTATTTAAAATATATTTTAATATGTTTTCTATTCCACTTTTTAGGAATATAAATAACATCTTTTTAATTTTTTTTTTGAAGATTTTATTTGAGAGAGAGAGAGAGAGAGAAAGAGAATGAGTAGGGGAAGAGGCAGAGGGGGAAGTAGAAGCAGACTCCCCACTGAACAGGGAGCCAGATGTGGGACTCCATCCCAGAACCCTGGGATCATAACCTGAGCTGAAGGCAGATGCTTAACTGACTGAGCCACTCAAGCAACCCCAGCATCTTTATTTTCCATGAGTATTAGCTGAGACCTTTAATTTGTCTCTTTTCATGTGCATCTACTGTGATCATCTCAATCTTTTTTTTTCTCAGTAATTTGAATTTTAGTGTCTCCTTTCTATTCTTTCATCTTTCCAAATTGCTTTTTAGTTCTGAATGATATGGTTTTATTTCCTTAAGTTTTCTTTTTCAGTCCATTCAAAAAATTGGTTTTGGGTTTATCCTATCGGGGGTTGGCCAAGATTCTTGAACATGTTAAATTTTCACCCATTTTGTTAATTTCTTCCACATTCTTTCAAATGTTTTCTGCACAATCTCTTCTTCCTTTATGTTATTGCAGTGATGCATGTATTAGACCTTTTGGTATTGTTCCATGGGTTCATAAGATTCTTTTTGTTTTGTTTCTGTTTTTCAGCCTGGATAATTTATTTTATTTTTTCCCCTTTTTGAAAAGATTTTATTTATTATTGGAGAGAGTGAGTGAGCGAGTGAGAGAGAGCACACAAATAGGGGCATAGGGAAGAGAAGCACACTCCCTGCAGAGTAGGGAGCCCTGTGTGGGACTTGATCCTAGCAACCTGAGATCATGACCTGAGCCGAAGGCAGATGCTTAACCCACTCTAGCCACCCTGGTGCCCCAGTGGGTAATTTATTTTCCTTTTTCTTCAAGGTTGCTGCATCTTTCCTCCATTATCTCTCTTCTGCTGTTGATATCAGCCAATGAGTGTTTTATTTCACAAAGTAAATTTCCCAGTTCCAAAATTTCCAATTTTTTAAACATTTTCTGTTTCTCTCTTGAGAATTACTTTTCCACTAATTTCAGTCTTGTTTAACTTTACTTCTTGAAGCACGTTTTTAATAGCAGCTTGGAAGTCTTTATTTGATAATTCCAACAACTAGGCCATCTTGAGTTGGTATCTACTGATTGTCTTTTCCCTTCAATATTGGTCACATTTTCCTACTTCTTTGTATACTGAATAACTTTTGTATTATATCTTGGACATTTTGAACATTATATTTCTTTTATTTTGGGCTATGTTATAACCCTAAGAACAATGTTGATTTCTCTTTGTTTTAGCAGGAAATCAGCCTCATTACTTTCAGAGCACAGATTGTGCCTCGCCTTGTGTGGGTTCCAATCTCAGTTCACTTGCCAAAGCCTTTGCCATCCTTCTTTGATTCATTTTGTGCAAGGACCGCTCAGGAGCTAGTATGGAACATGTATGGTGGTTTACAGTCTTAATTAGCTTTTCAGAGCTTTTCTAAAATGTTTTAGATATGTCCTTCACATGCAGAACTCAGAAGTGAGTCAGAAATGTGTGGTTTTGTATACAGAATTAGAAGTTTCCCTTCTATACGCTTTCCACCATGAAATTCCTTTTATGCCTTCCAATTCTTAAAGACCTGCCTTTCTCACCTCTTAAGCTCAGGAATTGAAGGTAGAAATAGGAAGCAGAGATTTAGCTTCCCCTACTGCTGCTCGATCCCATGGCTCTGTGGAAACTGCTGCTGGGAATGGTCACAAGAAAAAAAGTGAAACCTGGAAATTCACGTGTTGATAGGTAGCTTCTCCACAATACACCTGCCTTTGTTTACTCCTCAGAATCATCAGGTATTTTATGCAGAGTTTTTAGTTGTAATCAGTGGAAGAGGTAGGGTGTATTGGGCAGAATGGTTGTTCAGTTGAATTACATTCAGTTTAGCCCCTCTTTTATTAAAGTCTTGTTCTCATTAAGTTGTTTTATAGCATAAAGCTATTATGATATTTTTCCTAGTCCTTGAGATGTTGGGTTCTTTGTCTTTTGCATGATATGCTTCTGTCTTCCCTTTCCTGGTTTTGTTGTTATTATTTCCAGCAGGCCTGTATGTTTGCCGTGCTATTTCTTTTCCTTCTGATAATGCTTGAGTGGCCCTGAAAATATACAATGGATAGCTTCTTCTTCTTTTTTTTTTTAAGAGTGATAGAGAGCACATGCACATGAATGATTAGGGGTATGGATGGGGGAGGGGAAGAGAGAGGGAGACGGAGAGAATCCTAAGCAGGCTCCATACTCAGCACAGAGCCCAACACGGGGCTCAGTTTAATGACCTTGAGATAGTGACCTGTTGGATGAGTTGGAAGAGTTGGATGCTTAACTGACTGAGCCACCCAGGCATCCCTGTAATGGACGGCTTTTTCTTCTTTTTCTTCTTTTTTTTTTTTTTTTTTTAAGATTTTATTTATTTATTTGACAGACAGAGATCACAGGCAGGCAGAGAGAGAGGAAGGGAAGCAGTCTCCCTGCTGAGCAGAGAGCCCTATACGGGGATTGATCCCAGGACCCTGAGATCACGACCTGAGCAGAAGGCAGAGGCTTTAACCCACTGAGCCACCCAGGTGCCCCAATGGATGGCTTCTTGATTATCTTTCCATCTTATACAAAACCAGTTTCTTTTACCCTCAGAGTTCAGTCTGAGAAGTATTCTATGTTTTATCACTTGAGAAATGACATGGGAGGAGACTAGGTCTGCGGAGGGGCAGTGTGACCCTTGTCAGAACTCAGCCTCCATTCTCTTATGTGACATTGTGTGAAATGTCTTCCATCAAGGTTTTCTTTGGGAGTCTGGGTTACTCCTCCAGTTCACCATGCTGACTTGTCATCTTCACACCCTTGAGAGTCTGCTCACTTGTTAGTCTTCTGTGTTTCACCTGTTTTTCCTAGTATGTATTTAATTCATTATTTAGAAAGAGGAGATAAGAATGCCTGTATGAAGTCTGCTTCTCTTTAGACTTGAAAGCATTCATGAGAATTCATAGGATTTTGTGGATTTCCCTGTATGATTAGTGGTGACTGAAAGCGTTGTGTGGAAATGAATTGTGTATGCCTCTGCCAAAGCATCTCTGTCTCTTTCATGAAATTCCAATGTCAAAATCTTACTGTGTTAGTTTATATCCCCAACCTTGTTTAGTTTCTCTATTTATGTGTTTTGATGTTTTTACTAGTTTTTTTTTTAATTTTACTGTGTATAAGGGGAAGAATTTCTATAGCACAATTTTATTTAAGAAATTCAAGAATTTTTTTAAGTATGAAAATTAATAAACATAGGTTTATATGTATGCTGTCTATGTAACCTCACTTTTTTTCCTCCTGACTTTTCAAATTCTAAGGATTCTTGAAGGCCCAGCTCAAATCCTCCATCTTTTATAGTGCATTCTTCAGTGTTTCACCTAGAAATCATTTCTGCTCATCTGGAATTCAGCACAATTACTGTGCCTCGCTTTTGTACCATGCGTAGTAGTAATTGTGATCTTTACAGTGTATGTGCATTCTTCTCTCATCTAGCCTGAGGGCTCTTTGAATGTAGAGACTTGTGTATTAATTTGTTTCCTTAGGATAGTATCTGAGATGCATACTTAATTAATAAATCATCATTCCTGTGTTTATCTGTTCTTATGTGGGATACTCAATTCAAAATAGGTATCTTTTCTTAAACTGTGGAAATATGCTCCTGAAAGTGAAGTTTTCCTCTGCAAGTTTGGTTCATTACCAAATCTTCCACAGGAAATTCTTTAAAAACACAATGAGATAATGACTGTGAAAGTGCTTTATAAACAATGAAGTGTTCTACACATAGAAGACCATAATATAGTCATCATGTCACCTGTACACTAATGGTCAGCAGGTCAGCTTGGGGATGAGCTTTCTTCACTTCTGCTTTGTTCCAGTGTCTTATCCTGACATTGACACTCTGACAGCAGTGATCCTCAACAAGATAATCTGACAGTCAGCAGTGATTCACCATAGTCTATTACCTGCCTTTGTTAATAGCACTCAGACATCATATAGGTAATTCCCTGATTTTTTTTTGTCCATTGTTTCCGTGATAAAACACTGTCTTTTACAGAAATCCCAACTCTAATTTCACAAAAGCTCTTCTGCAGAACCTCCCTGGCCTGCCCTCTTTTTCTAAAAATCAGTACGGTGTGTTCCAAGTTTGAACTCATAAGCTAATTGATTTTCCCTAGACTATTCTTTTATTTTTCCTGAAATATTTAGACAATGATTTGGTGCTATGGTTATATATGCTCTCAAAAACTATTATGACCAACTGGAGAGAAGTAGGTATGGCGGAACTGGACAGGTTTGAACAAGTTTGGATTTTTTATTTGGATGTGATTTTTGTATGCCTTTATCCTATTTCCTTGTTTTAGCTGTAAGGTCCTTGAGGAAAGTAATAATGATTAAAACTGTTTGAGAAAAATGGAGAACAAAGGAGGGCATGAGCAATATTAATAGTATTATACATGGGATAAATTCAGTGGTATGGAGTTGCTGACCAAATACGGTAACCATAAATTGCAGGAGCACGACCAATTATACCTGGATGACCTTGATAAGTTATTTAACCTTTGTAGGTCACATCTGTAATTTGAAGAAAATAAGAATATTTGCCTCCTAGGGCTATTAATAATGAATGTAATGTGTTTACAGCAGGGCCTGGGATAGAATATAGGTAAAGAATGTTATCTGCTATCATCATTGTCCTCCTCCCCATCATTGTTTTACTGTTAATAATGAAACTTCCATGAAACTTCTGTAAAGTAAATTCAGGACACTTGAAAGGATACAAAGCTTATAGAGCTTCAATAAGAATATTAGATTTACTATGCCAAAAGTTGATACAGGCTAAGGATTATAAAGTTAATAAGTGCTTCTTATGGACATTGTTTTAAAAGTGTTACATTATCTAATTTAGTGCTCATAATAACACTATGAAATTGATACTACTTTAGATCCTTTTATAGACAAGGAAACTGAGGCACTGGCAGGTTAACTAACCAGCCCAAGGCCACATAACTAGTAAATTGTTGATCCAAGATTTCACTATGGCCAACTTGAGCATTTAACCCTTATTTGGGGGTGTGTATGTGGTGGCGAGATACTTTCATATATGGGATATCCAGAGTAGATAATTGGTAATATTAGATGTTTAGGCAATGTCCCCATAGTTAAGATCATTGTCAAAAGGATATTTTGAAACATGTTCTCTTGTCAGAAAATCTAGAGACGTAAGGAGCCAAGTCCTGAGCCAGGCAAGGGATGCTATAATTTGATCCAAGGCACATGGAATTAACTAGAAAGAAAAAGAAAGAAAGAAAAGAAAAGTGATTATGGGGTACAATGGATTATGGGTCTGGGTTGTGCTGGAAAGAATGATGGGCAGACATTTAGGACAGCTGGGTACCATTCCTTTTTGGCCACCTTCTAGTTTGGTGACCTTGGGCAAGCCATTCCACCCTTGGTAGTAGAGGGTTTGGTTTCCACAGTGGTTGAATGCACAATCATATGGGATTGCCTCTGGGTCAACTTCCAATTCTGAGACTCTCAAAACTTTTTGCGGTGTCCCCTCTGACATTGGAAATTATCCATTCTATGTATTTAACATTTATTTTCTATCTTATTTTGCATTTTGTACATTGGTCATTCATTCATTTAGCCCTGTTTATTAAGAGTGTACTATGAGCTCATTGTGTGACTTGTTCTCCTTGATTAAAATTGATCTGAGACAGAAGTAGTCTACCTCCTGAAATTCTCAGAATTAAAATAAATCACCTTAACATAATAAGCCACAATCATTGTTTTTCATATTAATGATAATGGTGCGGTACTGTGTTGAATGCCACCTGGAATTGCATGTAGCAAGTATGAGAAAAATTTCATGAAATCATCCATAAAAACTTTTTTTTAAAGGAGGATCTACTTTTTCCCCCCTTCTTTTTTAAAGTACTGGGGAAATTATGACATCAAATGAGATGAGCCCTGCCTTCAGGAAGCTTACTGACAAGGACACAAATAACCATCCTAGAATCGAGGCTCCCAGTCTTGGGAAGCCTTGATGGTTACTGAGTCCAACACACATGGGATCCCCATTACAACATCCCCACCAAGTGGTTGTCTGGTGTCTTCTTGAACACTTTAGGGACTGGGAACTCACTACAGCTCATTCTATCCAGGGTAGAATGATTTGCTCTGAAGGTTTGTGTAGGAAGAAAAGTACTATTAGAGAGCAGAGGTCTTTTCTAGGTTGAAGAAGAGCCATGAGGATCGTCGTAGATATAAATTTGGTACATGGAAGTATTTAGCAAGCATCTTAAATATCCTTTGTAGGAGTGAAGTCACAGAATTACAGAAGTGAAGAGCATGTGTTAGTAACACCAAATGGTCTAGCTTGATTATTTAGCAATGACAGGTTGGGAATAAGGAGCAGTGAAATTCTTAGATAGACCAGGGCTGTAATTGGAGGGACCTTGAATGTCCTTTGCATTTGGGATAGATGATGAGTCTAAAGGAAGTCATAATCCTTTATCCAATGGGTGGCTGGTTGAGTAAATCACTGTTAGCACTCATATCTCATGTGTTCCCCAAATCCATATCCTTTATACTTACCTGGAAAATGACCTGGACTCATGGATTTTCTTTAACTCAGAGTTAGGGTTAGCGCAGGAATTATGAAGGGCCCTCTGCTGGCCTCATTTCCATGTAGATCTGTTTTATATGCATAAAACCCTAAGAGGAAGCTTTGTCAGTCTGCCCCACCTGATAGAGCTTTAAATCTTCCCGCCACTACCTTTACTCTGGGACATGGGCTGAGTGGCTTACATGGCTTACAAAGAGAGAAAGCATCCTGATTTTTTGGGTGTGGAAGTTGGGGGACAGTGATAAACAGGCCTTTGCTTGTTATTGTCTTCTCCCATGATAAAGAACCCATCACTAGCATAGGAATTTAATGCAATGGTTTTTCCAAGAGCCATCCACCCCATTGCAGCCCTATCTGAAAATGTAAATACACTTCCTCGGAATAGATTTGCATTTTTTGGTGAAAGAAATTCATATATATATATATATATGGCAAAGATGCCTCTGTAATTATAGAAAGTTTATTTCTGTCCCCAGATGTCAGCAATCAAATTCCACATAAATATATTTTGTGTAAATCTGTCGGCAGCTGGTCTCCATTCAGGTTTCTGGAGATATTAGCCTGTCTTTGAGTTTATGACAAAGTTAAAAATTATTCATTAAACTGACCTGCAGTATATTCAGTAACTGGAAAATTGCCTTGCAGTTCTATTTGGTTTGTAGATGTGATCACAAGTAAATTTTTAACTTAATTAATTGGCCGTTTCTGTTGACAAGAAATTTATGTGGTAATAATTTGCTCGAAATAGATGCCGACTGTAGGAAATGAGATATCCATCATAGGCTTGTGTTCCACCAGCTGCACAGTGGCTATTATGAAAGTATTTCAGCCTGCGCCGACCCCAGTGTTTGTGCAGTCAAGATTATATATACCCACGATCCATAGCCTGCCAGAGAGGCGCTGGTGGAGGTCTATGATAACAAAGACTTTGTGATTTATGGCTTGCTGTGAAAGCAGAGCTTGATGAGATTAAACAATTTCATAGCACAAGTGTTTCTCAAGACCTGATTTGTAGTTGCAAGCTGATGGTAAATCACATTTATATATCTGCAAGCGTGCTCAGCAGAGGACTGCAATTACAGTTTAAGACAGCTACTTTTTATTTAATTTTTATCCTGGTTTTGTCTCTTTTATATCCCCTTCGTCTGCAAACCATTCACCTTCACGAGTCCTTTCCTGGTTAGAAGGCCAAAGATGGGAGTCCATGATGTTCTTCTTGTCTTTGTGCCAGCTTGGGAGAGGGGCTGGGAGGATTTCAGAGCAGCCCAGACTGGTTCAAACTGGCTTTGACTGGGGTGTGCTCTTTGTTCATTTCTTTGTCCAAAGAGAAGTCTGTTTCCTGTTTTCCACTGGCGTGCAGCTGATACTTGAACTTCTTGCTGTATAACCAAAGGGAGAGGAACCTTCATCATCCAGGGATATAGGACAACTCTGAGTATATAATGCTGAAGGGGAGTGAGAATTAAACTGGTTTAGGAAGCTTGACTTTAAGGTTGCAGCTTACGGCTGGCTCCCCTTCATTCTGAAATGTGGAATTGTGTTTCCCCTGCAGATTTATGAGGAATAAACTGTTATCAGTTTATTTAACCATTTCATTGATTATCTACTGTGGACACAACTCTGTGCTAAGTACTAGGATAGTCCCTGCCTTCAAATCTCTGCCCTCAAGCAGTTTGTAATCTACATGTGGTGCTTACCAATAAAATAACAAACTAGAAGTGGCAAGACATAACATGATATTCTTAAATCGGTGGTAGATACACTATTGAAGGTCAGAGGGAAAGGGGTGTGGGCAGTACTTCTAGCTGGGAAATAGAGAAGGTGTATACAACAAAGGCTCCCAGGACAAACTGGATTTCAAGTAGGGAAAGAGCATTCTGAGAATTTCACTTATCTGTGCTGATGGAGTCCTCCAAAATACCCAGCCACAGGTTCAAGTCCAGGCTGGGTGGCCAGTGATTTAATAAGTAATAACTACACAATAATAACTTTCATGGAGTGCTTAGTGCATGCCACAGTAAGTTCTTTATATGTATCATCTTACTAACCCTCATAACAAACGTGTAAAGTGAATACTATTGGGCTCTCCATTTTGGGAATAAGGAAAGTGTGGTTTAGAGAGGCTAACTTGACTATATTCATCCTCAGGTATTGAGTTGAGGTGTTCTGAAAGCATAGTGTATTTTACCCCAAAGCCCGTGTTCTTAACCACTGGTTTTCACTGCCTTCTGATAGGGTGTATGAATATTATTATCTTTTGAATTTATTTATTAGAGAGAGAAACAGTATGCAAGCATGATCAGGGAGAGGAACAGAGAGAGAGGGAGAAGCAGGGAGCTGGATGCAGGGCTCACTCCCAGGACCCTGGGATCATGACCTGAACTGAAGGTAGTTGCTTAACCGAAGGAGCCACCCAAGTATCATAGGAATATGAATATTATTAAGCAAAGAATACCACATCTCTGCTTACTGGTCATATTCCCAAGAGCTCAGATCATTTCTATTTCCCTACAGTTTGGGGTATTACAGTTGGTCTTTGTGGTTGGCTGAAAAGTGATCACCCAAGTGTGACCATGTCCCAATCCCCAGAACCTGTGAGTGTTACCTTACATGGCAAAGGAGACTTTGCAGATGTGATTAAGTTATGGGTCTTATGAAAGGGAGATTACCCTGGATTACATGTGAGGGTCTGAGGTAGTCCTTATGGGAAGGAATTGAGAGGTGGATGTCAGGGTCAATGGAGGAAGTAGTGTGATAAGGAAGCAGGGCTTGGAGGGAAGCACTTGGAAGGTGGGGGAAGGGGACACAGGACAAGGAAGAAAGCTCGTAGACAAGGCACCCATGAGAAGCTAAGACAGGCAAAGACCTGGATTGTCTCCTTAGAGTCTCTAGAAGGAGACTGCCTTGCTGACCGCTTTCCTGTGTAGTAGAACTCATGTCAGCCTTCTGCCCACCAGCAGTTTGAGATTATAGACATGTTGTAGAAGCCACTGAGTTTGGGCTCATTTGTCACAGCAGCAAAAGGAGATGAATACAGTCTGAGACAGATTCCAACCAGCTCTGTACAGAATTTGACCCTGACTTTAATGAGATACTGGGTTTTCTTTGTTTGTGGGGGGAGTGTCCTTTTTGATTTCTATATTCTTCCCGTTCTCTTTTTGTACAATAAGGGCAGTGATCATTGTTTTATTTACCTGTGAATCCCCAGTGCTTAGCATAGTACTTCGCATGTGGGTAAGTGAGATGACTTCATGCTCTTTTCAGCATATAGGTGTTCAGTCTGTTCAGAATCTAGTTTCCTCCATAGCCCAACCTGCTGACAGCATAACTTGTTCTCTATGCAGGAATTATTGTCTTATTGTCTTATTGTCTACAAATTCCAACTGTATCTGTGCATTAAGGGGAGCAATGGGGACAGTCTTGGCTTAATCTCTAATAAGTCACAGTGAATGTTTAATTGTGCCAAATATATTATAAAAATAGGGGAACCTCTATCATGATAGCACAAAGATAGGAAAGTTTAATGAAGAGCATATGGTCTCTGGGACCCTCTCGTGCTTCCATCCTTGTGTTGGCTTTTGTCTTTTATTTGATAGTTGGGTAGTATTTTCTGTCTGTTTGTTATTCCAGGTTTTATGCCTCTGAGAGTCTTTTAGCTGGAGACTTATAGTCATGGTCCTGTCCACTGAGTACAGATGTTAAACTCACCCATGAAGCTCTTTATGAGGGGATGAGCCAGGCCAGTATCTTTGGCTGGGATTCCAGGGACATGGCTTGAAAATCTTGGGAAAGCTGAGAGCTTCGTCTCTCCCTCTAGGGTACTAGTGTATTAGCCTCCCAATAAAAGTTAATTGAATTTAATTTTATGTTTTAAGTGTGATACATTTTAAAGTTCTCCCCAGTGCTGGAGTCCCTCTTGAAAAGGCAGTAAATTCATATTATTAAACTACCAAATGTAATTCAGCTCAAATAAGCATATTCGGCAATCTTTATTCTGGATATGTGGGACTGGCCTTGCATTGATACTAAATCATTTCATCCCAGACAAAGTCTGTTGGAGTTAATTGGGGAAGCTATGTAGATGTGAGGTAGGTCACCCGAGGCTTTTTATTTTCTTTCTGGCCCACATTCAAAGAGTTGCCACAGCATACGTTTCCCGATGCCAGTTCTTCCATCATTCTATAAACATCGGTATTTGACACAGTATGGAAGATGAAAAGACAATGAAGACTTCCCCACCAGCGATTCTTTATCAGACGCATATCATATAATTTAAGATGCCTAATTTGTCAGCCTGAGCAGCAAAGGCCCATGTGGGGCGGGAGAAGGCACAATGGGCTGGAATTTGGATGAATGGATTCTAAACCCTGCCTGACCATTAACCAGCCTAGTGACCTTGGGCTTGGCCATTTCTTGTCTTTGGCCCTCAGTTTTTCCACCCCCCCCATTTCTTAAATGAGGGTGTTGGCAGTCATTTTCCAACCTCGTTCTAAGAGGTAACAGTATGTTGAATTTCTTGGCAGCTCTATTGAGAGACCAGAGTGAGGGTGGGGTAAGCTGCAGTGAAGGGTGAGACCAGCTCCAAAGAGCTTTAGGCCCTCGGCCGCCTACTCCTACTCCAGAGCGAGTAGCTACTTCAGCAGAAGGAACTCCCAGCACACAGGTGTGTTTAGACCTACTTCATTCATAGGATTTTAGTCTTGTCCCCCGGATCTCTGTCCAAACTCATCCTTTTTTCAAAGCTTAGACCAAAGTCCATCTTTATAGGAACTCTTGCTCAGCTGCTAGATTCTCTGGATTCCATAAAGAACCTGTTCTGAATTCCTTTTTGTAAATTTAACTTATTTACTTGGCAGCAAGATAGAGCACCAGTAGGTAGAGTGGCAGGCAGAGGCAGAGGGAGAGGGAGAAGTAGGCTTCCCGCTGAGCGTGGAGCCCAAAGTGGGGCTCGATCTGAGGACACCAGGATCATGACATGAGCTAAAGGCAGATGCTTAACTGACTGAGCCACCCAGGTGCCCTCCTGTTCTGAATTCTTTGAGAAACTACTTAGATCCTACCCTCATGTAACCTGGCGTATTGTGCCATGCATTATAGATTTAGTTATCTTAATTTAAGATGCTCAACAGAAGTGCTCTAAGGACAGAGATTTTGCAGATTCTTTGGTATCTTCTGAAGTAATGAACATTTAATAATAACAGCAAAAATATTTATTAAAATAAGATCGTACCAGCCTGCCCCTGTTAGGAAAGGTAATACATTCTTAGCAGAAATAAAATGTGTTTTGTTTGATCTGCTTTTTAGCATCATGTTCATAAACATTCTCTGGTGACACCATTGTTTACTCATTTCCAAGGGAGGAAAACGTCATTGCTAAAACTAAAATTCTGCTCTCTGAGCTCTATAATAAGATCAGCAAATAAATCTCCTCTGGAGGAACCCCAGACACAACCAAGCCTGCCAGATCTATATGGACTTTAATTCCATTTGAATTTCCTTGCTGTGGCAGAATTAATGGTTTAGGATTAGTTTTGTATTAGAAAAAGGAGAAACACCCACAAAATCAGCCCTGAATCAAGACAGGTTCAAAGAGCTCAGCCTCCTGATATAATTTCCAGTCCATTCATTTGGGTAGAACTCTTTATAAACTTTTAAAATTCTATGACCAGATTTGCCAACCCCCGAACCCACATTACTACAACATAGGAAGATACTCTGGCTCTTACTAGGCAATCTCTGTTTTGGATAAAGGTGTATTCCCTTGTGTATTAGATAGAAAGACATTCTGAAAACAACAACAACAACAACAACAACAACAACAAAACAACAAAACACCTGAGATGTATAAAGCCAGAGTCAATCAGGAAATATGGTGATGGGCCATCCTCCATGAAAAACAAATGAAGCCATGTTCTCTGCCCATTAGGCTCTCATATAAGCATAGATTTTCTCCAACAAGGAGGCAGTTATCAGCACAAACATAAAAGATATTTAATAAGATGGACATTCAGCAAGGGTGTGTTCAGTTATTGAGAATGAATTATTTACTAATGGTTTGTCCAAGCTAAAGGAAAGGGGTATAATGATGGAAAGACTTGTATAAACTTCAAGACCATTGTGGTATCCTTCCCCACAATGGGGAGAACTCGGCCTCTATAGTGGGGAAGTGGGTGTTTCTGTAGCCTTCCTCAATAAAGGGGTAATTTGGAGAAAAACAAAATCTGGACATAGGCTTTATTAAATCGTTTTCTATTCCCAAGCCTTTAAGAGATACAGACAGAAAAATAGTCCATCTCTTTGTGATGGCCTAAGCCATTCATGCCAAATTATCAGAGTGGCAGAATCGGCCTTGGAGAATGTGAGGTCACCTTCTTTTATGACTATTTGCAAAGTATTTTTTTTCTTTTTTCAACATCTCCTCTGTAATGTTTGTAATAAGGAAAACATGTAAAGGGCTCTATGGAAATGGATTTGCCTTACTCTACGTGGCGTTACAAGGAGGTAGATTTCAACTCCTCCCCTAATAGAGTGCAGTGTCTTGTCTCCTTATTACAGAAGGTATTTTAGTAGATTCAGTCCAGTTTTCAGAAAGTGTTGGATCTGATGTCTTCTAATTCCCTTAATCTACAAAACATCTGGTGGTTATTTTTCAAAAGTGCTGCCTGGACCAAGAAGCTGGAATAGATTAATAATTGTCCCAATGAATGGACCTTTAATTATGTTTATTAACGTGATCCTTTTGGAGCATCTGATGGGTCCACATTATTGATCTCATGTCTTAGGTTTTGAATACTCTTTGAGAACAAGCATTCCAAAGAACAGGATAATCTAGGAAGGAATGGGGAAAATTTCATAGATTGATTCTGATAGAAGAATTTTGAAGGGGAATATTTATATTGGGTTTTCTGATGCCTTGCCATTTTCACTTTCCTTGTCCTAATAACATTTAAAAAAAATTCTTAGGACAATATTAAATTGTAGCCATTGTTAACTGTATGCTTAGATCCATATCCACACATATCTACCTCTGCCAACTTGGCAGAAGGAGTAACCAATGAACATAGCAGAATCACATGCATAATTATAGGGTGTCCTGAATACTCCCAAACTTGCTGACAACCTATTACAATCTCATTAATGGGCCTAATCCTTCATGTAAGTCAGCTGGTATAGATTTAAGTTAGGTACATTAGCCCTAGCACATATTTCCTAAAATAGTTAACTTAAATCCTAAGAGGAATTTGCTTCCTTGGTAAGAGTTGGCTGCAAAACATGGGTTTGCAAGTAAGATTGAAATATTTATATTATTGATTTTTATGACTATTTTATAAGTAATTATGAAATTTAGGTTTCTTTGACTTCTGCAGGAAATGGTCATCTGGGACTCTGTCCTCTCTTCTGATGATGGTGGTTAGGTGGACTTCTCTTCTTTAGAGCAAGCTGCCACACTCCCTGAAAAGGGGAAGCCATACCTTCAAGGAGGAGACATGCTTTGAACATTTAGTATGTAGTGCAAATGTGAGAGATGAGTTGGCGTTGAAGGGTAGTTGTGGGTATGTGTGACATGGAAAAAGAGTCATGAGCTCTTTTCCTAGTTTTAGACATAAATCAATATTGAACTCTAATTATAACCTTTCATTTAGCTCAGAGAAGAGCAGGAACCATGACATTTTAGGTGATAGTTTCAAAATTCTGGATTTTGGGGTTACTTTCTTTTATCTTCCAGCCTGATCCTCTAAAAATGAAACAGGATTTATTATTATTTTTTTTTCTCAAGGAGCAGCAAATGAGTGTTATTGCAAAATAAACCTAAAGTCTTTCTCTGCCTCAGGAGGGATGTGGCATTCACAATTTCCACTTGGGTATCTGCTTTTTCTACCTTCCTCCCTCCCTGTCTTTTGCTTTTGGATCTCAAAGTAAATAACACATGCACTTTATCTTTAACTTCAGGTAATCAGAGTCACAGTCATCTGGGATATTGTGATGAACAATGTACATTTTATACACATGGTGTCATAATAATTTAAAATGTCATCTTAATCTATTTATGATCTTCTAATGACTGAAATGTTTTACAATTGTGGGGGATATTTTATAACTGAAGTTTTAATGGCTGAATCACTAACACCTGGCTGTCTGGAATGCTTTTTCTTTCTCCCAGTTAGGCATTTAAATGCATTTCTGGAAGGCCCAAGGGGTGGGATGTGACATATAAGCTCTTAAAAGGAGGAAAATTAGTTCTTGATACCTTAATGATCAGTCAGGTGAACGTTTGCATACTTAGCATTAATGCTCTTAAGTGGAATAGCTTGATTAAGACCCTTGGTAGGTATTTTTTTGTATTTCAACATCCTTCTATATGAGATTACAGAGGAGAGTGCTGCTATTGTGCCCATCCCTTAAAAAAAAGTCTTAAGATTTCCCACAAGGAAGAGTTTCATTTTATTTCTCCATTTATTTCTATTTATTTTACCACCCTTCTACTTCTCTAGCTTTGATTGGTTTCTAAGATGAGCAAGTTACCTTTTTATTAGGAGTTTATTATGTACTCTTTGTTTTACTGAGCTAAGGTGTATATTCTGATATATACCTGCATGCGTACAGGTTCTTGCCTGTGGATGAGCATACAATTGGGTAAAGAAGACCAGAGGTACACACATGAAAATATCCATGAACCATACATGCCAATTTGTAATTAAGCCCGTAGCAGGCCCCCAGTAGATGTTTACTAATGATGATAGTGGCACTAAATTATCTGGCGCAGGCCAGGAGAGGTCAATACGAGGTTGACCAGAAGCCTGCATTAAACAGTCACAGAGATAAGGCAGCATTTTAATTTCTTTTGTTTGTATGACACATGTACAGCCTTCAAGTGCAGTGTCCCACTTAATTTTTATAGCAATCACTGAAGGAATTAAAGGGGATATTTATAACCACGCTTTTGCTAAGGTGAAAAGGAGGGCTCAGAGCCGTAAGATGACTCGCCCAACCAAGTCTGCAGGCTGGAGAGGCAGCAGGGCAGAGCCTGGAACCCAGATCTTTAGGATCCTATCAGCTTTTCTCCCCATAATGCTTCCAGTCCCAGGAGTCCTGGCAGAGTGGCTTCAGGTCAAATTGTTGCCTTATAATGGGTCATTTGCTTGAAATGTTGCTGGATATGCAGTGTCTTTATTCATGTTGTAGCTGGGAATGTAATGGCAAATCTGTGTATATTTGTTTCCAATGAAGATTGAATAGACTGATGAAGTAATGATAGGCTCTACTTCCATTTTTATCAACTAATAGTGTTCCTGGTGACAAGTGCCCATGATGTCACTTTATGACTCTTAATGCATGCACTTCTATTGTTCCTGCGTTGTAGGTAGATTCAGCTGATGTTTCTTTCACATTCCTGCTTTGACTGACATCAGAAAGCCCTGCTTGACGGTCAGCTTGTGGATTCATCATTGCACAGTTAATATAGACAGGTTCCATGCTCTCTGTCCCAACAGTATCAAGCCAGCCCAGGCATTACTAAACATGGTTAGGCCACCTCATCAAACGAAAGTCCACTCTAAAATGTTGGAAGTCAAAGAATTGGGACTGCTGTGCTTGAAGATTTGGGACAATAGTCTGTGTTTCTATCCCTGTGTTTGTTTGTTTATTTGTTTGAGAGAGAGTGTTGAGGGGGAAAGCGAAGGAAAGGGAGAAAGAAAAATCTCAGACTCCCTGCTGAGAGCAGAGCTCATCATGGGGCTTGATCTCACCACCCTGAGATCTCCACCTGAGCCAAAAAGTCAGATGCTTACCTGACTGAGCCACCCAGGTGCTCCTATCACTGTGTATCTTGAGGCAGGTATTTTCATATGTCTCTAGCCCCATGTACTTTAAATGAGAGCACAATGCTCGCTTGCTATTGCTTGTGGGATTTGTAAGGTGACCAAAAACGTAATTTTGTTAACACACTTAGAAAATGTGAAGAATTATACAAATGGGATCTCATGTTTTGTACTGATGTCATTTCAGACTTTTACTCTTCAGTATCTCCTTAGTGGTGTCATATAGGTGATTATAGATATATAGCTATGGCATACGGTGGCATCAAAATTTAGCTTTTATAAGGCTCCTTGAGTTTCACCACACATGTGGTTTGGTTCAAGTTCAAGGCTGAGGGTGATAACTATTAGGGTAATAAGTCTTTGTAATTAGCCAAATTAATGAGCCATTGGCCACACGTGACATGGTCATCTATGATTTCTGCAAACATTGTAAAGTTCCCATGTTACCATATCTCTCAGATACATGATTCCAGCTGGGGTGTGAAAAATGTTGAAGTGACCATCTGTCTCTCACATTGATCTCTGAGGTATAACTTGGGACCCTTAAATCTATATACTGTCTGCCTTATTATTACATCATAGTATTTGGCTTCATTCATAATTAGGCAGCTGACCTTCATGCTCTGTATTTTTTGTCATGGCAGCCATTGTTCAGGAGGAGTGCTATGCTTGGGAGTTGTTCTGGATCTTGTTCTGGATTAAGTTCTTAATAACTTCTACAGTAATTACCACCTTAGTGGTAGGGGAGTGATAAGCATGGGTATTTGGGGGTTAGTTGTGCAGAAGCTTGGTCATAAATCCCTGTAGCAATCTCTCAGGGAAAAACTCATTTGGAACTTAGTATTAGGTTCTTGGGCCAGTGACCCAGGTGAACTGTGTTTCTTTGTGTATAGGTTGCATCTTTCTAAGAGAGATAGGCTATTTTGGATAGTCCTCAGTTGGTCTTTTTAAATTTCTTGGTTAAGTTGAGAGAGTTCACACTGGAAATTCTTGAGTTTGCTCATTGTTCCTGACCTTGTACCCAAAACCCTCAGAGGGGGAGAATAGTAGCATTGTTTATTTAAGTATTTACCTTTAAACTAGTGAGGTCACTTCTTGGTATCTATCTTTACTCTTCCCAAAGAATTTTTAAAATGTCTTATCTCCTTTCCGAAGCCTTAGGCTTCATCCATGTATCTTAGCTTCAGACTTGAGTTTGTCCTTGTCCCTGACCTGTTAAAACATTTTTATCAATAATTTGTAAGGAGCTCAAAAGGGGCCTTGCTTATTAACTTTAAAAATACATGGTCAGGGAGGTCAAGACATACTAGAAGTTTTAGATCATAGTTCTAAGTGGTCTCAACATGCTAAAACACTGCCTGACACCTACCAGACAAAATTGAATAGAATTGTAAGTTTGAAGCTCTAGCGTTATATTTAAGAAATCAATTAAAGAAGCACGTGCTTGAAAGGTTTAGGCTGGCAGTGATCCACATCAAAAGTATTGGGATATTCTTCTTGTGAAGTGATGTGCATCCCCATTTGAGATAGCTTAGAGAAGTTTTGCCAAGTTGGGTGTAATGTCTTCTTGAGATCTGCACAGTGCACACATCATCTAGAGGACTAAGTTTAGTGTAGGGTTTCATGTTTTAAGAAAAACAGAAAAACTAATGGAGAGGGACCAGGCTGTTGAGTATTATGTAAATACTTGGCCTAGAATAGAAAAGATGAGGGTGACACACTGAATCTTTTTTCTAATAGTTGAAACATCATCATATGGGTGAGGACATGTAGGGTTGCTTTGAGTACAAACTTAAGGTCTGTGGGATAATAGTACAGGGAGGGAAGTTTTGTCACAGTGGAGAAAGGGAATTTTATTATGGGATCTTTTGAAACAGGACGATGTATTGCCTTGCAAGACATGACGGCCAAGTGCATTGGAAGAGCTGGAGGACCATACAGGCAAGGTAGTGTCAAAGAGACCTCTACAACCTTGTGGGAAACTGGACAGGTCAGCCTCATAGGGGCAAAGATACTTTCTGACTCACATTTATCATGGTGCTGAGGGTGACAAGTTTTGCCCACATATTTTCAGTCCTCTCCTTGTTTGTATTCAGGTTGTCACACAGACTTCCTTTTTTTGAGAAATCCAGTGGTTACTCACTTGGATACCAAGCAAAATTTGAGTTTCTAAGAGTTGAGCTTTCGCCCACTCCTCCGATCCTCCAACCTCTGTGGGCATGACTCTACTGTCCTTTCACAGTGGTGGGATCAGTTTGCACTGGTCAGCTCCAGTTCTCCTCCCAGGGGCCCCTCATAGCTCTTATAATCAAGCTGGTGAAAGGACTAGGGGTCCCCTTATTGTTTCTCACCGTGTTCCCTTTGCTCCTGCTGTCTACACCCCACCTTCCCATTCTTCTCAGGCGCTACCTTCAGATGCTCTCTTGACCCTTCATCTTTTCCTTGTACTTGACTTTCAAAGCATAGTGCCATCCTATCTCCTTCCCAACCTCCTCTCTGAAGCTTTGTCCATCACTTTTCTTTAGGCCCATGTGCATTTTCCCAATCATACTATGGAGTGCTTAGCTCTTCTAAGTTCTTCATGGCTCTTAATTTTATCTCCCTATCTCCATAGAATTTAACTTGGGATTAGGGCCTTTGCCTTACTTGGTATTCAATGAATACTTGTTAGTGACTTCCTGGTTGGATTATACCTATGACTACAGAACAGAACCAACTGGCTAAAAAGGATTGTACCTTGACTCTCGCCTCATTAGCACAAGGCCGAAACCAATTTATTTAAGGACCAAAAGTATAAGGCTCTACACAAAGTATATTAATATGTTGAACAAGCTAGTTTACTTATTATTACGACATCCTTCTAAACCCTACCACCCCCTTGTCATCACTACATTGAGACTTAGCTGGCCCATCAGAGGAAATCCCTGGAAGGCTGCGCAGCAAAGCCAGCAGTCAGCTCTTGTTCTGCTCTTACAGATTTAGTCAGAAGGTTGAGAGATGCTTCTCTGAGTCTCTGGTTTCCTTTGGTACGAAGTGTTTTGTCAAATTGGTCTCTAGTTTGGAGATATTCAACGGGTTAACTTTGACTCCTTCACTAAACCCAACTGTTTAATGTTTTTAATGGCATAATGTGTTAATAACCATACAGCTGTTGTTTCTCAGCCTCTCCCCTTCATTGAGTTAGGCACCATTTAGTAGGCTGAGTTCAAGTTGTAAACAAATTATTTTTGCATATGGATCAATGGAAATTTAATAAAGTTTATTAAAACTGTATATTGGACCAAGGAGTGCTGTGTTCTCTCATGGATATAAACCAACCCCATTAGGCTGACCTGTATTAACTGAATCGCAGGGCAGAAAATATTTCTGGTCATTTAAAGATTACTTTGGTTCAGCAGATGGTAGCTAGCCTCAGAGTGCAAGTTTTCTTATTAATTCATTTGCATAAGCATACATGAATGACATCTAGACATCATTTACCCACTCTGCTTATTTCCAACACCTAGTATGGTTGCTGGCACATAGTAGGGACGCCAGCAGAGTTGTCAGAGGAGGGGTGGCATGCTCAGGTGCAAAGGAATGGCGCGATGTGCTGAGAGCCCGGCAGCTGGCAAGGGGCAAACCACTTATGAGCCCAAAGCTCTCCTCTCTGAGCCCAGAGCTCTTATCACTCCAGTGAACTGCCCTCCATTGATTCATTGCCTGTGAAATGTCTCCAGTGTTCTACAGATACCTTCTGCCTGTTCTCATGGCAATCTCAGTTTATGTTGCAATAAATGTTATCTTAATCTCAACTGATTGACGAGTTCTTAAAATAACAGCATTACCGAGCTTCCCACTCAGATTGTAAATCACAAATATTCTGCTCTTTGGAAAGCATTTGGGGTGGTTAGCCAGTATTTCAGACATAGCTCTGGTGGCCCAGTTGCAGTTGGAGGTATCTGAAGGGCCTTTTGGAGGAAGGAGTTAAATGTTGGTTCTTAGATAACTCAGAGCAGGATGCAATTTGTGGCAGGCGTCCTAGGCTCCAGGACCTGAATAGTCATCTGTAGTTTTGCAGTTAAAGCAGAAGAGAACAAAGACAAAAGCCTGCTCTTTTGGCCCTGAACGACAGCAGTTGGGAGGAGAACCCTTTTGGATGGTAGAACAAGCGTGGAGATGATCATTCCAGCTTTCTTGTGTCAGATTTGCTGGCGAGAAGGAGGCAGTTCTGTCTGGCTCTGGCTAGAACGTTTCTTTCTGTCTGGGGGACTGTTGTTTCTGTCATTCCTCCTGGAAAGTGGAATCCTAACTATGGGCAGCTGGTTAGGACTGGAGCCTTGGTGACTCCTGAAAGTTATAACAAATGGAAGTCATTATCACTATTGCCCCCCTTTACCTTTGTGCTACTTGAGGCAGAAAATGATTTTTCCCCCGGTTTGTTTTGGAGTCTTTCATCCAGAGAGAAAGGGATTAGCCTATGGCTACAATAGTGCTTTCAGGGCCTTTTGGCGTGCTGCAAATGTTTACTTATCCAGGTACAAATAGGTAAAAGCACATAGTTAAAGATCCCAGCTGCAAGGTCATTTACCTTTTTAAAATTCAGCCGCATGTGCTGACTGAAGTTGAGGGCTTGCTGGTATGAGCCATTAACTGCCTGTTGTATGTAACCTCTCCTTGTCTTACACACAGCTGCGTGCGAGTCGCTGGTGCCTGCAGCCGGCCCACCATGCATGCCTTGCGAGCAACAAAAGCAGTTTAACTTGTGATCGCTGATCATATGATCCACTTACAGGGTGCAGGCTCAGTCAAGTAGAACTGGTAAATCATTAAAAATGCGCCTCGGCGCTGTGCCTGCGGAGTACAACAACATCATGCTAACATCTCTTCCCCCACCCCCAACCAGTTAGTGGCATCGGGAAGGAGCTGGTACCAGCTGCGCCTTGGAGAAATCTCATGTCGCTTTAGCCTAACATGGTGGGAGATTGTCAGTGACTCCAAGCAGCGCAGGAGAGGAAGACAGAAATAATCTGAAATGGCAGCCATGCTCTCCCTTTGTCCTTTACTGATTAACTCAACCTGGGCTGAGTGTTTTCTGTGCGTCAGGCCCAGTACTGGTGCCTAAATTGCAAAAATGAGAAAAGAAATGGATTCTGACTCAGAGACTCTCACAGTCCGCCAAGAACTCAATTCACTGCCAACCGTTTTAACACAGTGCTGTGCAACCCTTAGAGGCCTGGGGAAGCCAGAGAGGATGCTTTGGACCTCAAAGGATGAATCAGATGTCATCAAGGACACATCTGGGGTCATACTGTGTCCTCAAGGACACAACTTGAGCTGAAACCGAAAGCCTTACTTTCTAGAATTCTTTCCTCTGTGACATATACGTTTTTACTCAGTTTCTCATAGCCTTTGACAAATTGTTCTGTGACTCTGTAACGGAGGGCCCAACGAGTCCTCTCGTCTTATTTCCAACTCATCACTATCTAGTTGCTTCTGGCATCAAGTTATCCAACTATACTGTAAACCCTCTGGCAAGGGACCCTATATCCATAGTATACTTGATTTTTCCATAGCTCCAAAAATGTTGGGGGGTATGCAATTGATGGGCAGCCCTCCTTTTGTTTTCTAATTAAGTAGTGAAAAGCCAAAGCCAAAGAGCCAGGGAGTTAAGTAATAGGACTTAGAATGTTCCAGATAGATGTTTCTCCTATATGTACACCAGAAAGTTGGCTGTTGAAGGAGAGGGGAGGGAAGACCCTTTTATGGACCTGTGCATATGTGTCACATACAGTATGCAGGTTCATATATTCTGAGGTATTTTTGTCTTTCAGGAGTCCTGCAGTTTTTAAGGGTGATACAACCTTTAAAAAAATCATTTGGACCTCAAGGGGCCCTAGAGATGAGATGTAATAATGTATTTATTCCTGTACATGCCATTTTAGTTCTTCCAGTTACTCCATTCCATCTTCCAAGCAATCAAGTAATCATAGCCCTTAAATGCCTTCTGTTTGTCTCTCAAAAAGTTTTATCCAGAAGCCCCTTCCTTGTACTGCAGCTCGACTTTGGGAAGAAGACTTATGTGGGATCTGTACTCCTTTCTTTTCTTACTTGGTGCGCTTGTACCTTGGTCAGTTACAACATCTTTGAACCATCCCTTCGTTGGGTGGGAACCATCCCTACAGACAGTCACTTGCTGAGAATAGCTTCCTGATTCCTCTCATTGGAACTGTTGTCTAGAGGCCAAGATGAGACACAGAGTTGGAGAAATTCCTCTAATGTTTCTGTAACCTACTATTCCTTATTCTAAAACACTAGTAAGGGCTACCCTTTGGCTGGCTGTGGAGATGAGCAAGTTTGTTCTTCAGAAAGGCATCCAGCTCCTTAGCACAAAGAAATAGAGACCTGGGACTCAGGCTTTGTAGAATTAGGGGTCAGATAAAATGGGTCAATTTACTCAGCTTCCTGCTTTACGTCTATATAAAGGAAATTATACTCCCCTTCTCTACCCACCCCCAACTCAAACTTCAAAGAACTCCATTCAAAAACCAGGAGGGGGAATTGTAGCCTATTAGGTATAAAACATCTATTAAAATCTCTTCCTCATACAGAAGCAGGTATTTAGTGGCAAAACTGAGAATAAATGAAACAAACAAGTGGTGTTTTAATGAGAAATTGATATATTACTATGTGTGTATGACCATTTTTTATTAGAATTTGGAGAGTTACATATCTTTATCATTAAAAATCGGTCGTAAGATCTGTGATCGCCGCGTGCGAGGTACCACCTATAGAGGCAGAGGTTTGTTTTATTTTGAAATCTAGAAAAGTCATACAGCTACTTGGGTAGGGCTGATGGCACAGAATTTTAACTCAGACTGTTGTTACAAAGGAACAGGGAAAGAGCTCTTCATTGGGAAGGCATTTTAAAGTCGGGGTATTATTATCATTGATCTTGGCAAGAAAGGAGGCAGGAAAGTTGTGTTCTACCCTGGGCGGGTCATCAATTCTTGGGAAAGGCACTTCGCTTCTTTCAGTCTTTGTTTTCTCATCTGTCGAACAGTGATGTTAATACCTTCCCGACATACTTCACATGGCTGTGAAAAATCAGATGCTGTCCCGGGTTCTCTGCCTTTCTCCTACAATGGATGAACTCTCTTCCATCCTTCAGCCCTTAGGTGATTTTGTTTGGACTTGCTCTTGGAGCATTTGTTTTATTTGCTCCTGCTACTGCCTTGTTGACTTACCTTTTTCCCTCGCACTAGAAGGTATGTAAGCTGCCGCAAGTCACAGCGGGCTTACTCTTCTCCGTCTGGGGCAAGGTAAGGTGCTTGAGTCAGGCCAACTTCGGAATACGAAATCAGAATGGAATTCCTTGGTGGGAACCAGGTGCTCAGTTTCCTCAATGAGACCATTGTGGATATATGTATCTAATCCACAGAATTTTGGGGGGAACTAGACGAAACGGCCTATGTGAGTGTGCCAAGTACATACTGGATGTTCAGTAAACCCTGGCTTCTTTTCTCCTGTCCTTCCTACAGAGTGGCAACTTAATATCAGTTTCTGGACCAAATTAAATTTTGAAGACGAGGAAATCCACACCTTCCCTCCTCCCCTGCTTCTTGGAAAGGTGTTCAGGAGGATGATGACCCTGTGCTCAGAGTTACGCTTTTCTTCCCCCCCGCCGGCTTCCCCCTCCCTCCACCTTCAGAGTTATATTGAAATAAAACTACAACTTCACATGTTGATATGAAGTATTATCGAGGTTTGCTGAAGACATAATACAAATTTTATTAAGTTGCCATTATCCTTGTCAATGAAATTAGTGCACTTTTCTCATAGGCATCTTCTGCAATTACAAACAACAAGGAAATAACTCATGCTTTCCCATGAAACAGCTTATAAATTTTTACATACATGTGAAAGGAATCACTTGAAATCCAAAGCTGCCAAGAGGAATAATTAGGAGCCACAGAACAGATCTCGGTAATGTGACAGCAGCTTCTAAAACATCCCACAGGACAGAGAAACGCAAGCTGGCTTGACCTATATCTTTAATAATACAGACCATTGCCCTTGGATTGAATCTAAAGGGTAGGACCAAGTGCTTGCTTCATCATGTTTTAGGAAAAATTGCCAAAGTTTATTTATGAATTCTCCACACAATGGCGTCTTGCTTTGATTATGAACCGACAGAGCTTTCTAAGTAGCAACTCAGCATGCAAAATTAAAAGCAAAAAAAAAAAAAAAGAAAGAAAAAGAAAGAAACAAACAAACAAAATGAAACAAAACAAACCCGCCACAGAACATAATTTCTTATATTCTGTCATGCTTGGCAAAAAGTAGTATGGAAGACCCAACGTAGACAAATGGCTATGTTAACAGTAGAAATAACCTTTTGTTTAATTAGAAAATAGGAGCTATATGGGACAATAAAAATTGTTACTGCTGCCCTTCGTCACTGTTTCATAAATATGATCATGCTAGAGATAATGGTAAGTGTTATTTATTTGTGCAATATCACAAACTTGGTAATTGTTCATGGTGTTGATAGTTACCCCGCGTGGAGATGGTAGTCGTTTCAGAATTTGTTTCCTTTGATCCAAGGAAGGAAAATAGCAAGTGTTTACTTAAAATGCCCCTGGCTTTCCTAGGCCAGAATAATGGATCCGCATATTTTTAGCCCCTCTGTTGCAAGGGCCAGATCTCTCTGGCAGTGTCTGGTGTATATTGAGAACTGCTGTGTTATTTTGAACTGGCTCCTTTATTTATTTTTTCCCCCCAGCATGCTCTCAGGTCCTCATTGGACGTAGATGCCATTTCATCTTCACTTCGTATTTCCCAGCAGAACTAAATTTAGTAGCCTTGCTGAAGGGAAGACATGGGGCCAAGTTTCCCACCTGAGGATGTGTTCCTGAGAAGAGGAAAATCTCCCTGTTACTCCCTTTTGAGAACCGGCATATGGGATGAAGATCAGACTGCATTTCACAGCATCTGTTTCAGGATCTTCCCAGGGGGTGGTAGGGAAGAAAGGCTGAAGGCGTTGGCCAGATTTCAGGGTCAGTTCCATTTTGTGTTTGACTATGAAAACTCGAGTTGTGAAGCTGTATGAGTATGTGGGGTCGCCTGGCTAGATGTATTTCATTGCGCATGGCAGTTCACACTTGGTTTCTTTCGGGGAGTTCCTGTTTTCTTTCTTGTTGTGTTTGCTGGTGTAGAAGCTCCATTTCCTGCTTTTTAGAAAAAAAAAATGTGCTTTGTGATGTTGGGTGATTTATGATGGTGATGGCTTAAGGATTCTTCACTCTTGACTTCGGTGAATGTGAGCTATTTCCTCAGACCCCTGAGCTAGCCTGAGTCCCTTCTCAGAACCAAGAAGCCCATGGCAATGAGCTACGGCACAAATTTGTATAAACGTGTTTTGGGGCCATCTCTTATTTCTTTGAGTCCTAAATAACCCCTTCTAGAAGGTTTCCACATACCACCTTTATAAAAATATAGACAGTGTGTCAAAAGGAAAACACAACACAACAAAACCCCTTCCCTTCACACAATTCATTTTAAGCTTCAAAATCCCCGAAAATCCCCAATCTCCTCTTGCCGTCTGGTTCCCACTCTCTAACTTTCCTCATCTCCCCTGAAAGAAAGAAAAAAGCATTTCTTCCAGGGACCGATAAGTTGTAGGCTGATGCTTAGCAACAACATTCCTGTGTTTTAAGTAGCTGCAAGCCCCTTGCTGAACTCTTTGATGTGACTGTCAGAGCAGATTTATTTTGTTTTAGCACATTGTCTACTTGTCCAGATGTATCAGGAGATAAAAAGGAGTCATGTTTACACTCCTCCTTTTTTTTGGGGGGGGGAGATGTAATTAAATCGTGTTTTTGATGAGTCTTGCGGAGCTCCCGTTGAGGAAAACAGGAATCGGCTGGAGTAAAGGGGGAAAAGGAAAACTCACTTGGCAGAAGGAGCACCTGATTTGGTCAGAAAATAAAGCGTTAAGTACCAGCTGGCTTGGTGCTGTGACGATGGAGGGTTTGAGCTGATTCTTTTCTCCCATTTCCAGGCAAGTTCAGCCAAGAGGAAGGGAGGCGTCCCTCCAGCGCTCACTTCCTGTGGCCCCTTCTATAAAACCTTTTAGTTTGAAGCGTCTCTTCCTTCTTTCTTGCTGTAGGCAGGCACACACACAGAAGGTCTTAACTCTCTCCTTGCTTCCCTCCATCCCTCCTTCCCTGTCGTCCTTTCTGCCTTCCTTCTCTGCCTCTCTCTGTTTGTCTGTCACTCCCTGGGCAGTAAGTCTGGTAAACAGTCCTTGATCCAAAGCTAGGAAAATTGTTGAACAACGAGATCTTGAATAGGCAAGTCTCTTTAGAGCTGGATGAGTTGAATTCCCTCAAAGTAGGATTGAGGCTCCTCTTTTTTTTTTTCTTTAATCAGTTTTTTTAATGTTCACATTTAGTAACACCATTCTGAGTTCTATTAATGACCTGCAGTGAGCAGTGACAAGCAGAAATCCAACATTTAGTACTGCCGAGGACCTGCCAGGCGGCGGCTTTACTCTGGGGCGCGGAGGCACTTCATTTGCATTCTAAATAGGTTACACTACAGCACCCCCTTCTGCCCGCCGGGCCCCGTGACAGGAGGCCTGCGCCACAGCGCCGTTCCGGGTCCTGGGGAAGCCCAGGACGACCCTAAGGCGGCACGCTCTGGCCTTCCCGGCGCTTCCCGCTGGGCCCTGGAGGAAGGGAACACCCGTGATGAACCGATGCTCACCCGCACGCCTGGGGTCAAGCTGCGTCTTTATGGGGATTAAATGTTTTATTACTCATTTATAGGGGGAGGGGGAGAAATCATTAATTGAGAAAGACAGGTATAACAAAAGGGAGGCTGAGCAAAGGGGGAAGCTACGGGAGAGCGCTCAGCGCCCGAGCTCCCTCCTGCCCAACCTCAAACCCCAGACGGACAGGACAGCGCTTGAATGCATCTTGTAAACTAGGGGCTTGTGTTTTGTGTTTCCCATTTGTCGACCAGCCCCAAGCACAGGAAGGAGGAATTCCTTCCTTTGTTCTAAACTGCCTTTGGATGACTCCTCTTGGCCTAAGCGTACCTTGTAACTTAAAGCCCTTTTCTGCACGGGACCAGGCTGAGATTGGAATGAGCATGTGCCTGGGCAGCTCCTGGCCTCAGGGGGGCTGTGGGTGCCCCCCTTTTCTACAGTGAGGAGCTCTGTTTCTGGGGGAGAAGTTCACCTAAGAGGGCAGTGTAGTAGGTGACTTAGACTGGGAAGACATGTGCTTATTGTTACCTTTGCCTCTTGGAGGCTGAGGAATGCTGGTTATTCAGTGTTTTACATTTATTTATTTCAGCATTTATCAAGTATTTAATGAGAAGCTACTATGAGCCAGACGTTTAGGAAGTGTGGAACGCTGCCCTCAAGGTACGAAGTGTCTAGTAGAAGGGACACTGGTCAGATATGCTCCTAAGATAAAATTACACACCACACTATGTCCCCAAAAGGAAATATGTGGTTCTTGGGAGTACATATGAAAGTGATGCCTGGGACATCTTTGTGACATAGGAAAGCATAAATTGATCTTTGAAAGGAAAAAGGTTAACCAGGCTGAAAATGTTGGGTGTGGAAATTAGGAAGAAAGGGCTCTGCAGAGATCTTGGTAGGATGGGGCCTGGTGCACTGAAGAGCACGGAGAAGGCCATGTCTGGGTCCGAGGTGAGGGCATGAAGGTGGGAGATATGTTGGAGAACTAAACAAGGGACAGGGCAAAGGGCCTACAAGGTGGCGGCTGGTGCTTTTGAGTTGTCCCCAAACAGGGTTAATCATTACAAGGTTTTTAAGCAGAGGGGAGCCTAATCACATTCTGTTTCTTAAAAAGAAGGTCTAAGGATGGTCACTTTGGGTAGGACTTTGCCAGGAATTGAGCCCTCTCTAAAATAAGTTCCCTTACTCAAATGAAAGCTACAGTAATTCTCTGGAACCCAGGGTGGGGGTCGGGGGAGAAGGGAGAGGGGCTGACTTTAGAAAATATAGTGCAGTTTGCTTCATACTGGCCAAACTACAGGCCCACCTTCCCCAGTGAATCTTGTTAGTTTGCTCTTGGCCCTTTGCAACCACGCAGGTGGCATGTCTTTGTTGTGTTTCTTACTGGAGGGCCATTAACCTTTCTATAAACCGGTCACAAATGTGCAGTGGCAGGGAAAGCACAGGCCCTGGGGAAAGCAGGCTTGGGTTTCTGGGGCCTTGTTTACCTTTCAGAATCTAGCAATCCTGAATGGGAGAAGATGGCAAGAAGGGTTTGTGGAACATATAAGTCACAATAGGTCTAAAATTTAGTTAATATCATAGATAGAATACAGTCCAAAAAATGGTGGAAAATGGTGAATGGATTTCTCATTTGAGAAAAATTGTCAAAATTTCTTGTTTCCCCTTTCTTTTCTAATTTTCCTTTTCCTTTCTTTTCTCTCTACTCCTTCCTCTTTGTTGCATGATTTGCATTTAGACTATCCTAAGTATTACATAAACGCAGAGTGGGATTTACTACTAGACGTAGGTTCAAGCCTATCTTGTCCGTGACGAAATCTTGCTGGACTATAATTTGCTCAAAGAGGCAAAGGCCAAGATTTTAGAGGCACATGGCGGTGTTTCTTTAGGAAACGAAGCTTCGAATTTTTCTTCGTCCACAGAGAGAATAAGGCCTCTAGAATGATTAGAACTATTACATAGGAAGTAAGACTTACTAATTATGCTACTTTGTCACTTTTCACGTAGCACTCTCACACATATTTAGATCTTGAATCTCTCAAGGTAGTCATTTTACAAGTATATGTTTAAATGAATGAAACGTTTGATGTCAACCATTATTGACAGTATGAAACAAAAAAGAACTTTATCATGAGTAGTTCTGTGAATGATGTTTGTGGATTATTTATCAAATAACTTTCTACATGTCAAATCATTTTCTACCACTTTGACTCCATTGTACTGCAGCAATTGCATGTTGTAATATAAAAGCATTCAGATTATGAAAATTAATATTTAGCCAGATAGGGGTAATGTAAGACTCTTGGATGTCCAGAATAAACAAGCATTTTTTTTTTTTTTTGCTACTTGAGAGAAGATAGGGCAAAATGAAGTCCTTTTCTAGAAAGGTTCACAAACTGGGGATTAATATTAACTTTACAAAGCAAAACTATGTTTGGAACTTGAAGTCCTTCATATCCGTATCCCCTTCTTTACAATAAACACACAGGCATGCGTACATGTACCCATAAGGTAGAGCTTTCAGGATTCCAAATGTTAGCTAGCATCTGAGCTGCATTTTTTCTTCACATCTTAGCTATCCTGATGTGAACACTTCGATCATGGGGGCTCTAGCCCAGAAGAGTTTTAGTAGCCTAGCACTTCATTAGAATGTATCCTACTTTGGTCGCCATAATGGTTGTCTTTGAGTTGCAGAGAATCCTGCCTGCTTTCCTTGGAACTCTGGCAGATATAAAACTCAAATATAGTCACCAGTCCTATGTCTGCAGAGGTCCCAGTTTTACCTCCCAGCTCACATATGTCATAGACCTTCAGGGAGTGACCCAAGCTGCTCAGAACACAATATCCTCATCTACTTAAGACAGCAATGAACCTGGATTTTTGGACACATTCAGGGTAAGCTTCCTTGACATTTCTTTTAGAAAGAGGTAAAAGGAGGCTGAAAAACATAGTGGCGGGGAAATGCCTTTGGTTAATGAAAGATGGGTATTAACATTTATTTTCCCAGACATGGGAAGTTTATGTAGATCAGGATAAAAACATTTTAGGAGTGGGGCACCTGGGTGGTTCAGTGGGTTAAAGCTTCTGCCTTCATGATCCCAGGGTCCGGGGATCGAGCCCCACATCGGTCTCTCTGCTCAGCAGGGAGCCTGCTTCCCCTTCTCTCTCTGCCTGCCTCTCTGCCTACTTGTGATCTGTCTGTCAAATAAATAAATAAAATCTTAAAAAAAAAAAAACATTTTAGGAGGTTCCCATAGCACTTACCTGTGCTCCTCTTCCATACCGGGCACCTGTTCTCTTGTGGTATTACCTGTTGTTTGTGTAGATAAAATAGGACTAATATCTCATCCCAGCAACCAGTGCTACTATATGTGAGTTGGTAATTAAATATACTATATAATTCTGACTTATACAGGATGTGTAAAACTGAGTTTAACTTTACCCTCCTGACATGCACGTGTGAAGGGGAGGGATGGTGGATCGGGTTGCTGTCATTTCAAAGGTCTGCTGTGATATCTGGTGGTTCCATGCTCAGTCTGTGTTCTTGGTCTCCTTTTTCCATGTTGTACTCTGACTCCAGCAGCTGCCCGTGGCCCTTCCCTCATGCTGCTCCCTTTAGATTATTGTTGCTGTTTTTAATCTGCTGTGGGATGCCCAAGGTTGTTAAAAAAAAATATAACCGCACATTAAAGCTCTTTGGTGTCAACTTAGAGCTAGAAACGTTTAAAATACATAATGTTTGGGAGGCCTTGTGGGGAAGACTTTCTGTGCATGGCCTTTTGTTGATGATGGTGAGGACTCAGGATGGGCTGTTGAACAGCATGTTCAATTTTGCCTTGAGATGATGATGAGTTGTTCTGAATGTATAACACAGAGTGAGGGACTCCAAAAGACTTATATAGGAAGTTGTCTACTTTTGAGGGGGGAATTTTGTCTCTTGGCCTTGTTGGTGTCCATTACATTGTATTCTAGATGGACGTATGTGTGGGGAGCTACCAGTCCTCCCCCTATCATCTATAGAGCTCTGGTGAGACCCATGGCTGCCCCAGCACTAGGACCAGGCCCATGATCCAGGCTCGATCTAGCAGACTGTTCCTTTTCCTGACCACAAAGATTCATTCAGGGATGGGTGTGTCACTCATATCCGGCCACAGATTCCCACATCTGGCTTAGAACTTTCCAGAAACAGAAGCTTTTTCTATGGTTCTGGAGATGGTAAGATAGGGATCTGTAGGTCTTGGGAAGTCACCACATGGAGAAGCCGAAGCTGGGAGGCAGGAATACAAATTGAAGAAATGGGAATTCCTGATGATAAACTTGAGTGTGTGGATCGAACCATACATGAAACTATGTACCCTTGGACTCATTAGGACCCTCCTTCCCCATAGAAGGGGACTTTCCTAGAGGACTTTACACTGAATTTCATCACTTTCAACTGAAAAGGTTAATCTTCTCTTCCTAAGCTGTCCACTTAGGGAAATTCTGCAGCCTACCCTGGAAATGTGGTTGGTTGCCCCGATATTGTCCTGTCGGTTAAGAATTCTTATTCATGTAGGGCTTTAATTTCATTCTCTGATAGCCTCTCTGTAGTGTGTATAACAAAATGACCCCATCTCCTGAAAAAAAAAAAAAAATCCCCAAACAATAATCTGGTTAACCATCTCTTTATAAAAATATCATCATACACTTGAATATTAAAGCATTTCAATATCCAATTGTCCCTTCAACCTTGACATTGAATATTTTCTTTATTATGCAACTTCTAAATTATCTCCTTCCAGGAATGTATGACAAATTTAAGGCCTATCAAGCTATGATTTATATTAGAATTTGTTATATAGCCATTGCATAACCTTTTTGGAAGATATGACTGTGAGTTAGTTCTGGCATCTGGTCCTGAAAGACGGTGATGGGTGGTGAAGGGCCTGACGAATGGGTCACCTGGTGCCACTCACTGGCCTTCAGGAAAGGTCCTGCTGGGTTCTCTTGCTACTACTGCTTTAACAGACAGGGTTGGGTACCTACAGTTACTAAGTGACTATGGAAGATTCCAGTGGAATTGGCTCATATAAGTACAGGGAGGTCACTTTTACTCCACATCAGAGACCCTAGAACTGTTGTCTCCTCCCTCCGTTCCCCACCATCACCCCTCCTCCCTGCCCCAGGATGGAACAAGACCACAGGGAGAGTACCCGCTTGACCCCCATTCTCTCCCCTCTGCGGCCTCTCTCCACAGCTGTGTCTGAATCCACAAACGACTTTGTTCCAATTAAGACATATGAAGAAAAAATATAATTTCTAAGTCACTTGGCCTCGTGATACACACACACACACACACACACACACACATACATACTGGGAAAATAAGTGTGCAGCATTCCTACCCATCCTAGTCTCTGCAGTCAAACAAATCAATTCAGCCTTCAGAGAAGCATCCATTGCCCTGTGATTATGTTTGTGTAAAGTCTTGGGGTCTTTGATCAAAGAATGGCATTTCAGGCCAGGCCCTAATCCGCACTGCCTTAAGGTGTTTAAATGAGTTTAAAAAAAAAAAAAAAGTTGATAACAGCTGGGACTTAAATTTGCCTTTGCCCAGCTTTTGTTTTGAAAGGGCTTCTATTATCCGTGGCTTCCCTTTTCGAAGCAAAGATGGATCTTTGGGTAAACTAGAAAAGGAAGGAGGATATGAGAGGAAATGGGCGGAGACTCTGAATTAATCTTCTGAGGAGGAATGTTTGATCAGCGGGGAGGAGAGGATGGAAACCTCTGATGCTGACAGCAGGCACCTTTCTGACTAGGGTGTGATTGGCACCTTTGAAGCTTCAGTCAGGAGCCAGTGTCCAGTGGGTCGGGGCTTCCTCTGTCTGTGGGTGGTGGTGTTAATAATGTGGCAACTGGAAGGGTTAATTGCAGACAAGCAGCAGGATTACCACGAGGCCTCCTCGGCTCTAAAAGGAACAGTTCGAGGAAAGCCTCTGATCTGTCAGCCTTAGAGGAAATTAGTGGGAGCAGACTTGAGCAGGCTTAAAAAAAAAGCATTTAGGATATTAAAGCGAAATGTGAAGAGGATATTGAAATTGGGCAAAAGGGATAGGAGCGCTGATCTCTAAAAGCAGCGTGCCCCTCTTCCTACTAGGAATTTCCGTGGTTTTTTTCAGCTTTCACACATGCTTTCTTTTGATGGTCCAGCAACGTGATTTTACTTGCACTGCAACAGGTTAAGGAAGGGTTATGCCACGGGAACGGTTGGCCCCAGATTGCTGTGCAAAACTTGTATGGTCTCCACCACCTGGCGGTTTCAGAATCTCCTGACACTGAGGCTCCCAGGATAATTTTAAAACAAGTCAGAGCATTACTGACACCCTATCTGCATTAGCTATCTATTGTATATTTTACTTCTTACCCTTCTGGTTCAAGTCGGGATGTTGCCAATAAATCCTGTGTTACCATTAAAGAGGCCATTCATCACGCTTCCTAATGTGATTAATCAAGATACACCACAGTACCCTTAAAATGAGATCATTTTGATAAATCATGTATGACATGAAAAGACTTTATTCCTTTTAAGTGCAATTTAGACTGTAATTTTTTTCCTCATTTATGATTCATGGGAGAAACATGGATAAAATTCCCTTGCACAGTTACACCTTATCTACAGCAATAACTCAAAACTGCTTTTAGATGAAAATTCAGGGTCTTATTCACCAAAGCTGAATGCCAGCTCATTATTTTCTGGCGTTCAGTAGTCCAAAAATAATGTCTGCACATTAAGCGGCATTCTCAAAAAGTTGGAATTGGCCAGGCACCAGGCACATCAATTACACTCCATCATCCTTAATAAGGAAGAAATATCAGATGTCCTCTTGGAGTTTTTTTGAATCAGTAATGCTCAGCCTTCACCTTCCCAATTTGGAGTGATTTGGGAACAAAAATGGTAGTAACAAAAAAGTATGGGACCTTCAGCTGCTCTATGTCTCCTGTTCCGTGAAGCTCAGAGAAGGTCTTTTTTTTTTTTTCTTTTTTTCCCCCTCCCGTATGGTTTAGGCTTCCTTTTCCCTTCCCTTTTTCTTGTTTCATAAATGAAACTACCATTTTGTTCAGTCTGAATTCTGTTTGTCTGAGCTGCTGTGTGATGCAGGCTTTCCCTTGCCACTGCCACAGTAATGTGGGAAGCGATAGTCATAAGCCCTAGTAGAAAAATAATTTGAAAATGTGCCTTCTGGTGCGATCCATCAAGTGTAAGGTCACATTTTTGGTTAAAAGGCAGACACTGATGCTATTCATTAAACTGAAAAATGGCTTGTTTTCCACTAATATTGAAATAAACCTTGGACGAATGTTAAGTCATACTGGTATGCACTTAGATAGAAAGCAAAAGGAAACACAGTTTGTTTGTTTTTTTAAAGATTTTATTTATTTGACAGAGAGAGATCACAAGTGGGCAGAGAGGCAAGCAGAGAGAGAGAGAGGAGGAAGCAGGCTCCCTGCAGAGCAGAGAGCCCGATGTGGGACTCGATCCCAGGACCCTGAGATCATGACCTGAGCTGAAGGCAGAGGCTTAATCACTGAGCCACCCAGGTGCCCCCAGGAAATACAGATTTAATTTGGATGTGGAAAATCAACATTTTTAGGTCTTGCTTGAAACAGGGAATCAGGAAGATTGGCTGAAACAAATGTGAGCAATTAGAAATTCATTTGCCTCTTTCAGAGGATGAGAACAGTTAAAGAAGGATACAGAGTCTAAGAATTATAGACTCACTATGTGTTTCGTCAAACACGGTTACCTGTGAATAAGGACTCGATCAACAGGTAGTTTATTTCACTGTTGTTTTTAGGGATTGATGTCAGGGAGTGGATCAAATCCCTGTATTTGACTTTGTGTTTAACCCAAGAACGCACGTATCTCATTCGTATCCACCTAATGTAACAAACGCATCAAAGCTTGAGTTTATCTGGTATGTCACATTCATGCCTATGTTCTCTGTACCTCAGTGAGACAGACACCAACTGCAAATAAAGATTCCTTGTATATTATTCCCATTTAAGTGAAATTTCCCATGCTTTTATTTTTTTCTGATATGAAGAATGAATTATAAATATAAGGACATTAAGGCTGTACTTGTGTTGTTTAGATTTCCATTTCACATTTATGTCTTTCTATTTTTGCAAAAAAGATCTGTAAATTTAAAAAATACGCATGTATCTCATTAAAAAAGTTTCCTTGTTCTAGCAACACTCAGCAAATCTCCAAAGAATGCAAGTTTAGAACATAAATATTTTAAGGCCCCATAAAATTGGCAGTGAATATTTTTTTTCCCTCTAAGACCATGTTCATTTCATTCCAATTTACTACAACGATTATATTTTCCAAAGCAGCTTTTAATACAATACACAATTATTTCATATGGGGTTGTGTAGGTCACCTCATTAAGCCTGCAAAGATCAGGCTTCTTGTGATTCCCACAAATATCCTTGCATTTATTCCTAATTAAAATGGCCCTCCTAAAGTGTCTCAGGTTTATCAATACAAATAACAAGCTAAGTGAAATAACCACATTTGGAAACAGTGGAGCAAGGTGACCCACTCCCCCAAACCTCAAACAGCCAACTGTGGTGTGTCCGCAGTGGTGCCCTGCCACCTGTTGGCTCTGCTTACACATAACAGGATATTGATGTCCCTCACAGCACTGCGGTCACCCTCTCTGACCCCTGTCCCAGTTCATCACCCCCGAGAGAGAAAGAAGGGGCTGTTGGAGAATTCCAGGCCTCCTGATTTCCCCCATCATTCATTTCCTTGGCCACATGTTTCTTCTACTAATGCTAAAAATTTATGGCCAAGCACATTAAGGGCAGTACAAGTCCTTTCCTTCTTCTGGATTATTTCAGAGTTTCCTGTCATAAGGAAATCCAAGACAACGTGTCCTCAGCGGATTGTATGTGACAGTGTCTGTTTCTATCTCAGGAATCTGAGGCATGATGGATAAACTGTCAGTTTTGAAGGATGATGTTTTCTCCATATTTCCATTATGAACTGGGCTGTCATCTCCTAATAAATTTCTTGCATTGGTATCAATTTATTTTTACAAGCAGAGGGTCTGATGTATTTGGGGAAGGCACTGACAGCAAATCTGGCTAGCTTGACAGAGCTGGCTCCACCTCATTTTGGAAAACTACTTTGGTTCCAAGGACAGAACTTGACCCACAGCCCTCGAGAATAAAAAACTCTGTG
Organism: Lontra canadensis; assembly: GCF_010015895.1. Taxonomy (NCBI): domain Eukaryota; kingdom Metazoa; phylum Chordata; class Mammalia; order Carnivora; family Mustelidae; genus Lontra; species Lontra canadensis. The sequence continues at coordinate 39,893,640 of NW_022630997.1, read as the reverse complement.
AGAGGAAGAGAGACGCATGAGGCAAGTTCCTTCTTTTAAGCCAAAACAAATCAAGCCTGTAGGAGTACCATGACATAATATTATTTCTAAGACAACCCTACAAACACAGATGAGAAATGCTGTATGTAGCTCTTTACTAATGCTGGTTTAGACCATTACAGCAATGCCGTGAATCTATGCATGAACTCAGATTATAACAAGGCTATATAAAGTTCTCACTATTTTTCCCTCGGAGGGATCTCGGTAGTGCTTTTCTGCTTGTCAAGTGAGGGGTAGAGTCTACTCATGTAATAAATATCCAGTTACAAATGACCAACATGTCCCTGTCATAGTTACTATGAAGAGCAGGAAAGGTCATGAATTGTTAGTCCTACTTCTCAAGAAACTTAAATCTACTTGAAGAAGTAAGCTATACAAAATTACAGGTCATACAAAATCAGAATGAAATAAAAATAAATCATAGCTCATATTTCACAAGCAATGCTAAGATCTCTGTCTCTTACCTTTACTGGGAAGAAAGGCCATATAAGCTCAGAATGGTTAAGACAGTAGCCACTGTAGGCAAGCTGCCTGGATGGGTGTCCCCGCTCCACCGCGTACTAGTCACCTAAAAAACTAAGTGAGACCTTGGTCAAGTTCCTAGTTTTTTTCTGGGCCTTAGTTTTTCTCATCTGTAACACAGGAATGGGGGCTATGGCTGCCTCATGGGAATGTTGTGAAGATTGAATAAATTATGTGGAAAGTGCTTAGCAAAGTAAGGACAGATGTGTATTAGCAATTTTTATGCTAAATAAATATCTAAATATGTATTAGATACAAAGTAAGCACAGATATGTATTAGCAATTTTTAACTATCATCGTTATCCTCATGTCATAATAACATGACTTGTTATTACCATTTTATAGTCGAAGAAAGTGACTTAAAAAGTTGAAGTAAATTCCCCAAGGTCATACAGCTGGATGGATCCAGGCTCTAAATCTTGGTCAGTAAGGATCTGAGCATAGAAAACAGAGAAGTAGAAGATATCCAAGTTGTAAATAAGTCAAGGACAGAATCCTTGAAGTTTAATTAGTTTTTTTCTTAATATCCTTTCCATTTCTAGGCCATAAAAATAGCCCTTTTCTACATAGCTCCAACCATACTGTAGGTGTTATTTAATAAGGTTTATATGTACCTGGGTGCTGATAAAGCTTAAACAATCAGCTCTATGGAGGAAAAAAGGCTACATGTTTATGTGTTTAATTTACAAATAAAAATTATATAATGCCTTTTGTTATGAATTCCATGCAGCCAGTTGGTTCTCACAGAATATTTTTGATTATTTTGGCCCAAATCTCTTGTCCATAATCAATCTAAGGTTTTCATAGATGAACAAGTATTGTCCTGATATGAAATACCAAATATTTTCCCTTCTTACTGAACACATTAGAATTTCCCTTATTTGTCGGTGACCTGAGCATTGTCTTTACTGAACTGGATAGCCGGGCTTGAATATTGGAAGAATATTTCCTCACATTTTTATACTGTTCACAGTGTATTGACAAAAGGCAAAACATCCTTTCGATCTATATCATTAGCATTCTTTATCACTTTCTTAAGTTTAGGAAGTCAGTAAAATAGTTCCCAATTTGTAGCATTTGGCAACTTCTACTGTAAATACTCCCACCGTGGCAGTGTCAGGCCATCAAAGCAACATCACTGAACACGTGGAAAAGATGTGAAGTAACTCATCAGTATGTAGTATTTCCGCTACAGAGATATAATAGACACAAATAACATAAAGAGCATAAATAACAGTAAAATTATGTAAAGTAGGAAGTGATGAATTGTGGTATATATTTCCTTTTCCTGTAATTTCTCCAGTTACCAAGTATATGTAATTCAATTTTAAATAAAACCTATGTTAACACAAGATTCCCAAAAATTTAACCATTGGTTTTTGTGAGCTGGTACAGATTGACTCCAGACCCACTGGTTATGGCCAAGGAGATCTGAAACACTCCTGTGTCTACATTACGTAGTCAGTTAATTATTAACAAATAACTTAATGGTTTTATTTACATGCCAGGCCACATAATATGTTGCATATTAACATGGATTGAATCATCTGTCACTACAATTATATATTATCTGCCCTAGTGTATATATATTAAGTCCAGGAAGGTTGTCTTTTTCAGATACCTTCAAAAAGAAGGTTGTCTTTTTCAGATACCTTCAAGCTTCAAGTTCATTGTATAGTTCTGGGATTCAGACTATGGAATCAAGGAGTGTTGGTCAGAATTCCAAATTGCCCACATAATAGCTGGGTACTCTTGGGCAAGTTGTATAACCTCGCTAAATTTCAAATGCTTATCTATAAAATGATCATAATAATGGTACTTGTATCTTAAGGTTGTTGAGATAGTTAAATGAAACTCCTGCATATAATTAGTGCTCAAGAAATGGGACACACACAATTATATATACACTCATTACTTGCAAATTAAAATGTATTTTAAATTCTGATTATGTTCTATGTTTGAGCATATGACAAAAATGAAATTTTTAGCAAGGATTAATAATTAGAAGAAAAATGTTGTGTTTTATCATATTGCTGTAGTCAAACGTGATTATTTGTTTATAGGCAGGATATCGTGCTTTTAAAATTACCCTTTTTTTTTTTTTTTTTTTGGTAAATGCTCTCTCATTTGATGGTTCAAGAAGTTCCTGTCTTAGAGGCTGTAAGTCATTCACTCTCAGGTTAGGTCTTGGTCCCTGTGTTCTTGAAGTCTATATTCTTACCAGAAAGGACCAGATAGGGCCCTGCTGACAGTGGTATGGGGCAAAGGTAAGTAAGTTATGGTCAGGAGAGGAGTACCATAAAAAAACTTGAGGCCCCCAATGCAGACAGAGGGTGGCACTGGAGAAACACCTTGGGCTTTGGAGGGCTTTAGCCTTCTAACTTGGTTCTTAACCACATTGTGGACTTTAGAACTGTGTAACTTTGAACAGGTTACTTATCCTACCTCTCTGTTTTCTTATTTCTCAAATGAGGGTAATAATTGGACTTACCTTATACACAGGAAAACCATTAGCACTTAGGATGAATTCAGAAAATATTCGCTCTTTGGCCACACTTTGCCTCCTCTCTTTCCAATCCCCTTCTTTTTCTTCCTTACCCTTAATTATTCCCTCCTCTTTGTCCACCTCTCCTCACTCCAATGGGAGAGGTTGGAAAGACACTTGATGGAAAATTCCATCGTTTCATATCAGCCCTCATATATAGTTAGGATTTTAAATATTTAAATTTTAAATATTTTAATTGTAAGAAGCAATGATGTAATTAAAAGAAAGTTGAAAAATCAAATCACTCTAAATCACATTAACAAAAATCATTTTTAAAAAGATTCTATTTATTTTTATTTTAGAGAGAGAGCAAGCATGGGCACATGGGGGAGAGGGGTGGGCAGAGAAGGAAGGCGAAGGAAAGGGAGAGAATCCCAAGCAGACTCTGTGCAGACCCCCCACATGGGACTCCGTGTGGGCCTGGATCTTATAGCACTGAGTTCATGACCCTGAGATGATGACCTGAACTGAAACCAAGAGTCAGATGCTTAAACCCATTGAGCCACCCAGATGCCCCAACAAAAACCTTTAATCTTTGCTTATTAGCTTTTACCTGTTGTAAGTCTTGTATTTTAAAAATCATGGCATATGTATAATTTTAATATGTTTACTTAACATTATATAATAAAAATCTTGACATATTTCTCCCTCTTTTATATTATATATAGTTTTATTTGTTTGCCATAAGAAATCATGATTATTTCCATAATGCCCAATATTTAAATTTTTATTTTTCCTTCTGCTATGTTAGTGGCTGCTAAAAAATATTTTGGAAGCCACTGCTCTACAAATCTAAAAAGATTTGTAACATCTTTTACATCTTCTACTTTCTATGATTTCATTATTTATGTAATAACCCACAGAATGTCCAAGCCACAGTCCTTCTTTTTCTATTCCAAAGCCAACTTTGGTTTTGTTTTTCTTTTCTTTTTTCCCTCCCTTCCTCCATTCTTCCACAGATATTTGTTTTTCTTTTTTCTTTTTTTTAAAGATTTTATTTATTTATTTGACAGAGAGAGAGAGAGATAGGGAATAAAAGCAGAGGGAGTGGGGAAGGGGAAAGCAGGCTCCCCACTGAGCAGGGATCCCGATGCAGGGGCTCAATCCCAGGACCCTGGGACAGTGACCTGACCTGAAGGCAGACACTTAACCAACTGAGCCACCCAGGTACCCCAACAAATATCCAAACTATAACTCTGGGCCTGATGCCATTTTAGGTACTGAATGAACTGGACCCCTTTATACAGAAAGAAGCAATGGGAAGCTTCAAGCTGTTGCCTTCAAGGGGCTTCCTTATTTCAGAGAAGTCTTTGGCTCCCTAGCCCTCCTCTGACTGACCTTAGCTTGAACTAGCCTTCAGTTTCCTCACTCAGCGGCATGCTGTGCTCTTGCCCAGAGTCTGCCTTTTGCCACCTTGGTATATTTCTTAATCCCTTGGTTATTGACTCAGCCTTATGCCTACCTTATTGTTTTTTTTTTTAATTAATATATAATGTATTTTTTACCTCAGGGGTACAGGTCTGTGAATTATCAGTCTTACACAATTCACAGCACTCACCATAGCATGTACCCTCCACAATGTCCATAACCCAACCACCCTATCCCTCCCTCTTTCCCCCCCAGCAACGCTTAGTTTGTTTCCTGAGATTAAGAGTCTCTTATGGTTTGTCTCTCTTCCTGGGCCCATCTTGTTTCATCTTTTCCCTCCCTTCCCCCACAACCCCCTGCCCTGCCTCTCAAATTCCTCATATCAGAGAGATCATATAATAATTGTCTTTCTCTGATTGACTTATTTCACTTAGCATAATATCCCCTAGTTCTATCTATGTCATTGCAAATGGCAGGATTTCATTTTTTTGATGGCTGCATGATATATGTGTGTGTGTGTGTGTGTGTATATATATATATATATAATGTATATATATACATATACATATGTATATATATACACATATAGTAGTTCATGATATATATATCATAGTATATATATGCATATATACTATACATAGTAGTTCATGATATATATATATCATGTATATATATATACATATAGTAGTTCATGATATATATATCATGAACTACTATGCAGCCATCAAAAAATGAAATCCTGCCATTTGCTATATATATATATATATGTATATATATGTATGTATATGTATGTATATATGTGTGTGTGTGTGTGTGTGTGTGTGTGTTTCACATCTACTTTATCCATTCATCTGTTGATGGACATCTAGTTTCTTTCCATAGTTTGGCTATTGTGGACATTGCTGTGCTCCTTCGGATGACTACATTTATATCTTTATAATAATGCGATTGCTGGGTTATAGGATGGCTCTATTTTCAACTTTTTGAGGAACCTCTATACTGTTTTCCAGAGTGGCTGCGTCAGCTTGTGTTCCCACCAACAGTGTAGGAGGGTTCCCCTTTCTCCACATCCTCACCAACATCTGTCATTTCCTGACTTATTAATATTAGCCATTCTGACTGGTGTGAGGTGGTATCTCACTGTGGTTTTGATTAGTATTTCCCTGATGCTGAGTGATGTTGAGCACTTTTTCATGTGTCTCTTGGCCATTTGGATGTCTTCTTTGCAGAAATGTATGTGCATGTCCTCTGCCCTATTTCTTGATTGGATTATTTGTTCTTTGGGTGTTGAGTTTGATAAGTTCTTTATAGATTTTGGATACTAGCCCTTTATCTGATAGGTCATTTGTAAGTATCTTCTCCCATTCCGTTGGTTGTCTTTTGGTTTTGTTGACTGTTTCTTTTGCTGTACAAAAGCTTTTATCTTGATGAAGTCCCAATAGTTCATTTTTGCCATTGCTTCCCTTGCCTTTGGCAATGTTTCTAGGAAGATGTTGCTGCAGCTGAGGTCAAAGAGGTTGCTGCCTGTGTCCTCCTCAAGGATTTTGATGGATTCCTGTCTCACATTGAGGACTTTCATACATTTTGAGTCTGTTTTTTGTGTGTGTGGTGTAAGAATGGTCCAGTTTCATTCTTCTGCATGTGGCTGTCCAATTTTCCCAACACCATTTGTTGAAGAGGCTGTCTTTTTTCGATTGGACATTTCCTCCTGCTTTGTCAAAGATTAGCTGGCCATAGAGTTGAGGGTCCATTTCTGGACTCTCTATTCTGTTCCATTGATCTTTGTGTCTGTTTTTGTGCCAGTACCATACTGTCTTGATGATGACAGCTTTGTAATAGAGCTTGAAGTCTGGAATTGTGATGCCACCAACTTTGGTTTTCTGTTTCAGCATTCCTCTGGCTATCCGGGGTCTTTTCTGGTTCCCTATAAATTTTAGGATTATTTTTTCCATTTCTTTGAAAAAAATTGATGGTATTTTGATAGGGCTTACATTAAATGTGTGGATTATTCTAGGTAGCATAGACATTTTCACAATATTTGTTCTTCCAATCTATGAGCATGGAACATTTTTCCATTTCTATGTGTCTTTCTCAATTTCTTTCATGAGTACTTTATAGTTTTCTGAGTACAGATTCTTTGCCTCTTTGATTAGGTTTATTCCCAGGTATGTTACAGTTTTGGGTGCAGTTGTAAATGGGATCGACTCCTTAATTTCTCTTTCTTTTGTCTTGCTGTTGCTGTATAGAAATGCAACTGATTTTATATCTTGACACTTTCCTGAATTCCTATATGAGTTCTAGGAGTTTTGGAGTGGAGTATTTTGGGTGTTCCACATAAAGTATCATATAATCTGCAAAGAGTGAGAGTTTGACTTCTTCTTTGATGATTTGGATGCCTTTAGTTTCTTTTTGTTGTCTGATTGCTGAGGCTAGGACTTCTACTACTATGTCGAACAACAGAAGTGATAGTAGACAGCCCTGCCATGTTCCTGAAATTAGGGGAAAGCTCTCAGTTTTCCCCATTGAGAATGATATTCCCTGTAGGTTTTTCATAAATGGCCTTTATGATATTGAGGTTTGTACTCACTATCCCTACACTGTGAGGAGTTTTGATCAAGAAAGGATGTTATGTTTTGTCGAATCTTTTTCAGCATCTATTGAGAGTATCATATGGTTCTTGTTCTTTCCTTTATTAATGTATTATATCACATTGATTGATTTACAGATGTTGCAGCCCAGGAATAAATCCCACTTGGTCTTGGTGAATAATCCTTATAATGTACTGTTGGATTCTATTGGCTAGTATTTTGGTGAGAATTTTGGCATCTATGTTCATCAGAGATATTGGTCTGTAATTCTTTTTGATGGGGTCTTTGTCTGGCTTTGGGATCAAGGTAATGCTGGCCTCATAAAATGAGTTTGGAATGGAAGTTTTCCTTCCATTTCTATTTTTTGGAAGAGTTTCAGGAGAATAAGTATTAATTCTTTAAAAATTTGGTAGAATTTCCCTGCAAAGCCATCTGGCCCTGGGCTCTGGTTTGTTGGGAGATTTTTGATGACTGCTTCAATCTCCTTAATGGTTATGGGTCTGTTCAGGTTTTCTATTTCTTCCTGGTTCAGTTTTGGTAGTTTATATGTCTCTAGGAATGCATCCATTTCTTCCAGATTGTCAAATTTGCTGGCATATAGTTGCTTATAATATGTTCTTCTAATTGTTTGTATTTCTTTGGTATTGGTTGTGATCTCTCCTCTTTCATTCATGATTCTATTAATTTGGGTCATTTCTGTTTTCTTTTTGATAAGTCTGGCCAGGGGTTTATCAGTCTTATTAATTCTTTCAAAGAACCAGCTCCTAGATTTGTTGATTTATTCTACTGTTCTTTTGGTTTCTTTTCATTGATTTCTACTCTGATCTTTATTATTTGTCTTCTGCTGGGTTTAGGCTTTCTTTGGTCTTCTTTCTCTAACTCCTTTAGGTGTAGGGCTAGGTTGTATACTTGAGACCTTTCTTATTTCTTGTGAAAGGCTTGTTTTGCTGTATACTTTCATCTTAGTACCACCTTTGCTGTGTCCCAAAGATTTTGAACAGTTGTGTGTTCTTTTGTTTCCATGAATTTTTTCAATTCTTCCTTAATTTCCTGGTTGACCCATTCATTCTTTAGCAGGATGCTCTTTAGCTTCCATGTATTTGAGTTCTTTCCAACTTTCCTCTTGTGATTGAGTTCTAGCTTCAGAGCATTGTGGTCTGAAAATATGCAGGGAAGGATCCCAGTCTTTTGGTACTGGTTGAGACCTGATTTGTGACCCAGGATGTGATCTATTCTGGAGAATATTCCATGTGCACTAGAGAAGAATTTGTATTCTGTTGCTTTGGGTTGGAATGTTCTGAATATAACTGTGAAGTCCTCCACAGATGCCCACTGTGTCATTTAAGGCCTCTATTTCCTTTTCTTGATCTTCTGCTTGGATGATCTGTCCATGTCAGTGAGGGGGGTGTTAAAGTCTCCTACTGTTACTGTATTATTCTTGATGTGTTTCTTTGATTTTGTTATTAATTGGTTTATAGAGTTGGCTGAGCCCATGTTAAGGGCATAGATATTTAAAATTGTTAGATCTTCTTGGACAGACCCTTTGAGTATGATATAGTGTCCTTCCTCATCTCTCATTATAGTCTTTGTCTTAAAATCTAATTTATCTGATATAAGGATTGCCACCCCAGTTTTCTTTTGATGTCCATTAGTATGGTAAATTGTTTTCCACCCCTCACATTAAATCTGAAGGTGTCTTTGGGCCTAAAATGAGTTTGTTGCAGACAGCATATCAGTTGGTTTTTTGTTTATTTGTTTGTTTTTAATCCATTGTGATACCCTGTGTCTTTTGATTGGGACATTTAGCACATTTACATTCAGGGTAACTACTGAAAGATATGAATTTAGTGTCATTGTACTGACTGTAAGGTGACTGTTACTGTATATTGTCTCTGTTCCTTTCTGGTCTGTTACTTTTAGGCTCTCTCTTAGGTTAGAGGACCCCTTTCAATATTTTCTGTAGGAATGTTTGGTGTTTGCAAATTCTTTTAGTTTTTGTTTGTCCTGGAAGCTTTTTAAAATCTCTCATGATAGCCTAGCTGGATATAGTATTCTTGGCTGCATGATTTTCTCATTTAGTGCTCTGAATATAGGATGCCAGTCCTTTCTGGCCTGCCACATTTCTGTGGATAGGTCTGCTGCCAATCTAATACTTCTACCACTGTAGATTACAGAGCTCTTGTCCCAAAGTGTGTTCAGGATTTTCTCTTTGTCATTGAGACTTGTAATTTTTACTATTAGATGATGGGGTGTTGACCTATTTTTATTGATTTTGAGGGAAATTCTCTGTGCTCCTGGATTTTGATGCTTTTTCCTCACCAGATTAGGGAAATTCTCTGCTATAATTTGCTCCAATATATCTTCTGCCCCTCTCACTGTTTCTTCTTTTTCTGGGATCCCAATTATTCTAATATCGTTTCATCTTATGATATCACTTATCTCTCGAATTCTCCCTTCATGGTCCAGTAATTGTTTATCTCTCTTTTTCTCAACTTCTTTATTCTCCATCATTTGGTCTTCTATATTATTAATTCTCTCTTCTGCCTTATCTATCCTACCAGTAAGAGCCTCCATTTTTTTCATTGTACCTCATTAAGCACTTTTTTATTTCATCTTGGTTAGATTTTAGTTCCTTCATTTCTCCAGAAAGGGATTTTATTTCTCCGGAAAGGGATTCTCTAGTATCTTCCGTGCTTTTTTCAAGCACACATAGCACTTTTATAATTGTCATTCTGAACTCTAATTCTGACATCTTACTAATGTCCATATTGATTAGGTCCCTAGCCATCGGTAGTACCTTTTGTTCTTTTTTTTTTTTTTTTTGAGGTGAGTTTTTCTGCCTTGTCATTTCATCCAGAAAAGAATAGATGAATGAGAGAACAAAATACTAAAAAGATAAAAATGGCCCCAGAAAAATATACACTAACCAAATCAGAAGAGACTCAAAACTGGGAGAGAAGAAACGGGGGGGGGGGGGAAACATATATAGAAAGAAACGGGGGGGAAGAAAGGGGGGGTATATATATATATATTTAATATTTATATATTATATATATAAATAAAAAATAAAAATAAAAATATTATTTTATTATTTTATAATATTTAATTGAAAAATTATTTTATATATATATATATATATAGAATAGAACAGGGCCACAAACTTGATTTTGCATGTATTTTGGTCTGTTAGAAGAAACTCCTCCCCAAATTTTAAAGATTTTATTTATTTGACAGAGAGAGAGAGAGATCACAAGTAGACAGAGAAGCAGGCAGAGGGGGAGAGGGAAACAAGCCCCCCTCCTGAGCACAGAGCCCGATGCAGGGCTTGATCCCAGGATCCCAGGATCATCACCTGACTTGAAGGCAGAAGCTTAACCCACTGAGCCACCTAGGCGTCCCTGCCTCCCCAAATTTTAAAGAAAGGAAAACTTATAGATACAAAAATAAGGGTAAACATGGTGAAGGGATGGAATATGACCATAAAGATGAAAATTTTAAAAGATTCTAGAAAAGGAATTGATAAGATAAGAAGTTGGTTGAAAAAAAGAAAAAAGAGGAAAGAATGTGATCAGGCTGGAGACTAGAACAAAGCCATGCACTAGATTTAGGGTGTATTTTGATCTCTTAGAAGAAACTGTACCCCAAATTTTAAAGAAAGAAAATCCTATATGTATAGAGAAAATAAGTCAGAATAAGACTATAACAATGAAAATTTAAAAAGGTTTTTTAAAAAGGTATTGATAAAATAGTTTAAACAGGTTAAAATAGATAATTTTTTTTAAAATAGAACAAGAAAAAAATAAAATTTAAGAAATTTAACTTTGGAAGACTAAAGAATCATGGAGAAAAATCCATGAATTCTATGTGTTGCATTCTGCAAGCTCTGGAGTTTTGCAGTTCTCATTGATCTGTGAACTTGGTCTTGGCTGGGTGTTCTTGCTGTTCTTCTGGGGGCGGGGCCTGTGATTGCAGTGATTCACAAATGTCTTTGCCTGAGATGGAATTGCACCACCCTTGCCAGGGGCCCGGCTAAGTAATCTGCTCGAGTTCACTCTGGGAGCTTTTATTCCCTGAATGCTTTCTGTAGAGCTTTGGAGGAGTAGAATGAAAGTGGTGGCCTCCCAATCTCCAGCCCAGAGGAGCCAAGAGCTTGGAGTCCCATTCCTCAGTGCACCCTCAGATAAAAGCAGTCAATCACTCACACCTCCCTGGTCTGTGGCCGCACTCTGTGCTTATCCAGCCTGTGACTGAGTGTTTCAGTCTCTGGTGCATGGCCCCTTGGGAGTCTCCAAACACAGCCGATTCCTGCACCCGGTCCCGTGTGCTTTTCCCAGAGGAGAAAGGAGCGGGTTTTCCTAGATCTGCCACTTTTGGGGTCCTTGCTTGAAGAGCAGTGACCTGACTGTGCTTTGGATTACCACTTAAGGTATCCTGAGCTGGCAGCTCTGTCTCTGCAGCCAGCTTCCCTGCTCTGATACCTGAGAGCTCTGCCACCCTCAAGCACCCCTGGTCTTTTTATGACCCTGCAGGTCCTGAGACCACATTGTCCCTGTGAAGGCTCCACCTCCCCCGCTTAGCCTGTGGAGTGCCATCCCTCAATGGAGCAGACTTCTAAAAGTTCTGATTTTGTGCTGGACTGCCCTACCACTTTCCAGGAGCTGGCCCCTCCCCCTGCAGTCTCTTTTCCTGTATATCACCTGGGATTCACTTCTCTGCAGGTCCTACCTTCCATAAGTGCTTGATTTTCTGTTCATAGAATTGCTGCTCTCCTTCTCTTTGATCTGTTGAGTTTGTAGGTGTTCCAAATGGTTTGAGAGCTATCTAGCTGAACTTCTAGGACCCAATGAAATTTAGATTTCCCACTCCTCCGCCACCTTGCTCTTCCCCCTACCTTACTGTTTTTCATTCCCTCCCCATTTCTTGACCTCTGGCTCTGACAATATAGGGCCATTTCTGCTCCTAAACTCCTCTGCTGTCCCCAACCCAATGTGTCTGTCATGAGACTTTCTGTCTTACTTCACAATGAAAAGCATGGTGCTTTCACCTGGGAGCAGTTCAGGAGTCTCCTTCTGTGGTGGGTTCTTTGGCTTCTAACTTAATCTTTCAGGTGATGGCAAATTTTCACCTTTGATTCTGGCAACGTGGCTCACATGTGTTGTGTTGAATTATAATCATTGTATAGCCCATTTTATCTTTGACATTAAAATTTTTTATTCATTCAGTCACCATGCACTGACTTCTTCCTATATTTCTGGCAGTGTGTTGGGTACAAGGGTTAATAGTATAGTTAATCTTGGAAAGTTAATACAGTTAATCTTGAAAGCTCTCTCTTAGGATGAATAAGAAACAAGCAAGGACATAATCACTGTTTCATGTCTTCATGTGTCATGATAGTGGTCAGGGACAAATTTCCATGATAATACAGAGTATGGGGGGTCATGCTACTAGTCGGTGACTCTTAATAAGTAGTATTAATCATGGTTATCCTTTCTTTTTTCTTTTTTCTTTTTTTGATGAGTCAGGAATGCAACCAAATCCTTCATTTTATTTTTCTTGGTATTCTCAGCACAGGGCTTGGCATATAGTAGGTGGTTATTAAATACATGATAACTAAATGAGTGATGCTTTTTCTTATGAAAGAAAATAAATGTTTTTAGAAGAGTCAGCTTTATACCACAGTTTCAGGGAATGAGTTGTGATGAAAAGTGAAGATTGCTTTTACTTGAAGGAGGCTGACAAATTTCCCAGACCCAGGATCACTTTATACTGTGTATGATTTAAGGGTGAGTGAGCATGCCAAAGTGCTCCACTTGAGCTGAGTAATGGGGAATGAGTTGTAGAGATGTGGTCTTAGATGGTATTTTGCGAAAAATAGTAAGAGATTTATGGCTATTAAACAACTTTGTAGCTGCCCCCTTCTTGTTTTGAAGCCTGCCAAATCACTCCTCCTGTGGTCTGTATCATATTCCTTCAGGGCATCCATGATGTTCAGAAATATCCACTGGAATGCAGGTTTCCATGGAATGCACTCAGTGGGAAGGGACTTGAATTTTATATACTCCTCTGAAGGCATTTGTTTCCTGCAACCACTGAGTGAAATTCTCACTTTGCAAGTTTCTTATGGAATGTACTATACTTCCATTGACTCTTTTCCAGTGAGGTTGCCAAAGTTCTCCCTTCCTTCCTGCATTATGGAAATTGCAGTGTGCAGTATATTCATGACTATTATCATTACTGATGTGAGTTTAAAAAATTATCAGGAACTCCCCAATTGTGAGTAGGGAAAGAGGACAGAAATCTTTAGTATACTTTGACAAATCTTAGGCAGAAGGACTTACCAGGCTGGCATGAGCATTTCAAGCCTTGGTGTGAAGGGGATAACATATTTACTATTATTTAGCAGCTTTTTCCAATCTATTGTCACACTCAGCAGCCTTAGGAAAAACAGAAATGGGATAGTTCATTGCAAAAAAACAACCATAAGTGGCCTTAATCCATGCTGTGCAAGTGCTGGGAAGTCGTTAGAAGAAATTTCCTCTTCTTATGGGTTCATATAAATATAGGATGGTATGGATCAGAGAGGACACAGGAACCTTGTTTTTCTTTTTCAATTTTTTTGTTTAATTTTGAGAAATTTCAAAAATGTGGAAAAGTTGAAAAATAATGAACACATGTAATTACCTTGCCAATGGCAAGGGACAGAATTTGTATTTTCTAATATTTTGACATATTTGTTTCTAAGCCTTGTCTTTAAATAAAATAAATAAATCTTTTATATATACTTGAAGGTCCTCCCACCCTGTTAGTCCCGGTCCTATTATTCTGTCTTCTGGCAGAGACAACCATTTTCATGAATATAGTGTTTAACTTGTATAATTTTTAGATGTTTCCATACAAACATGATGTCAAAGAACTACACATATATAAATATTATACCACATTTACCATTTCGCAACTTGTATTTTCACTCTGTGTTAAAATTTTAGACCTATTCAAGTTGAGATACCTAAATCAGGTTTATTACTTTTAAATGCTAAATATTATTCTGTCATATGAATTTATAACATTTTATTTATCCATTTTCCTCATTGACAGGCATTTGAACTACTTCCAATTTATTCTGTTCTAAATAATCATGCAATAAACCCTGTTTTATGTTCTACTTCATAGAACTGAATGAAATTTTTAGTGTATACTTTTGAAATGGAGTTGCTGTACCAATTTTCAATTTTATTAGATATTGCTAAATTACTCTGCAAAGTAGTTGAACGAGTCTCCATTCCCAATGGCAAGGAACAAGAGGATAAAAGTTCTTTCTCTTTATTCTCCTTGGCGCTTGTTGCAAGACTTGAAAGTTTGCCAATATGGCAAGTAGAAAAATTGTGTCTTGTTTTAATATGCATTGCTCTTCAGACTAGTGAATTTGACCATCTTCTCTTTCATTCATTGACCACTTAGGTTTTCTCTCCTTTGAATTTCCTGATACTTCCATTGTCCATTTTTCTATTGTATTTTTAATTATTTAGGGACATACGTATTCTGGATGCTAATATTTTATTGTAGACGTTATAAATATCTTTGGACAGGAGTGATTTAAAAAGTACAATGTAAAAGTATAATTCTCTGCCATAGATAGTTAGGAGATTTGGCAAGGACTCAAAGATCTGAAAGGATTTGTGGTTCTAAAGATTCAGATTTACCCAAATTTCCCTATTCCCATTTTAGGTATGTCGTCTTAATCCAGGTAAAAGAAAACATGATTTAAGTTTTTCCACTTATATTTCTATTATCTCATACTTGATATACTATGGGTATGTTGCTTCATATTCAAGAGAAGTTCTTTATTTTGTCCTGCTCACGCTGTTGTATTAGTAATGCATGCCTACCAATTGTGGCACTGGAGTTCCAAGGAAGTTCTTTATTTGGGGGCAAGTAGTGTGCAAGTTGAAGACATTGCCTTGTCCATTTGTTCCATATGATAATCATGCTTTTCTTAATTGTGCCTGCAAGCATAATATTCAGGGAACAAATTGAAAAGATCACATGGACTTCATTTTGATAAGAACCAAGTCAAAGAACTGATAGTTAGAATCTTAATTTGTAGTAGTTTCCCTAAACATCCAGCCATAGAAGTTCCAACTGAAAGGCACCCTTTGCAGAATTGTTCTTTTCCTGGATTCATTTCCATGACTCAAGTTTATAAATGGACACTGAGCAGAAAAGTAATTAAACGCTAGGCATAGAATGATGACTGCGAAACAGAACTCGAGCCATACCAGCTTTGCTTTGACTACCACTGGAAATAAAAGTAAATAGCTATTTTACTCTTGGTTATAAAGCTCTAATGTTTTGCCCAGTCAGAGGTATTTGCTGAAAGGTAGTTTCTTCCAGTAATTTTAGGAAAAGCTGTCATCAAATTGTCAACAGCCCAAATTGAGATTAAACGCACTAAGAAATATCACAATATAGCAACCTAAAACTCATACTGAAATTGTAGGCCTTTTTAGCATTGAGGTGGAATAGAAACACTGACAGAGAGAGAAACTATGGCCTTCTACTAAGGAAGAGTGGTAGATCTGTGGAAGGACAACTCCTATTACTTTGCCCCATATATCCTGCCAGAAGTATTGACTAGGTGCCATATTTAGAACACTGTCACTGTGTCTCATTTATAACGCGGAGATTCCAGGAGACCCTAACTGCCAAATTCACGTGTGGTGAATTTAGTATTTGAAATTTAATCTAATTTCTGACTCTATTATGTTCTTGCAGCATCCTAAATATCTGATGGTGTAGTATCTAGCAAGTCTTGTCTACTTTTTAAAACAATTTTCTTAGTGACTGAACTTTTATCTTTCTGGACCCAATACCCTTGGATCAAGCTTTAAACACCACATATTTCCCTTGGAGCTGGAGTGAAGTAATGCTACCTGAAGTCTGTCTCTACCTTAGGGACAGAGCTTCTGACTCTGCCCCATTCAGAACTCTTTCTGTAAGTCTCCAGTGAAAGCCGCTTAATCAAACATCTCAAATGTCAGAAGCAGGGTTTAAAGGGTTTTTCTAGCAAGTAGGTTTAATCTCCTACTTAGTTTTGATTCCTATAATGTAGATAATCTCTTTGGAGAAAAAGGCCTGCTCCTAGCAGGGCAAATATATCCCATAGAACGTATTTCCTATTCCAGAAAGAAAAATGTAGCATTAATGAAATTTACTTTTTCTTGAAGCTTGGAAAGGTTGAAAGCTTAGGATTTTGATCCTAGCAGATGTTCTTTTTTGGATATTTAAAAAAAAATAGTATTTGATTCAGAAGTCTCAGTAAGAATTGCAGTGGTGATGCTTTTTGCTATAAGCAGCCACACTCTGAATGTGACAGACTGGTCATTGTTTCTGAGAGATAACTGACCCCATAGCTGTAGTCCTTTGTTCCTGGCCTCATCCCCCATGGCTGTAGAGCTGAGGAGAAAGAAAGATAGCACCACTTACACGTACGGGTCACACTGTATATAGTTTGATGGTTAAAGAGCTGTTTGCGTACAATAAAAAATCATCTTCAAGGTATATTTCATATCATTTTCTTTGAGGTGTTAGAATGGCAAAATTTTATTGATAACCACTACATCCCAAATTTTAGATGAATTTTTCAATGTTGTGGTTAAGCTTAGCCAGAACCCCAACTGCAAGATACACAGTGGTTTATATCCTTCAGAACGGTCCCGTTCTGCTGCTTGAGCCCTCAGCTTCTGTGTGTGTCTGTGCGACGGGGCCCACACAGACCAGCCCCGTTTTTTCCCGTCCACCCTAGGACAAAGCTCAGCGTCCTCACTGGTTTCCAGAGAAATCCACTTGTCATTAACATTTAATCTGTGAGAAGTACTGGAAGAAGGCCTGTGATGGAACCCTAAAACTCTATACCATTTCTGGCCTTTTCTTTTCTTCCTCCTTTCGGTTCATGAAATAAACGGTCCCCTTGTCTCAGGGCCCTTTCACCTGTAACAAGGCTTCTTGAAGATTTGGATGACACCCTACACTTGCCAGAACATTATCTCAGCACAGACAACTCCTGCTTCCAAAGGAGAGTCTTGGTTGATAATATTTCTTCCAGGCCCAGATCCCTAGGAGGCATGTTTGGTAAATAAAGACATTTAGCGTTTGGTGTTACTTCATGTTGACATTTTCTTTTATTACACAGGCTTCCAGTGACTGCGTCACAGCTTCTCCAGAGAACCACTATACACCCCTGCCTGCTGCTTCGAGGGATCTCACCAATCACCGAGGTAGGAACTTGGCTTTTTATTGCTCTTAGTGGTTGTAGGGAGGGACACTTGGCTATGCAGAGCTCTGGGCTCATTATTGCTGTCTTGGCACTTTAGAAGGAACACAGTGCTTTTCAAGTCCTTGATGAGAAAACCATACCTGTCAAGCCTAGTGATTTTAACTCATATTAAACAGAATTTAGTGGTGGTCTACTGGGAAGGCAAATAAATCCATGCTAAAGTATTATTTTATGATTTGATTTTTTTTCTTTTTTTGCTTTAAGTAAAGAGATTATAGTACTTAAAAAATGCTAAGTAGATCATTACCTGCAGTAAAAGTGATGGAGAAAATTGGGAAACTCACTAATATTTGTAAAAATTATCATTGTTTGGGGAGTAGTATAGTTGAAATCTGTAATTTCAAAATGAATGAACTCTACATTACAGCTAAAAAGAATTCCAGTTTGCCTAGCAACATTGAAGAGAGTCAGTGCACAGTTTTCCTTAAATTATCTGATCTCCAAAATATTAATTTGGTTTGCTCAGTGTTTCCAAAGCGTTGAATTCCTATTGTCATCTCTAGAGTTTGCATGGAATATAACTTAAAACTGCCTTGTTCCTAAGCTGGTTGCTTAGACCAAGGACTATATGGTCACCTTTGTTGCAACTAAAGGGACAGGAAGAGCCATACAGTATAACTTGTTTATTTTATCCGGTTATGACGACAACCATGTTTCTTAATTGTGAATCTACCCTCCAATGGTAAGAACAGGCTTCATTTGAGGGCATTCCATACTTAAATAGTATTTCCACAAGCAGGAAATTCCCCTCATACATTTAGGGAACACAGAGGAAGTACTGTCCCAGGTCTGTCATGCCAACTACGTTGTAGGCTGGGTGGGTAGAAAGAAAGGCTGTAGAGAGGCTCAGAAAGTGATGAAGTTAGTGCTCAGAGAAGACCTGTGGGCTCTGGGCAAATGGCACACTCCTGTTCTGCAGGAAATAATCAAGAGTATGATGCAGGATTCCAGATGTCTGTGATTTGGACATCACAGTTACCTATTTTGATGTCTCAGCACAGTAGAACTTTTCTGCATTTACATATATTTTGGTTCAATTATGATTCTGTTCATTAAGGGTCAGTTTTGTGAAAATCAACTTTGCTCAAAGGCAGGTAGAACAATTAGCTGCTAGCGTGCTATATTTTGAGGAGCATGTATAGATCTCCTTCACTGAATGTCCTTATGGAAGTGTCAAACATATTCCTGTAGAGACTTTTTTTTGAGAGGGGAGGGGAGTTCCCCTAGGTAAATAATAATACTACATCTAGATATAATAACAAATTATACAATTGATTGAATAACAAATTCACTCCAGTGTTATATCCTCATGGATTTATTTAGTGGTTTCTTATATTTGAATAAAGGTATTTTTAATCTATAGCCCATTGAATATACTACAAAGGAACTGAAGGCTCAGAACCCTTAAGCCTACTTATAAAAGTTGATCTAGCCATGAAATTGAGATTTCACAACAGAAGGACATGATCAGATCAATGATAAGCCTCCATAATAGGATGAAGATCATTTGTCACTGTAATGGTAAAATAAGAAATCTGAATCTTAGAGTAATAGAATTTAAGAATATAAGTTTTGAAGGTATGTTGAGAATATTTGGAATATGAAAAAATGGTCAAGGGTTTGGAATTAAAACACGTGCCCTTCAGTGACATCAGAGCCCAGCATCAATGGGAACATTGCTGTTGAAAAGACCCAGCAACAGATATCTCAATTTTACTGAGAAATGCACCTATAAATTTGATGCTCTGGTTGCTTGATCAATGCTAAGGACCTGAGAGTGAAAAAAGTCAAGTCAGCATCATGAAGTGATGGGTAGATCTTTGGGCCTGTGGTCATGCGGACATCACTAAAGAGAGAGCCAAAGAAGCTCATTTAGGTTGAATTATTATAGGACTGATCCATGTAGGGAAGAGACGACACTGATCTTTTTAGCTTGGCATGAACCATATGATAGCAAGTGGGGAAAGCCCAATTTTTAGGCACCTAGAATGAAACTGCTTAATGCCACCTTACTTTTTTTTTTTTTTTTTTAAAGATGTATATATTTATTTTAGAGAGAGAAAGAAAGAGTGCACATGAGTGGGGAGAGGGGCAGAGGGAGAAAATCTTCAACTGAGTTCAGAACCCAATGCAGGCTCCATCTCACGATCCATGAGATAAGACCTGAGTTGAAACCAAGAGTTGGACATTCAACTGACTGAGCCACCTGGGTGCCCCATTACCACCTTGTTTTTTATATTAAAGTTAGAGAAATTATTCTAAATTTTTGATTGTATAAGTCACCAAACTATTTGACTATCATTTATCAATACCTTTATGGAAAGTACTTACAAATGCTTATCCAGAGAGGCTCTTTCACATTGTGAAGGCAAATTACATCAGTTCTTGCCCAAGTGAAATCCTCCATGATGTCTGAAACGTGGTCTAAAAAAATCTTAAGTGGAAGTTCTATTTGCAAATAATTTTTTGATTCATCCAGTTCCCAATCTCTTTTTATTCCGCACCAACAACTACATAAACCAGTGGGCAGTAGTTCATGTGCAAATTGCTATTTTTCTATACATGCCATTTTCCCTTTACTTGTCCTTTTATGTTACTTCCAATGTCGAGTATGATAGACCCAAGATTCATGTCTTAAGGACTGTAGATTCAAATGCAAAGGAAATCTGGGCCCAGAATAATTATCAGGAAATGGGAAACTCTTGTTTTTCCATCCATAATTTACAGTTAACCCATGCATTGTAGGGAGAATAATACACAATACTTTTTGACTTATATGAATTTTTTTCCATATTGATTTGTCCCCTTCCTGAGGTGCTTCTAATATGTGTTTCTATCTCCTTAGTGCAATTTTTTATATTCTGCTTTGTGTGAAAGAGGTCAAGTATACGTAGGTCTTGAAATCGTCATAAGTGAAAGCTCCCTAAAGGGAGTAAAGAGTCTCATCTTTCTTCTCTTGCACATCACTTACTCCTGTGTGTCCTTCAGGCATCACAGCTGTAAGGGAGACTTTTCCGATCCCACCCCACACGTTTATATTAGGTCAGGGTTCATTTTTCAGGCTTTATTTTCCAGTGTCTTCCTGGACAGGCTGTAAGCTATTGGAGACAATGGAAGATAGTGTATCTGTTTGCTCACCACTATACCTGCAATGCCTGGCACAGGGCCTCCTGCTTTTTAGAAGCTCAAGAAATATTTGTTCAGTAAAGGATGAATGGTAGAAGCCTGGGGAAAAGTCAGTAATTTAGATGCCTCTGTAAGATAATTTAATTGTGTCTGAGAAAGGAGACCCATCGTCCTTTGGGATTGAGTGATAGGGGAAGGAAAGGCCAGCCCTGTGGACCTCAGACCTCAACCCTATTGCTTTCATAAACCCCAATCACCACGGTTGGGCCCATATGTATTGATTCATTGTCCGACGGCATTTAGCCACATTGTATAACTTCCAAGTAGATAATAATTTTGATGTCATAATGTCATAATTTTTAAACTCTGGTGTTTTGATGGTAGGAAAGAAATAGGATGAATTGAAGCAACTAAGGGGATTATTTTACTTGTAACAGCTCTCAAAGAAAGGACTGGACTCTGCCATAAGGTGCAGGCAGTGGTAGAGATGTGGTTTTAGAATGGTGCACCTGAAATCTCTCTGAGAATTCTGCTCTAAGTCTAAACATGTCTTTGAAGTCTACTGGGACCATGGGGCATCAAGAATCTCAGTTATTACCTAGTGGTGGTCTGCTTACTATATCCTCTGTGGGTATCCACATTAGAAGGAGCATTGGAGTGTTTGTTGGAGAAATGTTTCTTTAAATATGTTATGTGCATAGAACATATACCTGCATATCAGGTATTGCCACTCTTTATCTGGTACCTGTTAGAAATGGGATTTGCATTTAAGCAAACCACTGCATCTTTTGGGGAGAACATTTCTATTTAGTGAGTTGACCATATCATCCTCAAGACACCATATAAAGGAGGGAGGGTAGGTATTGCTATTTCCATTTAACAGAAGAAAGCACCAAGAATTGCTGGGGAAGACTTAGTCACTCAGTGAAAGAGGCAAGATAAAAAACAAACACACAGATTTCTGTGTCCTTGATTCCCAGACCATCCCTGACATTTGTCCTTGACACAGGACATATGAAGCAAATGCAGGACTGACTGTGGCATTGTGCTAGATGGAAGAAGGAAGTACAGGCAGAGAAATGGCCTGGAAATGTCCACTGCCCGGGGTGAATTTTTATAGCCTTTGCTAAGACTGCAGTGAAGTATAGCGACCTTACCTCTTCTGTCAAAAGAATTGTCTGTTACTCTCTTTCTCTCCCTTATTTTAAATTACAAATCTATAAATTCAAGAACAGAGACCGTTTGAAAAACCAAAACGGAAGATACTATCACATCAGTCTGAATTCAGATAGGGAAAATAGAAGACCCACTATGGATTCACATGATGAGGGGGTTTAATGTAAGGAATGAGCAGGAGGCTGGTCCAGTCAGGGAGGACGCCACCCAGAATCCAAACCTTGTAAGGAGGCTGGTGATTCTCAAGAGCTTGCTGAAGTTTCTGCACATCTCAGAAACACCTGGGCACCTCCTACTGATGTTTTCCATCTGCAGCAGCCATGTGGGAGTGATTCTTAAGAAGTCCGCTTGGACACCGCTTCAAACGTTAGATCTACCCAGGCATTGCCTTGTTCCTCTTTCTCTCTGGATTTCTAAGTCATACTCCAGGGTCTCTCTTTGCCTCATTCTAACCTAGAACCACATGCCAAGGGAAGTCTCAGAAATGCAGTTTCTAGTTCCTCCTCTGAGCTGCAGAGAAAGCCTTAGAAGAGGGTGGTGATAACAGGCAGTGACCCAAATTTGCAAGTAGTGATCACACAGAGGGATCCCATTCCAGTGCATTTGTGTGCACATTTTACAAAGTAATTGCAAGCCTAGTGAATGTCCCTGAATTACTATTTTTTTTCTCTGATGCTTATACAGTCTTGAGGGTATGCCATCCTTACCTGGTCATATTAAACACCAGACTTTAGATGTATGAAAGAAAGAAGGAAGGAAGTTGAAAGGAAATCTATGGAAACTTGCTTGGAGATTGTAGCCATCCTCCTTCCACCTATCCTTGGCAGCCTTACCATTATTTTTGGTACACTTGTTAGGTGCTCATCCCCTTCTCCAGCCAGGGCTTGGTCTATTTGTGTTTGAAATTGATTGCTGGGACTGTCATAGAGTGATTTACATAGCAACTCATCATAATTAGTTATCGTTTGCAGTTTCCTTAATGTGAGTTGCATTTTATGCTTAGGAATTGATTTTTCTGTATATCTCCATGAAGCAGCTCAACATGTGCCATCCAAACAAGAAGAAAAAGAAGGGAAGAAAAACTGCAGGCATTTTTTATTTTTATTTTTTAAACAGTTTTAGCATGATATCATAAAATACATTTTCACAGAAGCCATAAATACAGAGTGTTTTGCTTCAACTATTTAAATAAGCCAAACTGAAATGAAGAAGAGGAAAATTAATGGATGTGTGTGAAGAAGACGTGGCAATGTAGGCAAAGATGTTTCGGATGGGGAGATGTTGCCCAGAAAAACCGTATGCCAATGAGCAGAATACTTTTGGGAGGGCTCAAGATGGGGCTGCTAGATAACCAGACTGCTCATCACAATTTGTTTTAGGCTTAGATGATTTGGAGGCAATCTGTCTCTTTCAGACAACTTAATTTTTTTTTTTTAATAGTCGTACCATCTTGCCATGTCAACCCATAGGGAAAATAGGGAAAATAGAAGGCTTACTATGTATATCACATGTTGAAAGCTAAGTAGGTTTGATCATTATAAGCAAAATCTACACAGAATAATAGCATAGACTCAATGAATATAGATACAGTTGTTTAGGCTATCTTATTAGTTTAGCATCAAGGTGTCTTTCTACCTATTGTTCTTTGTTCTCACTGACCACTGAAAAAGACAAAATAAGCAATCTGATGGCTATGGTGACTTTGCCAAGGACGTCCCACCTAAGATCAGGCCCTATGACTAAAGCAACCTGCTTATTTCTTGCTTTCTGTCTTCCAAAATATTTTGATTATCTTTTCAAAGGAGCTAACGATCAGATGATTTCTCAGAAAACATCACTGAGTCATTGAAGGTTCACAGAAGTATGGCGGATCCAACTTTTCTCCATAGAGAGTGTATTAAAATCTGTGGAAGAGAGAGGGAGGGAGAAGAAATAAGAAAAAAAGAAATCACTTTAGCAATCGGCTAGGATGGCCTCCTTGCTGCTGACAGGGACATCTTTCTTCTTCAGGTCCTGCTAGATAAGTGCATGGCCTCAGCTCCCCTCTTTCAGATTCCGTGCCGTGGCTTTGCCCTGGCTGCCTAGGGAAAGAGTGTGTTGGTTCCTTGTGCAGAGCTATTATTAGCACTTTCTAATTATGTAAAATGCTTCCTCTGATGACATTTCAACAGAACCCATTACTTTAGTTTTCTTTCCTTCATAATGCTTTTATGGGCTTATAATCTTGGTGGAATTCTCAGATGCTGAGAGATGCTAAAGTTTCCTCTATTTAATCGAGGTGACTAGTGATTTGACAGTAGTGGTTGACAGGTTTATTTTATCTGCGTGGCAGTGGGAGTCTATTTTCAGTGTGTGCGCTCTGTTCCAAAGTAAAAGGACTTTACTAAGTGCTGAATAAATTGTACTTTCCTTTGATTTTAGACCTTGCTGAAATGGTTTAAAAACTCTAGTCTGGGTCATCAAATTCATCTCTCTGCTGCTTTGCAGGGTCAATAGCTTCACTCTGTACCGAGCGGGGCTGGGTGGATTGGAATGGAGGGTCGTGTAGATTAAAACTTCCGCATATATATAGATAGATGTGCATGTGTGCACTCGCTGTCTGGGAAGGTGGCAGTGATGGAAGAGTAAGCCAAGTGGAATCTGAAGATGGATGAATCTATTAGACTATTACCAAGACTGGCATGGACTTCAGCCAGGAACTTTAAGCAGCCTCCTTTAAGCATTTGAAATCCATAGGGGTCCATTTCCTATCTTTTTTTCCTCCAAGGATGATTTTTCATTTGCAGTCTCCATGATTGCTTTATTTCTACTCTTTGGGCAGAATTGTTGTGTGCTCAAAGATACAGAGGAGCTACGAATTTGGCTCTTCTGTTTCAGAAGCAAAGCAAAGAGGGGAAAATGGAATCATTTTACTTCTGCAAGATAAGTGATAACCCTTCTCCTAAAAGACAGTCCAAATACAAAATGGAGGTGAAAACATGTCCCTCTCTCTTAAAACATGGAGAGTCTGGGATGGACAGGATTGAAGATTCTAAATGTCCTGAACTTTCAGAGTCATGGGCTGTTTCTTATCCCTTCTGTTGCAAGTGAAGAATTGAGGCGTGGCTGAATATGACTTTTGCAGTGACAAATATTGCTCTGAGCACCTTCATTTTAGGAGTCCTCCAGCATCTACTGTGTACAAAGTACTTGTTAGGGTTTATGGAATAGTCAGAAAGAGAGAGCACGGTATCTGTCTTCTAAGAATTTATGGTTTGATTGAGGACATACCAAAATGGAACAATGCCAACCAAACTAGATATCATATATTATATAAGTGAGAGTTGCCTTACTTGGTAAAAGCTGTAAGTTCTGTAAATGTTTGGAAAAGATAGGAATCAGTAAAGATTAGTATAGTCAGGCATGCATGGTTGTTTGGAAGATGTTGGCCTTGAGCTTTAAAGGACAAGTAAGTCATGAGTGCATGGAGGGCAGAAGAAGGGCATCCCTACCTCCACTCCACTCACCAAAAAAGGGAATGGGTAAAGAAGCAGCACAAGGGTAAGAAGAGATAGAAGTGAATGGAAGAAGGGACCCAGTTTTGAAAAAGTAAAAAATGGGTTTACGTGTGTAGGCTGGATCCATATTATGGCAGGCCTTGAATAGTCAGGAACATCTAGATTTGATTGAAAGCTGTGCTATGGGATTATTATTTGCAAGCAGTAGGAGGGGAGAATTGGAAAGAAAAGAGTCTGGAATCGAGGAGGCCACTGTGGGATCACATTGAAGTTTTAGAAGCTTTGGATTTCTTGATACCAGACTATGTGGCTGCAGACTGTATCGCCTCCAAAGAGCAGGTTTCTAGCAAAGGTAATTTAGGAAACAACTTGGTAACAGATGGGGAAGACAGCTGGGTCCAGGACACTGCCAGTGGAGCAGGGGTGAGGGCAACGTAAAGGGAACCTTATGGCCACTATGGAATCGTTGTTCAAGGTTGCTGATGGTTTGGTCACAGGGTATATCTGGCTCAGGCATCAGAGTAAATGGACAGTTAGTGCATTTCCATTTCCATCACCACCTTACTCAAAGTATTTTTTGATGTTGGCTTTTGAAACCAAAACTGAGAGCCCAGCATCAGTTAGGATAATGTTGAAATAATCTAGCATTGATGATGAAGACCTGGGGTGTCTGGCTGGCTGGCTGAGGGAACAAAGAAGAGTAGAATTATGAGAAACATTTTGTAGCAAATGCAATAGACTGACTTAGGGACTGATTATGTTTGGAGATTCTATGAGAGAACAGAAGGCTGAGAGGAAGCTGGCATGGTGATGGGAAGCTGTGGTCTCTGCCTGTAGGTGCTCTCCTGCTTCCCCTGTGCAGTGCGGGATGCTCCCCTATTACTCATGCATAAGCTCTAATCTGACCTGTTAAGTGGGAGGCTGCTGGGATTAATGTAGTGGGGCTCATAGCAACAGGAACAAACAGACAATAAGCAGGCAGAGCAGCCACAAAAATTTGTTCTCATTCCGATCTTTGGCTCAAGATGAGCTACATTCTTTCAAAAAAACTAGTAAGTGCCCAGTGTATTTTATTCCCAAATCCTGGGTTTCTGGAAGGAGAACTATTAGAAGCCAATGGTTTCGGTCTAGATGGGTCTGCTGAGAATGCTTTGCCCAGCGTTCACCTCTCCATCCCAGTTCTAATTCATTTGTTTCCCTGTATCTCATAGAAGACTTTACCCCTGCCCCAGGTTTTTCCTCATGTAGAGATTTTACAACCTTTTTGGAACAAATAAACAAACATCTGGAATCATGTGGTACATTTAATTAAAAAGTTTGCATTTGGCCAGAAATGGTAAAATCATGAAAAATGGCCTGTCGGTGAGCACAAGAAGGCCAAACAATGACGTTGTTGGCTGCAAACGGATTGAAATTGAGTGAGGTGAACACCTGCTCAGTTCAGCAGGCTGTCCTCCAGCTTACCCCTCCCAGCCATGAATATTTACAGCTCTGGTTCTTTATCCATTCTAATGAAATTTTTGGTTGGGGCTGGTTGGGGGAGAGGGCTGTTACTTTTCCAATAACCTCAGATTTGATGGGATACATGTACTTTATAAAGGGTGCAATATTGGACTTTTTGACTCTTCACTTCCCTTAATTAGAATTCCATATGCTTCAGGTCACTGTGGGGGCCTGTTTCTGTTTCTTCAATCAGTCAACCACCGCCCCCCCCCCCCCCTTTTTTTTTTGAGAGGAACCCTGCACTGGGGATTGGGTTGTAGGAGATGCAAAAGAAGCCCTGGGCTCTTGCCTTCAGGAATCCTATAATCTAACTCTGGAAATAGGGCCCAACACACAGAAAGCAGAAGTCAAGCTACAAGGGTACAGAGGAGGGAAATTTGGTGAGGGAAGAACAAAGTGTTGGGAGGTAGCCTTGGGGAAAGGTGAGAACTAAGTTGAAAGCAAATAGGTTGGAATGAGAAAGCTATGTTGATCATATCACTTGGGAGTGGCCATCCCTAAGTTCTTTCTACTCAGGCATAGAGTATAGAAAGACCTATAGAAGGGTCGCCTTTTATAAACCTACAAAACCAGAGAGAGAAGTGTGTCCTTGATACAGAAACACAGTTTCAAAACAGGTCCTCCATCCCCTCTGTCCCCACTCACCTATTTCCACCCATTTATTGCTCCTAAGGACGTTGAATACAAAAAAAGCCTAAAGACATCCCTGGAATGAAACCATTTGTAGAGGTGACACACCTGGAGGAACTCTCCCTGGGTGGTTTCAGGGTGTAAAAGAGACCTTGGAGGGAGACCAAGTAGAGTTCTTGTTTAATTTCTGGCCATAGTCCAGAGGAACAGTGTGTGAGATATAATCTTAAAGCAGGGGTTAGAGATGACAATTTGAAGTTTCTGATTAGCTTCTTCTCTGTGAAGCATGTGCATGGTAAAGCAAAATAGAAATTTGTTTGCATATGAAGAGAAGAGTATTGAAACTATCTGGCTTTACAGAGTATAGTGCTCTGATATGTCTTGCCCTCGAGAATTTATACCCAGGATGAAGTTATTCTAAGATGAAAAGTTTTTCTTTTTGTCAGGAATACAATGGAAATAGCCAGAGGGTTGAACATACAGTGGGCGCCATCCAGGTTGGATCTGAGGAAGGGATGAGTATTGTTGAAGTTGAGTGTCAGTTGGCGAGGGAGATTGGGAAATCATCATTACCCAAGGGCTTTTACTGAAGGATACACTCATCTGTCTTTCTGAGTGGAACAGTGTAGCCTGAGGGAAGTAAAGTGAAGCAGCAACTTTCAAATCCAATCAGGATTTGAAACCCAGACCCAGGGTTTTTCTAGATTTATGTTCGTTTAGCTTTTTCATAAAATAAAACCAGGGTTTCACCTTGACCCCACCAGACTTGTGCAAGCACAGAAAGATACACGGCTTTGCTGGAAAAACACTCCACTGTTGTCTGAGGCATTCTTAGTCCTCCTCTCTTTATTATTCTTGTGCATCTGTTTCTTTAAATACTCTCTGCAGAAGCATTAGCATGAAAATAAAAGAGTACAGCAACTTGGAATTTTCCATTTGTAGCTTCCTTAGTCTGTGGGGTCAAAGTTCTATCCTCAGGGATGCTAATGCAAACTCTGTGTGCTGTTCCAGGGCAAATGTTTCCCAACTAAAAGACAAGAGGGGGTGGGGCCAGGAAAATAATGTAATTCTAATTCCTAAACACAGACTGCCTAGAGATTGCAATTTAAATTGCTGCCCCCCTACTCTTATTCCCACCCTCCCCCAAAGACAAAAACTTTCCTGTGTTGTGAGGACAGACATCTGTGTACGAGCAATGAAAACAGTCTTCTCTCTTGTGGATTAGCTCTTTATTCCTTTATTTATCTTGCTTTACTTCATCAATTTCTTCACAATCAGGAATAGTCAAAGAGGATAACATGCAGTCCCTTTCTTTGTTTTTGATTAAAGAAATCCGTATAACCATCCTCACCCCCAAATTTTCTTCTTCCTCTTCTCAAGAGAAAAGTGTTTCTTGTTGCGTCTTATTTCTCTTTTTTCATCTGCTCCTTTGAAATTTTTCTAGAACTTCATACAATGTACAAATAACCAAAGTCTCCTAGAGGCCAGGTTAGGGAGGAGGGTAGTAAATGGTGGCATATCTGGAAGATCGTAAAGCATAACGAGAACAACAACAACAGTACAAAGAACATGTCCTAAAGCCTCCTTTTCCTCTTAAGAATCCCTAGAAATTTATTAATTCAAGAGCTACCCACTGAACACAAACTATGTACCAAGCACTGCTCTGAGCATAGGGGTAGAGTGATGCATAAAGCAGACAAAAATCTTTGCCTTCAAAGAGCTTACATTCTATTGAAAAAGAATCAAGATAAAAATAAGAGCAGCATAGAGTATGATAGAGATAAATACTAAGAATAAATACTGTGATGAAAACAAAAGCAGGCAAAGAGATGAAGGAGTGTGTGTTGGTAATTTGAGACTTGATAGCCAGAGCGATCACCCCTGAGAAAGTGGCATTGGAGTGTCAGCATAGCTGGGGTAAGGAATCTAGCAGAGGAGGAATGTGGTGGGGGGAGCATAGATGAAGTCAGGACTTTAGCATCTTATAGGCCATTTACTGTCCCTTAAGCAGGAAGCCATTTTTTAAGGCATTCACTGAAATGATAGAAATGATACATTCTACTTTCTCTAGGGGAAAGAAAAAAAAAACAAAACAACCAATAATTAACTGGAAAAGATCAGAACCTATGCAGATTCTCTGCAAGAGAGATAAAAGGGTAAGATTAAAGAGATTCATCACAGCTTTGATGCCAGAGAGTTAAAAAATATAGGGCAAGCTTCAGGACTTTGCTAGGTGCAGGGAACTACTGGCTGGCTTGAGAGCAGCCAACATGTTAGACCTCCATAGTGAGAGTCACATGGGTCAACCCATCTGTACGCCTGTCCCCATCCCTGGCAAAAATCACTCAGCCGAGCTATCTCCAAGCCAGAGGAAACAAGGATGGGCAACTGGGTGTGTAAAGTAAGGTGGCAAGAGTTGGTAGAAATGTAATAGGCATAATAAATGTGGATGAACTAAATTAAAAGAACACTCTCAGACTTGCTAAAAAAGAAAATGTAAAATAAAATACTTTTTAAAGAAATAAATACAATAAAATAACATAGGAGTTTGAAAAAAAAAATACAGGGATTAGAGAAGAACACAAAACTAGATGCTAGAAACAAAACCCAGTAATAAGAATGTTAATTTCAGACAAAGAAAGATTCAAGACGGTGATTGAAATGATGAAGAGGGATATTTTGTATAATTAAGAAGATAAAATAGGAAGCTGTAAAATTCATGAAATGCAATACATCTAGCAACATGGCTTTGAAATACATAAAGAAAAATTTCTAGAAATACTTGACAAAGTCACAATCCCAGATGAAAACGTTAGCATGTTTTCCATAGAAAATGACAGCTAACAGAACAGAAATTTCACAACATCAATGTTTTATTAAATAGAAAACAGAATGAACATTTTTTTACGAACTATATGGAACATTCACAAAAACTATCCACAAATTGAGTCCAAGTATAATTTGCCCAGTTCAGATTAATTGATCATAACTCAGTAAAATTAGAAATCAGCTTCAAAAGGAAGACCTTCTAGAAGGGCTGGGGCAGGGTAAAGGAAAGAATAAGACTTCCAGAATTAGAAAGAAATGAAACTTTTAGTTTTATGAAGAAATATAAACATAAATTACTCTTTAAAAGGAAGTGGAAGTGACAGCACCATAGTATATTAAAAACTGTGGGTTGTAGCCCAAAATGTAATTAAAAGATTTTGTTCCCTTGAAAATATAAAAATGCAAAAAGAAATAAAAAAAAATCTTTTTAAATGGGCTGAGTTTCCAGAAATTTTAATTAAGCAACAACAAACCCAATGCCATATGAAATGACTGAATTAAACTAAAATTTAATAAAATAGAAACAATATATAATACACTTTATCAATAGTACCAACAGATAGTTTATTTTTTCAAAGATGAACCTAGCAAATCTAAAGAAAAAATAGAGATGAATATCTAACGTTAGGAATAAGAAGAGTAAAAACTCTGTTTTTATCAATAAAATTTGAAAATCTAAAACAGGCAATTATAATTACCAATATTGTCTCAAGGAGGAATACAAATCTAAATAGAGAAAAAGACTAGAGAAGAAACTGAAAAAAATCATCATATATCCCTCAAAGAGGAGAAACTTCCTAAATTTATTCTAGAAAATGAAAAACAATGAACATTTCTCTTTTCATCTAACTAGGATTCCATAAGTGACATAAATAAGATAATGAACACACATTAAAATGAAACTGTAGGTCATTATCTTTTACAAATGTGGTTAAAGTATCCTCCATGAGAAACTAACAATAAGATTTAGTAATATAGTAATAAAAAATACCATCTTGTGCCCCATTAGGATTTATCTCAAAATTGAAAGATTGGTTTACTATTAGAATTTATCAGTAAACTTGTCATATGGACATATCAAAAACAAAAAGGGATTATATGTGGTCATATTAATAGATACACAAAAGAAAAAATCTTGTGACATTAATAACTACTTCTACCCACATCTCTTAGCAAATAAGAAATAAGAACATGGAAAGTTCTCTAACTTGATAAAAATTATCTTCCAAAAACATACAGCAACCTGCATAGACAAGAACAAAGGGTTAAAAATATTCCCATTACAGTCCTTGAATAAGCAAGGAAAAGACTAGTCCGCATTCCCTCGGAGATGCTAGCCTAAACAATAAGATGTACAACAATAACAACAAAAACCAAAAGGAGCAATAAAGACTGTAGTACACAGAACATTATTTGCAGTCATTATTATGATTTACATCAAGGATTAGCAAACATTTTCTATGAAGGGTCAAATATGAAGTTTTTTAGCCTTTGAGAGACAGAAGATACCTGTTACAACCACTTAGCTCTACGCATATGAAATATAACATGACACAACTGAGACCCATCATTCTTGTATCAGAACAAAATGTACATGTGCTTAATTTACCTGTTTAAAATACCTTCAGTTTGACTCATAAGGAAAATCCAGTTCTCTGTGTTATATAAGAGAAAAAGAAACAATTTGACTCAGAGAAGTTGAAACAAAAGCCTAGAAGAGGGATTACAGCAGGGGTTACGGTCTAAATATCACAAGGTAGAATTTAAGCAAAAGTGCATCAAATGAGACAAGGAAGTCATATAGTGGCACAGGACAGTGGTTTATTAAGTTCAAAGATTCTGTAGGTCAGGAATTCTGAGAGAGGACAGTGGGAACGACTTATCTCTGCTCTTTAATATCTGAGGCCTCAGTAGAAGGCTTGAGGTCTAGGAACTAAAATCACCTGAGAATTCACATAATGCTAAGCTTGGTGGTTGATGTTGGTTATCAGCTGGGGACCTCAATTCCTCTCCATGTGGGGTCCATGTGGTCTTCCTTTAAATGCAAGTTTGGGCTTTCTCATAGCGTAATGGGCTTTCTCATAGTGTAATGGCGGAGAGTATTTAAAAATTTCCCAAGAGTGAGTAAGAGCCAGACAGAAGCCATATTGTCTTTTATGACCTGTATCTCAGAATTCATGTAGCATTACTTTAACTGTCTACTGTTCATCAAGGTGGTCACCAAAGTCCTACTCAGGTTTAAGGGAAGGAAAAATGGGTTCTGCCTCTTGATGGTTCTAGAAGAGCATGTGAGACTAGAAATACTGCTCTGATCATTTTTGGCAAATATAGCCTTCCATAATAATATACTGAGTTATTAATTTTAATGAATTTTAGGAAGTAGAGGAAATATAAAAACTCTCAGGTCACCGGGTGATGAAACTAAAAGTTGATAACAAAAGCAGACTGCAAAAAGCCCTTCTGCTCAGAAACTTTGTAATAGTCTTAAATCTCAAGTCAAAGATAACATACAAGCTCAAATTGTAGAATAGCTGGAGAAATATGATAATGAAGTCATTACCGGTCAGAAGCTATGATATAGATCTAAGGCCATTCTGAGAAGAAAACCGTATGTATATTTAAGTACATATATTAAAAGCAAAAGAATGCAAAAGATAAATGAAGCATCTGACTCAGAAAACACTCAGCTAAGTAAACCAAAGGAAAGCAGAAGGGATTAATTATTAAAGCTAAAAACAGATATAAATAAATTATAAAACAAAAGTATAATAAATAATTGAAGAGCTGATTTTTTAAAAAACAAAATCAAGGAAAATTAAAGAAAATACAAATATTCAAAATATAAAATGAGAAGTCACAGAAGAGAAAATTAAAAGAATCGTAAGAAGTAACTTTGTTGAATTTTGTGCAAGTATCTAAAAGTCTAGATCAAGTGGATAATTTTTTAAGAAAATGAATTCTCTAAACTGACTCCAGAAGAGATAGAAAGGTGAAATACTGATTTCCATAGGCAAATAAAGTACATAAAGACTCTCACAACCCTGCACCAAACTGAAGTCCAGGTGGTTTTACATGGACGTTTTACCAAACCTTAGAATAAAAGGTGATTTTGTTAAGAAGATGATTCTTTTAAATGTTTAACAACTGGGTCTATGCTGCTGCTGCTGCTGATGATGATAATGATGAGGAGGATAATCATAAAAAATAAAAATGCCTTGATCTATAGTGTTTGCCACAGTTCTGTGGCATCAGTATTTCTACCACGACTGATTCCAAGGTATCTACGTGATATCACTGTGGTGTTGGGAAGAGATGTGCACAGTTGACTTTTGTGAGTTGGTGTAAGCTGGTTCCTGCATACCACAGGGTTGATTCCAAAGCTATTTAAACTTTTTGAGAGCATAGGTAAGGAAATACTTCTAAATTCTTTTTATGAAGTGCATAAAGTATTTACGGAGAAATTGACAAGGATTACAGAGAAAATAACTACAATACTCATCTCAGCTATGAATATAGGTACAAAAGTCCTAAATAAAGTAATTCTAAATAATATCCAGCAGCATAAACAGCACAGTAAAACATCATGGCCAGCTGAGATTTATTCCAAGTATGCAATGAAATTTCAATATTTTAAATATCCATTTATTCAATCTTTTTAATAGATCTAAAGATGAAAGCCATAATTCCATAGATGCAGAGCTTTGCCAAATTCAATAATGATTCTTGGTAAAAAGCATATAAAGATAGATGTATATGTCCTTAATGTGATAAAACACATCCATCTCAGGCAAGCCAATGTCAAACTTAATGGGCAAACATAATAAGTGTTTTTATTAATGTAAGGACAAGATAAGTTATCTGTTACTACCACTATTATTTAATGTTTTACTGGAAATACTAACCAATGTAATTAGACAGGAGAAAGAAACAACAGAAATGAAAACAGAAAGCATATGGCCAAACTGTCATGCTTACAGATGATTTGATTTGACAAATTGGAAACTCCAGAGAGCCAACTAAAAGACTTAACAAGAGAATTCAGTGATGAAGTAAAACAAAAGTTAATATACAATTAGTAGAACAAAAACCAGTTGGATTAAAAAACAAAACCCAAAAAACAAAAAACCCCAAAAAACAACCACTTGGAGAGTATTTTGAATGAAAGACACCGTTTGAAGAAACAACATAAAAGAAAATAAGTTGGGAATACTATAATCATATATTAACAAAAACATCTAATATCTTCATGAAGAACACTTTAAAACCCTCTAGGAGGACACAGAAGAAGGCTTGAAGTTATGGACAGACCTACCATATTACAGGAAAACTCAAGACCATAGATATGTCAATGTGTTTTGTTTGTATTGTTGTTCTTATTAAAATATAAATTCTTATGAAACTATAAAACTATCAAAGATTTTTTTTTCTTTTTAAACTGGGAAAACTGAATCTGAAGTTTAGATGAAAAGGTAAGCAAAAGTAATATGTGGGATGATTCTAAAAAAGAATTATGATGAGGGGGAAAATGAGCTCTATGGGATATCAAATACATTCTAAAGCCTCAATAATTAAAGCAATGTGGTACTTGTGCACAGATTGCTAAACGGAGTGATGGAATAGAATAGGAAATTGAGAATTCAGTGTCATGTGGGATTTAGTACATGATAAAGAGGTATTTCA
Source organism: Lontra canadensis (assembly GCF_010015895.1). Classification (NCBI taxonomy): domain Eukaryota; kingdom Metazoa; phylum Chordata; class Mammalia; order Carnivora; family Mustelidae; genus Lontra; species Lontra canadensis. Next base: position 39,858,804 of record NW_022630997.1, on the reverse strand, counting down.
GACGGCCAGAGAAGAGATGGGCTATTCAATATATTGTTCTTGGGGCAAATGTGTAGCTATTTGGAAAAAAAAATTAGATCCATATCTCATACCTTATACCAGGGCACATTACAAATGGATTAACATTTTAAATGGAAATGAAGAAGAAACCATAAAAGTGCTTAAAGAAAACCAAGAACTCAGTTTGAAAGCTGTAATTTTAAAAAAGAAAAATTAAAAACATAAAACATTAAAAATTTAACCTATTAAAAACCTATTGATTTTATTTTTTTAAAGAACATTTTACATGGAGAGGGAAAGATTTTAAGCAAAGTCAAAAGACAGTGAACTTAATATTTGGAAATTATATAACAGGCAATGATAGATTATATATATTCCTGATATATGAAATGTTCATAGAAATCAGTAATAAAATGATTAACAGCCTAGTATAAAAACAGAGCAACAATTGTACTCCTAGAAATGATTGCATGTGTAAAATGACATATATACGATAGTATTTATTATAGAGTAGATGTGCTAGCTAATCACTTAAAATTGCAATAGAGCTATCAGTTGAGAAACATTAAATTATGGTACTCCAATATGTAAAATACTGTGTAACTCTGTCAAAAGAATTAGGAAGCTCCTATATACTTAATATGTGAGTCTATGCAGTATATATCATTAAGGGAATACCACGAGGTACAAAACAATAGATATTGCATATTATTATTTACGCATGACAGGGAACAATAAGAATCCATGTTTAAAAAAAACTCTGAAAGATGGATGATAGTGACTACCTATGGATGGGGTAAACCAGGCACATGGGAAGACTAAGGTGGAAGAAAGACTGTTCACTGTACTCTTATATATATATTTTTTAAATATTTAACCATGATTTAAAATAAATTGGATTTTTTAAAGGCTGAAATAAAATTCATATAGCTTATAACGTCAGTTACACGTGTCCAAAGGGTAGTATACAGAAGGATGTTCATTGCAATGTTTTTCTTGCAATGAAAAAGAAATGCAAAGACAAATTATATGCCTATCAGGAAAGGAATGATTAAAATATGGTAAATCATGATATTGAGTGCTGTATAGGAGTTTTTAAAAAGTTAAGGTAAATTTTTAAAAAAAGGTAAATAAGATTTTAACACAATGTCTTCAGGACATATTTTTGAACAAAAAGAAATTTGAATCTAAAACATTTGTGCACTGTGATAGAATTTATGTATTTAAAAGCTCAAAATCTCTCATACATGCACATACACAGCAACACAAACATATGTGTACAAAGGCATAGAAACAATTATTAAAGTTTGGACACGAAACCCCTACAATAGTTACTTTTGGAGGAATACCCAGATTGGAGTGGTGAAGAGTAGAAGAGGGTCAAAAAAACTAGTTTTTTCAGTCTCCGAATTTTTATTAAAATACGTTAATATTTCACTTAAGTAACAGATTAGTAAAAATAATAAAAGATCCAAAGAGGGCAGGAGCTTTGGGTGATTTGCAAGCATTGTGGAGACTTTGAAACTTTGTTTTCCCAAGGACTGTGCTAAAGATACAGTTTCTTTGACAGTGTTCTTTTGCTTCTTCAGATTTAAATAATTCAGTGTTGAGAATCCACAGCAGACTTTCTGTACTCTTGCAGGATGGGATATTTATAGGAATCAAATATCCTGGTAAATAAAGATACAGAGAAAAAAGTAAAGAGATACCTGCATATATTGCATGGCTCACTGATTTACTAAAAATGGGAAGGAAGACATTAGCATTAATAATAGCTGCTATTTATTGAGTGATTTCTTTAGAGCCAGTACTGTGCTGGTATTTTACATATGTTCGTGGTCTCATTTCATCTTGGAAATACCTCCTGAAGCTGGATATTATCCCCATTTTATATATGAGGAAATTGAAGCTTAGTGAGATATTATGTAGTTTACTGAAGGTCCCAGGACTAATAAGTGTTCTTTGTGAGGCTCAAAACCAGTTCTAATGCTGAGGTCTGTGTTCTTCCCTCTGTTCTGTGCCCCTCCCCCCCAATAACATACACTTCACAATAGAACTACACTGAATGAATTTTAATTTTTTTTGATGATCCAAGAAAGCACTTCTAGCTTTTTCAGTATTTCAGGAATCCCGTTAAGAGCATCAATGATCAGAGCCCTAGTAAAGCATGAAAGTGATGGTTAATTGGAGCTATCCAGTTGAAAGAAAGCAGACTAACAGCGCATTTACAGAATTTAGTGCTTTTATTATAGATAAATAAAGGTATAGCGAAATCACTAGTATGATTTTTGTGTAACCCCTTTGTTATTAATTGATCTGCATATTCTGAAGGCCTTTATTCCCTATATACTGATTTCAAATGGTCAGTCATTATCAGCACCTAAATCAGACTTTGTATTTCTGTTTGTAGACCTATAGACTGTAGATATTGTTCAGATACATGGATGCAGTTTTCCCCCCATTGGAATCTCATAGCAAAAGATCTGGTCTCTGTAACCTGAATTAACACAAGCAGAGTTTAGGTTTATTGCACCAATGGCATCATAGACAACCCCTTTGGTTATAGATTATAAATGTCATTTAGAGAAAGCACAAGATGGCTCCTGAGTGTCTAGTAAACTTCAACAACCACCTGAGAGATACCTCCGTGTGACTGCATAAAATGGAAATAAAGAATGGCAAATAACCCATTGACTATGCACTTTCTCACCCGCTGAGAGCAAAACGCAATCCAATGCAATTTTAGTACTTACATGCCTCTGGGGAAAATAGACCCCTAAAAATCACTGAGTGCAGCCCTGGAAAAATTTCTTAAATTTGTGCTATGCTTGGTGTTATAAAACCCAAGGAAGCTTAGGCTTTCTTCTTGAGTAAAATGGACTGGTAATTTTGTTTTGTTATATTATCCACCAAGCATAATGATAATGGGTCACATGCAATTTAGGAAAAAATTAAGTCTAATAAGAAAAATCTCTAATAAATACTAACAGCATTTTATTGGTATTGTCGTTGGTCTAACCTTTCTATTAACATTTGTTTTTCTACATATTAAATGATCTGTAATATGTTGAAAATGAAGAAGATAGTAAAAATTAAAAAAAAAACCACATTCTTATATACATTGTATAAATGTTTACTTGCCTTTTCCCTTAGGCAGGTGCTAGGTGGTATGGTACAAGGAAGTGGTACTAAGTTATAACAGGAGATTCTTATTTTTTATATGCTAAGCAAGTGAAGTCGCTCAGTGTGGGGGATAGATCCTATCACTAACCAGGAATACTACCAATTTAATGAAAAACAGACTGAAGATCAGAATTCAGCCCTAAATAAAGGATGCAATTTCCTCTCAAATCAGACTTACTCTGTGCCATTGAAGGAGTATGGAGAAACTTAGGGAAGCTCTGGTATCCAAGCAAAGGTGGTATGTGTGTGGGGGTGGGGTGGGCGGGGAGGTGGGTCCTATCCATCATGGGAAATGTGGTAGAATGGGATAGGACTAAGGGAAGTATTCAGGAAAGTATTCAGGAAGCTTTGATTAGATATGTGCTTCTCAAGCCTACAAACGAATCTCCCCGGGGGGCATCCATCCCATAAAGATGCTTGAGCACCTGCCTCCAGGCTTTCCTGATGCAGTGGGCCTGGGGTGACACTCTGGCCTCTTTTATTTTTCATGAGCTCTTCTGGTGATTTCTCCATGTACAACAATGCGAAGGCCATTGAGTTAAATGATATAGACAAGGAAGCTCTTTTCCCAAGTCTACTCTGCCCTCCTCTTTAAAAATGTACGGTTGAAGCAGAGATAACAGACAGAAACTCAAACAGATAAATGCCATAAATTGTTCCAAGTGCTGTGAAACCTGGGGCCACCAAGGACTGGGTCCCTGGGTAAAGGGTTGCCAAAGTCAGTGTAAGGCTTGAACAAAGGGCCAGCCATGGGTGTAGAGAAGGGAACCTCACAGGAATGGTTTGGAGAAGATTGAATACTTGGATGGTATTCACTAATTAGTTGTAAACGGTGAATAGGAGGCAAGAGCAGGAGGTGACTGTCAGGTTTTTAGCCTGAATAACTGTAGAAGGTAAAGCCATTTTAGGGGAATAACATTTGGGGAGGAACAGATTTGAAGTGACATGTTGAATGTGAGGTTCTTTGCATGCAAGTAGAGATGCTGTAAGTCATGGGTCAGTAAACTTTTACTGTAAAGTATCCGATAGTAAGTATTTTAGGCTCTGCAGACCGAGTGGTCCTAATTGTGACTATAAAACTCTGTCATTGTAGTGTGAAAATATTCTTAGGTAATACATAAGCAAATAAGCATGGCTGAGTTCCATTAAGAAGCTATTTACAAAAGCAGGTGGTGGGGCCAGATTTGTCCTATGGGCTCTAGCTTGGCAGTCCTGCTATAAGTATGATAACAGAGAAATAGAGATATTCATTCATTCATTCTTATATGTCCACATACATGGTCTCTTTCTTTTTAAAAAAAGATTTATTTATTTTATAGAGAGAGTGTGAGCTAATGGGTGGAGATGCAGAGGGAGAGAATCTCAAGTAGACTCTGTGCTGAGCACCGAGCCTGATGTGGGGCTCGATCTCATGACACATGAGACCATGACCTGATCTGAAACCAAGAGTTAGACACTTAACCAACTGAGCCACCTAGCTGCCCCATACAAACATGATATCTTTCTGTGTAGCCATAAAAACATATCTACTCTATATAAATACTGCCTTTCATGCTTATTTTTGGACAAGTAATTTCAAACTACCTAAAACTTGCTCAGTGATGAGCTATAAAAAATTAAATGTGGAAATGTAAATTAAAACCACTAGATACATTTTGTACTTACTGGTTCAGCAAAATTTACAAATCTGGCAGTACCAAGTGCTGGCAAAGCTGTAGAGCAACAGAAACTAGTGAGCTGTTCCGGGGGAAGTATGAATTAGCATATCTACTGTGGAGCAAAATTTGTTATTATCTGTTGGATTGGAATATAGGCAAACCCTAAAATTTAGTAATTTTCTTCCTAGGACACTAACCCAGGACAAACTACTGAACATGTTCAAATCAATATGAACTATATTAACACCATTACCTATAATAGCAAAACAAAAGAAGACAAAAGAGAAAAACTGGAAACAACGCAGATACTTTATTAAATAAAGTTGAGTAATATTCAACATGGATCAGTCCATAAAATAGGGGAGAAGGAAACTCACTGAATGAGATCTATACAAAGTTCAAAAATGCCAATTAAAACAGTATTTTAAAAGGGTCATTTCATAGGTGGCCAAATGAAGGAGAAAACCAAAACTCAAAAGTTCAAGGTTGCATTTACCACTGAGGAGAACAACTGAAGAGGTCTGTTTAATTGTAAGCTTGGTGATTGGTACACAGATATTTTAAAAACTTTGTTCTCAATGCTTTACGTGTGATGTCTATCCCTTTGTAATGAAACAAGCATTGCATGATCATGAAAAGCAAGACAAAGCCAAAATCATAGTTATTTTTAAATTTAATGTAATTTAATTTAATATTTTCAAGATATACTTAAGATTATTCTCCTCTAAAAAAGAAATGTTAATTTTTACAGACTGCTTATCTGACTCAGGATTTTTGCTAGTCAGGTCCCCTTTCCCAGTGATTCCCTGCTGGCTTGCAGTGTTTCACCTGAGCAGAAGACAGTGGGGACTAGGGATAGCATAGAGGAGGGAGGAGGGTCTGGAGCCAGGCTGACATAGCTGGTATAGGGTCATTTGAGTTCCCCAACTTAAGGAGAACAAGCATTATCTTTGGCATAGGACAGAATGTAGTGAACTTCCTCTCTGTCACTCAGCAAATGATTCCCCTGCTGTCTTTGTATATCCCAGTCATGTGGGCTTACAGGGACACTGTATTGTGGTTTTGTGGTGGAGAAGCTATTGCTACCCAATTTTTAATTTCTTGAAACTCACTTTGTAGTGTCATGATTACAAGGCTTAGAAGAAGATAAACTCTGTGTCCATTCCAAGTATAAATGGGCACTTGAGATGAAACCACCTAGTTAATTTCCCCTTGTTGCTGGAGTAGAATCTGAATCCAAACCACAGCACAACCTAGCCCCTAAATCTCTATTAAAAACCACCTCGGGTAGTCTGGCAACACTTTATTTAAAGTCAGCAGAGAATTATAAAGTCAAAAGTGAAAAATGGTACAACAAGAAAGAATCATAAAAAAATACTAGATCAGTTAAATGTAGTCAAAGGCAATTTAGTGTGTTCTGGCACCAGTCCTTATTGATGCAAAGAATGTGATGTGTCAGGAGTCGGCAAGAGCATGTAGCAAAAGCGGAATGAAGGCTGCAGCTCCAGGCTTGGTGCTGGAACAGCCACAGGAGGCTGTGAAGGATGCCTCACCCTCTCACATTTGCACCAGGAATTTCAGGGAGAATATTCTAATTCTCTCAGTCTAGACATCTTTTTTTTTTTTTTTAAATGTAGTATATTTAAAAAATTAGAATGTTTTCTTTCGTGGAGATAATCTAACCTAGGGGCTGTGTAAATTGGGTCAGACCAGGAATGTAGGTATCCCTTACCAGTACTTCTTAGTATCCTTGTCTCTTTGGAGTCACTGCACTGATCTGCTTTTTCATATCTACATTACAAGCTGTCATAGTTTCTGTTCATCTTCTCCAGCTGCTCTAATTAGTACTAGCTAATCCGATTAATACTAACTATAGCTATGATTATTACAACCACTATGTTCTAGTCACTGTGCTATCCTGCATATACATTATCTCACCGGTTCTCACAAAAACCTTGTAAGATAGGTCTTAGCACCATACTGATTTTTACAGATGAGTACAACTAAGGCTCAGAGATTCAGAACTCATTTGAGGTTACACACTGAGTAGCAGAAACAGGACTCACCAAGCCTGACCCCTAAGTGGGTGCTATGCTGGAAGGGTTGCTTCTCTAATCTCATCAGCAGTTGCAGATGGGGACCAATACCTCTAGAGAGCATAGTTGTAATATAGGGTTTTATAGGATAGCATGAAGAGCTTAAGTCAGAGTCAGCCTGTGTTTGAATCCTGGCTTTGCCACTTCCTGGCTTTGTGATCTTGGGTGAGTCACTTGAATATTCTGTCTATCTCTGTAAATTGTATATAATAGCAACACCTTAGTAGCGTTGTTGTAAGGGTCATGTGAGTTGATATAAGGGAAGTGTTTTAGAGAGTTTGTGGCTCATGGTAAATACTATATACATGTTATTGTTGATCCTGCTTCTATTATCGTTATCACTGTTGTTACTATTATTGCTTTTGATGTATATTTATATCTTTTGGAGGCAGGATGCCTTCACTGACAAAAGTAGTTGTGGATGCAGGCATAAAACGGAGCTAAGGGAGGCTAGTGGCAGGCCTGTGGGTTGGATGTTCTCAGCCAAGCCTCTCGGTACCCTTCCAATCCTACTCTGCATGGGGCCATATCTACTTTGGGTATATCCATTTGTCACAAATGAAACAAGTTTAGAAGGTCAGATGAAGAAACCAGATTCCTTGGGTGCTTCCACATACAAAATGAGGTTCTGGGGTAACTGTCTTCCTTTCCAATCTACAAATTCACCTCCAGGAGAGGGAGGGGGGAAGGAAATTTGGAGTCTCTCTTAGGTTCTAGTAGGTCTTATCAGAATCTTGGTTGTAGATTCAGGAGGAACGATTGGTTTAATGTAAATGCTTGAGAGGGTCTGAAAGAGATTAGAGAAACCTATTCCAGAGGATAAAGGCAGGACAGGAGGGAACCATTAATTTCATGGACATTCAATTCCCTAAGAACTTTTTTTGGGGAATGACCAGAAACAAGCCAGGCCATATGTTGTCCATTTGCAATCCTCTGAGCTGAATTTTTTTTTTTCTTCGACAGATCGAGGCCAATGCCATTGCCTCTTTAAAGATGGTTCTTAAACTTGAAAAGGAACTGAAAGGTTGAGACATACATGCAGAGTCAACACAGATGACTTGATGAAAGTAGTCCTGTCAAACACCAGGGCTCTCCCAGTTGTCAGAAATAGTCTGATGACATGTTCGAAACTTCCCAGACTGACTTGCATTTTAGTAAATATGACCAATCAGGGAAGACATAGTTATACTGTGGAGAGTTCTGAGATGTGGAGGGAACAAGTTAATTGTTCAGCCTCAACTGAGACCTATCACTCAAGTCATGAATCACAGTGCACAGCCTACACTGCTCTCCAGATCCAGATGAAGGCTCATTCCAGGTGCTGGCCATTTGTGTTTCCCTCCAACTGGGCTGATTTATGAACCCAGAGATGTTTTCTGGTTTTTCCAAATTCTTTCCCATTACTTTGTAATAAAGGGGACATGTGATTTCTGGTTTTTTGCAGATCCTCAGTTTTAACATCCCTAATACCAAAGATTTTTTCAATTAATTTGTGGCCTGCTTTCTGTGATCTGGAGGGTAGAAATGCTGTTCTGTGTTTCGAGTATCAAAGTTAAGACTCTCTTATTTCTTTCCCCTTTGGCTGGAGTTGACGACGCAAAAGTGCTGCATGAGTCTCTATGCCCACATTCAACATCTCAATGCAAGTGGAGGCTTAGGAAACCTCAGTGACAACAGCTCACTGCAGGTGTTAGTTATCCCCATCCCAGTCCAAGGCAGCTGGTTCAGGGTACAATATCAGGAGGCCTTCCACATTGGGGCCAGGTCTCTGGTGACATTGTAAGCCAATATTGAAGACTTCAAAAGAGAATGTGAGTGTCAGAGAAGGACATTTGTAGTACTGAGGCTGAACTGGGTGCTGCTGAGTGTTACCTGTTTGAAAGGTAAGCCTGATCTGAGCTGATAAGGAGCCATGGATCCCTTGGAGTTTTCCCAAGCGGCAGAAATGTGTTATGGAAAAGTAATTGGAAATTGATATTTGACATGTCTCTTGGTAATTTTTTATTCCTGATAACACCAAAGGGTTTGTCCAGGAGTCACTAGTGACTAATACGTGAAATCCTGCAATCCATTGCTGAAATGCAATCTCTTCTTTGTTGAAAGTAAGCAGCTGCTTTCTGATCCTCTGCTTCCTAACTAGCACTTCAAGTATAGAGACCCATGGGCTTAATTTGGGTGAAATGAGTGGTGAATACAGCCTTTTGATAATTCCTTGAAACAAAGTCATCGCTGGCAATGGAATGCAGTCCTTAAAATGCAACTCAATTTAACAGGTACTTGTTCAGAGCCTGCTCTGGGCTCTATATTGTGTTGTGTGCTGTGGGACATACAAAATAAATATCAAACATGGCCTTTGCCCTTGAAAAACTTCTAGGCTCTTAGGAAGGATGATGTGTTTATGAAACACATTTTACATGGCAAGATAAGATATCATGTATGTGTCAGAGTGAGTGGAACCTGGAATAAGTATAACAGGGAGTCAGAAAAAAGAGAGTAAAACTGGAGCTGTCAGGGAAGCTTTATGGATGAGGTGGGACAAAGATACCAATATCTCAAACCCAGAACTATACCTTAAAGAAATTTCAAGGACCACAGTATCACATTACTTAAAGATTACGGAGTCCCCTTTAGGTGAAAGTAGATTTGTTCAATATGAGAATGGATTAATTTCATTCAATAAATATTTATTGAGTACATCTATGTGCCAACAACTGTATCCAGTGAGGTAAGGGGAGAATAATCCATACAAAAAAACACGTCTGGGTATTCTCAGGTGCTACCCTCTCTTAACATAGATATTTAAAGTTATTTGCCGGTCTGTGTGATTCCAAAACCTGTGATTTTTACCACTTATCATTCTGTCTCTCAAACAGACCTTGTGCTTGCTTTAGCAGCACATATCCTAAAATTGGAACGGTACAGAGAAGATTAGCATGGCTCCTGTGCAAGGATGGCTTGCAAATTTATGAAGTGTTCTATATTTAAAAAAAAAAAAGATGAACTTCTTATTTAGGGTATCTTTGGGTTAAGAAGCTGATCTAATTTTTTGTGTAATGGAGGAATGACATATCCAACCTTTAAGTTATATACAGTGTAAACAGTTGAATGAGTGCTCGTGGTGAAACAAAGACACACTGAGCACTGAATGTCTCAAATTTTTGGGTTAGGGAGTATTTGGAAAGCATTTGAAAAGTCTGTACCTGGCCCAAACTCAGGACCGTAAGAAGAGCCCAAGCTCTCTGAAGATCAAGTTTTTCTTGGAATTTCCATTATTACCCTTGATAGCTACTGTGGAAACCCAGTTAGAAGGGTATTCCATCATTAGAGTTTGAGACAGTCTTTCACTGGGCTCTTTGACATTTGTGAAGTTTGAAATTGGCACCACTCAGATTTATTGGGTAAGCCACTAAAAATTCTACCTTTATTCTTCCTTGCAAACTGGGGAAATCAACTTTTTGTTCACCTCTTTAAGGTACAGGTATAGCCAGTCAATTGCAAATTGTTCTAGAAAGAAAAGAAGTCAGGATGATAATGGTGGTGGCATTGGTGGTCATCATGGACATGGTAGTCATTATTCTAAATATCCATATAACTTTTAACTAAGATAACCACAGAACACTAGTAAACCCTGGAAAGAATCTAAGGTATCAAGCACTGAAGGGCAGAGGTGTCAGAGTTTATTTAGCTAAGCAATACCAGAAGAGGACTAGAAAATCCCCCTTTCTAGCTAGCAATCATTCTCATACCACAATGAGACCCCTGCTTGGTAACCCCTGCATATCTGCCACCCATGTGACTGCTTTTTGAAGCTAATTTAGGTATCAAATTTAAATGGAGTCCTGAGAACACTTTTTTTTTTTTTTTTAAGTCTGGAGGGAGTAGTAGAAGGAAAAGCTACAAGAAATTTGAAATCACTCTTGATTCCTGTCATTTTCCTTAGTATTTAATCATGTTCTTCAGTTGAAAGGTTCTTCTTGGCCTCCTTGGGTAGACACATACACATATGTTCCCTCGTTCATCTGCATGTGTGTGTATATATATTGATATGCATTCCTCTTCATCATCTGTAGGTATTTTACAAATAATAGCTGTGTGTGTGTGTTTTATCATCTTAATTTTTAAATGAACATGACAACTTCAAAATTTTTTGCAGAAATAGTCCTTCAATGGTAAAGAAATTCCAGCATGTAGACTAGGGTCAGCTTTGGGTTACAAAATTCCACAGAGGAGTTGGCATGGGAAGAGTATAAGCACTATTGCTTTAGAATTTTTGTCTTTCCATTTTGGGGTAGAGAAGCAAAGCTGGTAATAAAAACGTTGAGTTAGCGGAGAACTACTGTAGTAAAAGGTCAAATGAGAAAGGTAGAACAAGGTTAAGTGTGCAAGCAATAAAATTAGTAGGAGGTAGATAGAGGCAAGAGGAGGTATAGATATACTTCACCCTTTTCCCCAACTCTCCTCTGTGAGGTCATTAATGGGCTGGGAGTGGGGCTGAGAATATAAAAGGAGTTTGGAATTTTGGGTTGAAACTTTTGTTGTTGATGAAGTAGTTTGGGAAGGTTTCTTCTTGAAAAGATACTTGGGGGATTTTCTGTAGCAAAGGAGATAAGAGTAGAGCTCAGAAGAGAGGAGACAGACCACTTCGAACCTAATCCAACTTCTGGTTTTAGGTGGGGAGATAGTACTACCAGATTTCCATACACCAAGGAGGCTAGTCAGCAGGATCAAAATCTGGCCCAGGTTCCACTTGTCAAGCTATGTGTCTGTAGGTGCATCCTCCCAGTGGGGCATCTTTTTCTAATTTTATTCAGAGCACTATCCAGAATAGCATAGTCTCTGGACAATGGGAATTTTTGGCTTTCCTGTGGGTTGTCCAGTTTTATTCATGTACCTAGGAAAGGAAGCAGAGAATTAGAGGTGCAAATTCCTGAGAAAAACACATTTTAAAGTGCTTTTTCTTAAGTAGGTGAGCATAGACAGTAAGAAAACTGGTGGCTCATGGAGCAGACCAGCTGCAGAGATCACCCTCCCTAGTGGACAGGGCTAGTTTAAAATTTTTTTTTCTCAAAGATTTTATTTATTTATTTGACAGACAAAGATCACAAGCAGGCAAAGAGAGACAGAGAGAGGAGGAGGCAGGCTTCCCACTGAGCAGAGAGCCCGACATGGGGCTCAATCCCAGGACCTTGGGATCATGACCTGAGCCGAAGGCAGAGGCTTTAACCCACTGAGCCACCCACGCGCCACGACAGGGCTAGTTTAAAAGGGAAATGACCAATGGGGTTTTCTATTTCATACTTTTTTTAAAAAGATTTTATTTATTTATTTGATAGACAGAGATCCCAAGTAGGCAGAGAGGCAGATAGAGAGGAGGGGGGTGGAAAGCAGGCTCCCTATTGAGCAGAGAGCTGGACATGGGGCTCGATCCCAGGACCCTGGGATCATGACCTGAGCCGAATGCAGAGGCTTTAACCCACTGAGCCACCCAGGCGCCCCTATTTCACACTTTTAAGGATGGGTCCACAAACCTCAGGGTAAGGACACCTTAATTTCCAGATTCTCTTACCTCTAATTTCCATTTGGAAGTGTTATGAGCAAGCCTAGATTTAGTGGTTCCTCTTTCCTTATCCATAAGCTCCCTGTCATAATTATTGTGCAGGTCCTTATCCTTGGTGTCCTAGTACCAGAAGGAGAAGAGTCTTCTGGAAGAACCTAATGACTTTGAGTAGCTTAGAGGTCATTGTGAAAGCAGGGAAGGCAAGCATGATTGTACTAACTGAAATGTGTACAAAGCCTATTTGACAATAGCTCGGGGACCTCGAAAAATCAGAGACCGCCATCACATATGGAGAGGTCTTCCCATCTTCACCTCGGTGGCTGTTCCTTCTTATTGAAGAATGAAAACAGTAAATGGCCTAAAGCAAGCTAAAAGCAAATCCCTTGACTTTATTCATTTCATGACTATAATACTTGATGGTAATATTAGTAAAGGCCCTGGCAGCCCTCATAGGAGAGATGCCAGAAATGACGCAACTGACTATTCATTCACCTGCTTTAACTTCTTTCAGAAATAACATGATTTATAAAAGAATGCAGAATCATAATTGTCAGCCAAGATGTCATTTTAACTTTAGGATGTCCAGAAACAAAGGGATATTATATCCTTTGTTCTTGGAGCACCACAGATGCCAAATTATGCACAAGGTTCCCTCTTGGCATTGAGTGCTTTGGAGCCTAGAGGCAACCAGTGATTTCAGAAAGATGTTGCCTCTGGTGGTGTCCTCACCTAAATATCTCCCTGGAGCTAGGGGAGGGAGCATGGCCCTCCTAGCTTCTCTGCATTCTAATAGATCAGGAAACAGCAAAAGAGATGGCAATCTTAGAAATGGCCGGTGGCTTGAGGTAAACTATCCTCAGCCTCACTCTAGGGAGCTTGACAAGAGTACCGTTAATGTACTGGAGAAATAATTCATTACATTTCGTTTTGTCTGTACATCAGCATATGCCAACAGATGCTCAGTTCAAAACATGAATAGTTGATTAATATAATATCAGGCATCTGGAACAGAGAGCAGTGGAATTTGGGAGGCTCAGGAAGACTCAAATGTCATCCATTCTAACCACAGCTGTCTGAATGCACATAGTAGGCATTGAAAATATTTGTTGATTAGATTTTCTTTGATTTGAACAACTTGGTTGCTTGGTTTTGAGCCCAGATGTTTGGCATTGAGCCAGGGTTGTGTGCTCTGCATGCTGTCATCAGCCTCACCACCACAGAGATGGTTGGCAGGGGTCAGCATTCTTCCCATCCCCATGGTGAGATCCCTTCTCTCTTCTCTCTCAGAGCATGCATACTGGCTACAGGCCATAGTACAGACTGCAGATGGCCCATTGAGCTGTCCTCTACACCCCCATTTTCCCCAGTGTCCTTGTGGTTGTATTTTATGACAGAGAACCCTGGCGTCTCTGCAAACAGACCACAGCAGGGCTGGTGACAGGTATTTGAGCAGCCATTTATTCATATATTCCATTGGTCATTGCAAAAGTGTTGAGTTAAAGGCCTGTTAGTTCATAGCACTGACCTGAAACCTGAGTAGGAAACATGAGAAAACTGTGGGAAGGGAAGAAGACTAAAATTTGGGTAGGACATTATTTATTTATTAATTTCTAGAGAATAATGGCAAAACAAGTTAAAAAGAAAGGACACCTTCTGATTGCATTAGTGCCAATGCCATGCACAACAGAGGGGAAGGGACACTGTATGGTAGAGTGGATACACCATCCACAGATCTGCCTCATAACTCCAGTATGTGGCTTTAAGCTCAGGCCTCAGTTCCCCACTCTATAAAATAAAGTGAATGTCCCAGGATATTCTTCAGTACTATCTTTCAGTGACATTTTGATCAGGAATTGTGAAATCCTCATTTCCCCATTATTTAATACCCCTCAAATATCTAGAATTACAGATAATCAAGTAGACCCCTAATATTCTAAGGAAACTAGGCATGAGAGGTAGTGAAAGAAGATATACACTATGCGCTAATATTCTGGGAAGAAGACAACAGGCTTTGAAGTGCTGTGAAACCCATTCTTGATAAAAATATAAAGATTTGTTATGGTTGGGAGTGGAGCTCTCCTTCAAAGTGAAATAGTGGCAAGTTGTATCTTTCTTCTTGAAGCACATTCTTGGCTCAGTTATTGGTTCACACAGTGTTGGTATGACAACTTAGTGAATAGGTCTGAGATAGTCTCTGCTGCTGGTGGTAAAAGTAGTCGCTCTTCAACCCATCCAAAAAATTGGGGCTATATTTTTGTGGGTTGTTGAGAAACTGGAGCTTGGATAACCGATCTGTAGTTGAGGCCTGCAAGTAGTAGAGCTAGAAGTCACAATCCTATCTGATTGAAATAGACTCACTATGCAGGGGTTTCCCATCTCTTCAGACCCAGGGGAGGTAGATCAAGTGACTAAAGGCAAAACTCAGAAGTCACTAGAAGGCTCTCACTTCTGCATTGGTAATTTATAGCTTTCCGAGAGGTTTGTAACAATGATTAACCAAGTGGTTTAATCCTCACAGTAATCCTGTGAGGTCACAGTATATCCCTATACTATAATAATCCTATCAAGTCAGAGTTATAGCCCTATGGGACAGGTGGAGAGTTGAGGTCTAAGTATGCTGATGGGGGTTAGCTGTTTCTCACAGGGCATTTTTGATGGATGCTGGAAGAGCCCCCAGCCTGAAGCTCCATGGTACTCTATAGTTTAACTTCATCTATAGGTTAAGGCATTTCTGACTCTGGGTCCCCCTTTTTAAAATGTAGATACCCCTGGGAATGAAATCACATCAAGCTTGCTATCCCTTAAATATTTGCCTGAATGATATTGCAACAAACATTTTTATCTGACCTAGTTGAGTAATGCTAACATGTTAAAATGAGGATAAAATGAAGGGGGTTTGGGATAGATTTGGGGTGGGGAAGTTTGTTTGTAGTCACCACCCTGGTGGGAGTGTAATCATGAGGACCTCAAGACTCCATTCCTGAATGAGGGGAGTCCTTGAGTAGGGGATAGTATACAGGACATGCAGCAAGGACGATAATGAAAACAAAATAACTGTTCATATTTCTAGCTTGCTTGGCCTACCTTTGTTGGACCCACCCCTGGTGAATGGGCCAGGATTGTGATGGATGGGGTCAAATCTATCTGCTGTTATTTGCCAAGTACCTGGCTTTGGGCATTGGTCCATTTCCTGTGTTCTCTTATTCTGCTAACTACTTAAGGCAGCAAAATCATTCCCCTGTTTGACTCCAATATATGCCAGTTGAAACTGAAATCCTCATACCGAGCAAATGTACCAAAGAACACTCTATAAACTTAATGAGGGAGATGAAGAGATATGTGCCAGAAACCTAGAAAATTTAACACTGATGAGGTTATGACTATTATATGTTTAGTTAAATTGTTGACACTGACAGGACATGGCTGAGGAAATCTACCATCCGTTTTCTCCTTGTATCAGTGATAATGGTTCCTTGGTGTGCTCTTCTCAGTTAACAAAAATATTCCTGAAAGTTAAATGCAGGGAGAAGAAGTGACATAAGAAATATTTTTATTATCTCTGCTCTTCTGGGAGTTCCCTCCTAGAACATTATTTAAAACAGGACTTTTCCTGACTGGCAAATGAGTTTGGAGGGAAGGACTCAGAGGTTCAGAGGTGAATGTGGATTGTCCTCAGAGTTGCAGCGTCTCCTAACTCTTGGGCGTGTACACTCGCCCCAGCAAATCCATCTAGCACAGTGCTGTCCTGGCCTTCCAGAAACTCCTCTTCTCTCTTTCACATTTTTGCTTCTCTTAAAAACTGACCAAAGTTCTCTTTTGCCTCATGAATAAAATCTCAATTCCTTTAAGTGCCATTTTAAGACGTAAATGTGATCATGAGTTTTGTAAGCTGCAAAGTACTATATAAATATTAGCTATTGAATTTGGAGTCAGAGCACCTCAGTTTGAGTCTTGTGCTAGTTGAAGACCTTGGAGAGGTCACTTAAACTCTCTGAACCTCAGTTCCTTCATTTATAAAACAAGATTATTATAATAATTAAAGTAATTGAAAGTGACATAGTAATTAGCAAAGAGTAGACACTCAATACCTGTTAATGAAGATGAAAGCAATTTAGTCTAGCACTTAAGAACACTGACTATAGGGACACAAGTCACTTATCCTGTGTCTCTTATTCCCTACTTATAAAATGGGTATATGATGCAAGAGTCAAATGAGTTAATATATTTCAGGAACTTTGAACAGATCCTGGCCTGTATCAATCCTTCTGTAAATGTTAAGGCTCCTATTGCTGCTCTTGTCATTTTTATTATTCAAGGACCTGTCCTGGTTTATCTTTTAAGTTTTATTTGGTTGTCCATCTTAACACATTTTGAAAGAGGTCCTCAACTAGGTCATGAAATCCTTAAGTTGGGGACTGATTCTTACTTACCTATAGCTTCCCTAGGCTTTACCCAATGCATGCAAAATAATTATTTTTGTTATTAAAAAATGTACAAGTCCTTGCTTGCTACCTTTACTCAGCATTGTACTGAAAGTTTTTGCCAATGCAGTGAGACAAGAATAAAAAGAAAGGCAGAAAAGGCAAAAAAGACTGGAAAGGAAGAATAAAAGCTATCTTTATTCATAGATGAAATGATCATCTACTTTGAAAATACTGTGGAATTTATGAAAAGCTACTAGAACTAATAAGTGAATTTAGCAGGTTGCAGGATATAAGAGCAATATACAAATCCATTTTTTTTTAGTTCCTTATCCTCAATGTAGCCAGTATAGCGTAGACCAGTTTAATGGGAGCATAGGATAAAGTGGTAAATAAAACCAGAAAGGCGGGTTCAAACCCAGTTTGACCTGGTAACATGGAATGCTCTTCCTTACTCTTTCTCTCTATCCCCTCCTACTTTTTCTGTCTTTGTCTTTCCTGTTTTCCTTCCTTCCTTTCTCTTTTCATTTGTTCTTTATCCACCCCCTTTTTTCTTATTAGTTTATTGGCATAAACAACTTTTCTCCAAGAAGAAAGTTAGAGTTCGTTTCTTAAAAACAAGTTTTTTTATTCATTGGGTTAAGTAAACAAACTAACCATAGCTTTGTTGCTTTGAGCTTACCGGGTACATTCTATGGAAGGGATTGCTAAAGACAGGGAGTGTGATATCGGCACATAGATACTGGAACTCAGGATATCTGGGTTCAAGTTCTGACCTTCTCTTAGCTAGCTCTATGACATGGGATGGTCACTTCACCTTTTTGAGGCTCACTGGGCTTTGTCTTAAAAAAGGGATAATGTTAACATGACCTTTAAAGAGTTATGGATAGTTCAATCCAACAACACATTTTCAGTTCCTAGGAACAGGATTGGAACATGTAGATGGAGAATGTTTCTCTTCAAGGAATGTTTAGGGAAAATAGGAGTGGAGTAACTCCAATGGCATAAGACAGGCATAAAGTTCTGGCTTAAACTACTGGATTTCACAGATCTTAGCTTTAGTCCAACACATCATCTACGAGATGTTAAATATTTGATTGATGAAGTACTGAAGATTATTTAGAAATACAGGGGAAAAAAACCCACTATTCTGGGGCTTGTGAGGAGTGGGAAATGAAGCCAAGAATGTATCTATAATTTAGGGTAAAGAGCAATAATGAGTTCTCATAAAAATAAATAACCATGATGTTAAATAGACTGCAAATCATTTGCACCTTGAGGCTTTTCTTAGATTTTGTGCCAGTGGGGGGAAAAACATGGAAGGAAAAAAAATGTGATAATTGGCCTTGTGCTTTATGCCAAAAGAGTTACTTGTACACAAGATTTTGTTTTAGTGTAATCAAAGAGCCTCCCTCCCCCGCCACACACACACACTACCACCAAAAATTATTTAAGGGAAGAAAAACAAAATCCATCTAGCTATAAAGAGCCACCAGCCTGGATTTGGAAAAAGTCTTTAATCTACTCTACCTGGGGTCATATTGTTTTATGCTGCTCTTGACTTTATTTCAAAGCTGATGTTGCTATCTAAAAAAAAAAAACTAACAGCTTTAATTATTTCAGTTTTATTCACTGAGAAATATTTCCAATCATGTAAGAGAAATGGTTTCTGGTGTTTGTAAGTGACCTCTTATTCTGTTCTTTAAAGAAAATAGCATATATGTTGGAAGAAGCCCTGAGCAAGGAGTCTGGATGATAAGAGTTCTTAAAGTTAGAGCTGCCAGTCCATGAGCTTTTAGACTTTAGCTAAGTCAAGTCCCAGAATTGATCCTCAGTTTTTCCCTCTGTAAAATGGGAACAGTCGTACCTATCCCGCTACCTCATAGGTTTGGGAAAATCAGCTGAGATGATGGACTTGGAAGTGCCATAAAAATGCAAGACAGCGCTTGCCTTTCTCCTCCTTACAGTAGGGCTCTGGGTCACCCAATGACAGGATCAGCCTCAGGTACTTGACAAGAAGCCAGTGGTACTTTAAATAAAATGTTAGTTGAGTGTTACATGGTAGGATGTAACACAAATTTATTTTTTCCTCACAACTGGCTTTCTAAATTTGCCTCAATAGGAATAGATATTCTGCTTCTGAATAAAATTTCAGTGGGTACCCAGAGCTTGCTACTCACTCTTCAATAATAATAAGTCCTCTGGTCACCTGAGTCTCCAAACAAGTCTTGGTTCAGTTATGAATATGAAAAGTCTCAGGTAAGAATGAAAACTCTGAAATTCATCCATAAGTAATGCATCTTCTGTGTGCTGGGTAGCTTCATCCTTTATTCTTTCATCTTCTCCCCATTCCCACACACCAGGTGAGTTGGGTGGGGAGACAAGAGAGAAGTGGGAGATAGGATCACATTTGCTTGACTGGTGCCCATCTGCTGGCTTGCCCTTCCGGTGGCAGATGTTCAGGTTGGCCCTTCTTGCAGGCTGTTTCATGAGCTTCTGGGGTCCTCTCGTTTGCAGTTCTCTTGATGATAAATCCATCTTCTCAAGCTGTACACTTGTGATTCCTTCTTCACACCCTGGGCATCTGGGGACTTTCTCTGCTGAGGTCTCCTTACCTCCAACAGTGCAGGATCCAAGACTGTCCTAGGGTGCTTTGTCTTGCCCTTGGCCCTCCAAGTGCCCTCCATATCTCCATGGAGTTAGGGGTCTTTGGCTTTCTCATAGTGAGTTGGAGTTAGAGCCTCAAATCAGGCCTCTTTTCTTGAGCCACCTAACAGGCAGCTTCAGACACTTATTAAAGTTCATTTGTTAAAGTTTTCATGTTTAAATCAGAAGTCGGTTCCCTCTGGCCCTGAAAGTGCAAGGGGCACATACCAAGCTACCTAAGTGAGCCACTGAACTCCCTGTCATTTGCTTGACATGAGGGAAGTACCCTTTTCCATGTGGGTAAAACAGTACTGGCAAAAGTTTCAAAAAATTCTTTAAAGAAATTCCTGCTTTCTTGGGGCACCTGGGTGGCTCAGTTGATTAAGCATCTGGCTCTTGATTTCAGGTCAGGTCATGATAGAGACCCATGTCTGGCTCTTCCCTCATCCAGGAGTCTGTTCAAGAGTTCTTTCCCTCTCCCTTTGCCCTCCCCTCTAATTTCTCTCTCTCTCTCTTTCTCTAATATAAATAAATCTTTTTAGAAATCCCCACTTTTCAACTCTGAAGTTTTCTCATAGCCTAGCCAGTATCTTTTTGAGAATACAGAGAGATGTGTTCAGCTAGGGTTTGAAAATCCAGTACTCAGACACCTCTGTTACAAGTCCTATTGGGGTAATCCAGCACCTCGTCTTGGTATATAGGTCTAATTGGTTTCCATTGTCTTGGAACTTCAACTGAACTTAAAACAGAATCCTATTTTAACATACTGTTATATTTATATCAACATATCCCAAACTTTAGTTTGTGGAACATGGCTTCAGAGAAGTGTTTTCTAACTCCTAATGTGCTCATTGCACATGAATCTTCTAAAAAAAAAAAAAATGTAGGGGCACCTGTGGCTCTGTTGGTTAATCGTCTGACTCAGCTCAGGTTATGATCTCAAGGTTGTGAGATCTAGCCCCACACTGGGCTTCAGGCTGGGTGTGAAGCTTGCTTAAGATTCTCTCTCCCTCTCCCTCTGCCCTTCCCCCCCCACTAGCTCCCTCTCTCTAAAATAAATAAAATCTTTAAAAATATGTGGAATCTATAATAAGGAATACTGTTTGACACTTTTCAAACCCAGTGTACCTCAAATATATTTAACTATACAATATTTTAGCAGTGTCTCTGAATTTTGGGAAGTACTGCTCCGGATACGTTAGAGCCCTTTTGATACATGAGCAGGAATAGTCCCTGGTGATGCTTCCACTGAGTTTAGCTAAATATGTTCATACATTCCTCTAAAGTTTCCCCAAATAAACAAGTTTAATTCCTTACTAATAGAAGTGGACTCATTTTCTATGATGAATATTTGTTTTGGAAACAACCAATCAGCCTTGGCTCTATGGGTGGGGGAGCGGGAAGAGTCACTAATAGTCTACTTATAATAAATAACAAAAAAATAAAAAAATAAGACGGTTAAACCCATTAGAATAGAGATTTATTAACATCTTGATATTTGCTTTAGAATTTGAGAGCTTAGCTTTGATGATGTATAAAAGTGAAAGTACAGGGACTTATACTCATCTGCACCAGATTTTGTTCCTCCTATATTTTTTAAAGTCATGATCATCGGTTGTATTGGTTTGAGCCATCCGAATGTCTCCACCTTTGTGTAGGTCCAGTGGTTCAGTTCTCAGATAGACATCTTTTTCTGCACATAACCCATTTTTAAATATGGATCATGATTTCCCAGATAGCTTATTCTATGTCTTGTTTCATCATATCTTGATAAAATGATTGGCTTTATGGTTCTTTTCTGTTTCAAACTTTGTAAGAATTTATGCTGAATAATGTTTGAGTCCTGCTAGCATGAGCAACTGTCCTAGTTTTAGAACCGAGAGTCCCATGTCCCAGAAATTCCATCCCTGGGATACAGAAAATCTTATTTTTTGGTGATAGATGCCAAAGGTTCAGGGACAAGTATAAAACCCATGTGGCAGCCCAAATATAGATGCAGAAAGCAATGCTGTTTGTAGTGCCAAATAGATAAAGCATAGATTATTTATCTTCTTTAGTTGCTGTCACTATGTTTCCCCCTTCTGTTGCCAACCATGATTTGAAGTTCACACTAATGAATCAACCATTGTTGTTTCACACCAATTGATGCAACTTGAGTGTATACTTTAAGTACGTTGTAATTATATGAGTATTCAGTCCATCTATCTTTGACTCTGTTTGTTGATTAATTGTAGTGCTTTGTATCACCACTGCACCAGTTTAAGTTTTGACATTGTACGCATTGTGACTATATTTTCTAAGATTTCAGATAATGAAAATGAAGGTGATTATAGTACCAATGCCAGAATGACCTAGAAACCCCAGAAAAAGAAGGTTAAATGACTGTTAAATAGTGACAGATGGAAGGACTCATACAATTAGATTGGGGAAATCAATAACCAAAGGAGAGCATCTTGCAAAACATGCAGAAAATTGGACATGGTGGAGAAGGAGAAGTGAAAGCACATAGGGAGACTAGATCTCACCATTTTAGAAGGAGACACACAAGAACTTCTAAATTAATCAGAAGTGTTTTTTGTCTCCCAAGAAGATACCAATACTTAGTTGAAAACAGTCTGCTGTATTACCTTGGGTATACCACCCAAATAAATAGCATCATCGTATTGTTTCCTTGAGCTCTCTATGACACCGATTTGAGTTACCTTGCCTGATTTATAAATTTGAGTTAAAATGACCTGGGGAGTAATATTGGGTAACAGATGTGTTGCCCTCTTACAGAATAGAGCTAATTTTGTCAGATCTGACCAACAACCATGCTTTCCTTAACATGTCAAGTGATTCCTTGAGCCACAGCAACACGATAATGTTTCTTCTAAGTCTTCGGCATTTGGACTTGAAAACTGGAGTTTCAGATCATCTTTTTGATTTCTGAAGATTTTCACAAAACTGTAGAAACCATAAAACAGAAGACTGTTGATATCCTAGATAACCTATCCAAGCTAGCCTTTGCTTATTTACCTGCCTTTGAGTGGATTTCGGTAACACCATTCGGTGTTTAAGTTTCTTACCAAACAAATGAAACAGACTCACCTACTGAATATCCTTACACCCTGTTTACAACACTGCTAAAAGGGGGTGTGATTTACTTAACTGTGATATTGAAACTTACAAAATGAAGTTTTCGGTCACTTTTTTTTTTTTCCATTTTTTCTTTTCAGTGTTCCAGCATTCACTGTTTTTGCACCACACCCAGTGCTCCATGCAATATGTGCCCTACATAATACCCATCACCACTTTTAGCTTCCTCAAAACAGAAGCACTTGAGCTTTTTGATTTGATAGAAATGGAAGGAATTAGCCTTTTTAGGTACATGCCTACAAAATGGCTATCAGTATTGAGGGTCTAGAAAAGATCTTAAAGTGTTGTCCTGCTCTAAATCTTATCTTCAAGGAGTGGAGTAAGAAGAATGTACTTCACTAATGGGGAGTACATTGGGAATGCGAATGGAGGACAGACAGTATTACAGTAAAACAGAAATTTATTTGCTGTTTCTCCCAAACTCTTTTGATGATCTATGAAGAGGCCACAAGGAGCCTAAGAAAGAATTATTCCTGAGTTATTTAATGTTCTATGTAGGATGTGACAAAAACTCATACACAAAGGGGGAAAAAAAGACTCATTTTTTTAGAAATAAGCCTGCTTCTCAATGAACAAAAATAGGTCACCAGAGGACAGCCAAGTCAAACAGGACTTTTCTCAATTTCCTTATTTACTAAAATACTGTAATTACTCTGAATCCAACTTTGATTTTACAAGTTGAGAAAACTTTTGAACTCACAAGTTTGAATTACCTCAGTGCTTTAAAATCATTTTCCCTGAGAAAAAGAAGTTGAACTTATGATGACATCCAGTACACTTCATAGCATTTCAAAAACGATGACCAGGTTGGGCACGGAGAGTTTTTGTGATGAATTCACACGTGCAGCAAAGCTGATTGACAGACTTCTGGCCTGTCAGAATTAGGCATGGAGATACAAAGTGAAGGAACAGTTTTTGGAGAGCTGGAAACTGATTCCAGTCTAAAACCCTGCTCTTGCTAGTGAGGAAACAGTGGAGTGTTCCATGATGAGATGCTTTTGTTGATAGGCCGTTTTGTTTAGTGTCACCACATTGGATTGACACCAGAGCAGTGTAATGTGAGCTTGATAAGAGCATAGCCACAAGTCAAATAGAATTTTACGTGTAACTATGTTTAGGTTTACCAACAGGTAAAGGAAGGGCAGTCGAAAGAAGTGTTATTGGGAAAGGAAACAAGAGTAAAAATACCCTAGTGATGTATGGGGGAGAAAAAAATGTTATTTTTTTTTGAAATATACGTAATATCTGTTTCTATTGTATTTTCATTCTCCCTTTAAAAAGTCTCATATTTATGTACTTTAAGAATACAGAGTAGTATAGCCTACAAAAGCTAAATACCTAATAAAAAGTTTTAGAAGAGTTAAAATAAATTTGTATCAGAGGACAGAAACATAATACATGTATTATCTGTTTAGTCAGTCCTACGATTAGTTATAAGTAATTGCCACTGTTAATTAATTCTCCTTTTTGTCTTACAAATAGGATTTATGTAACAGGAAGGTAAATACTCTAGAACAATAAAGAGTTTCAAATAAAACCATTTTCACATTTTTATGTTAAAGTAGTTATATATGTATATAATCATCTAGTATATATTACTTTTGGAGGAAGACATTCTGGTACATGTGCACCCTGGGTCACTTTTCTGAAAAGCTGGTAATCCTGCTTGCCACCAGAATGCTTTTCCTGAGCCTGTCCTGGTTTAAAGCAGGAAAGCAAATCTGATTCTGATTAATTGCTCTTACACAGTACAAGTAGCCCTCACATTGGCTTCTGACTATAAAGGAAATTTTCTTGCCAGTGACTCTCAAACTATTTTACATCCTTTAGGAATTTTTAATGCCATTTTAAAATGTCATTTATTTGAGAGTAGTTGTCTTCATTTTTCTGTTTGTGCTAATTGAAAAGAAAAGGGAAATGTATTAAGTTTTTAATTCTCTAATGAGAACCCGAGTAGAATTGACAATCGTCTATATTTATCAGTAAGGTAATGTGCATCATCTACATGCAACTTCTTGTAAACTTGACTCTGAGTAGTTGGAAAACGAAAGTTTTCTTTTCATCATTGTGCCCCTCACTTACCCTTTCTCAATAACTAGTAAGGAATATCTGTTCCCCTTTCCTTTTTGGTGTTCCAAGCCATCATAATGTGTCCCATCCTTACCATCTACCCCTTCTCGCAGGGAAGACCCACAGTCTGCTTTCCCACCCTCACATCCATGTCGTTGTGCTTAGGACAGAATATCCCCTTTCTCTAACCCTTTGGATCCTGTCCTACTCCTACCTGTTCTTCACGGTCCCATGAAAACCTCTTTTACTTTACAAAACTTTGTCTGGACCATTTTCTAGCTATGTACTTTGATGTCCCACTTGCCTTCGTAGCTACTCAGTTATACTCCTGTAGGATTCTCTAACATTTCAGATGCTTTCTCCTCAGACACATCATGAGATAGATTTCTTGCCTTGTTCTGCCCTTGTATCCCCAAGACCTAGACCGTAGTACAGATCTAGGCAGATTGTAATGGTTCAAGAAAGATGATCAGTTGGTTTATATAAACGGTGCTGCATGCAACATATGACATGGGAGTAGTCAAGTAATAATATCTTCACATAGGGAAACATTGTCCTTAATATTTAACAGGAGTTGAAAGCACAAGGCTTTTTTGAGGTGGAGAAATAGGGGAGGGCAGAAAAAATAATCATAACCTTGATTCCTGGGCTCAGGTTTTAGTTTGCAAAGTAGGCTTACTACTCCTGGGTTGGAACTCTAGACTGTGTAAAATACACATATGCACACATGCACATATACGCAGAATGGGGGTTTGGCCTTGACATATATTTTTAGTTGGATGCCAGTACTTTTTAGCAGCCTGGTCTAAAGTTGGGAAAATAGCCATTCAGTGTCTAGTTGAGTTATGAGTTGAGAACAAATTTCACAACAAACCTCAATGATTTTCCACCGACTACACCAACCCAAAGACAATTTCTAATCACTTGGTTGCCATCATATTGCAAAAGAAGCAGAGAACACAGACATGCTGTCTGTTTCGCTTAAATTTATAAAAACCCGCTGAAAGGGAATGTAGAAAGTAAACGACCCATGGTAAAGCATTGTGAATGAAGAGAGAGGTGCTGTGGTTAGCTGGGTTTCTCAATCCCTCAGATTCTCAAAGCCAAGAGAAAATTTATCTTCTTCCACTGAGACATAAACTAAACTCTTTTGGTCATTAATCTGCAAAGTTGATGCCTGCCATGGTAATTCATCAAACATTTTTGTGGAGTGAGTCTGGAGGGGCCTCTGGGGCATCCGCCTTTGAAATTCAAAGCACTGTTTTATCCCCCGAGGAAGGAGTGACTTTCTCCCCTCATTGCACATCTGGAAGGGAAGTTTCTGCTTCTGCTCTTCCCTAGGCTGAGTCAGGACCTGAAAGGAGCAGCCATCTTTGTGAATCATGGGCTTCTGCTATGAGACTCTGAATACTCTTCCCTGGGCTGTCCTGTACCGAGAAAGAAGAGAAATACAGCAACCGAGGCACTGTTTATAAGGACCTTTTCTCCTGTATTACAGTTCACCACAGGAAAAGGACAATTACTGTTTGTAGTGATTTTTATAGGGGTGGGAGTCACCGCATTAACCATTGTGAAAAACGAGTAGAATCCTCAAACTGCAACTCGCCATTGTCTGTAGATAAATCAGAAAATGGTTCTGGAATCTTGAGGTCTGATCTGAATTTACAACCATGTCTCCAGGCTCAGAGACAAATATACACTCCGATGAGAATGGGCATTTCCTGTGAGTGGTGGGCTGTCTTTTGCCCCTCCAGTAACTGTGCCTCCTAATGCCTTATCCTTAGCTGAGGCCTTCCAACCTTGCAGTCCTCTTGTGAATTGGCCCTGCCCCCTGCCCTCACCCATGGCTCCTGTCCTTCTGTTCCCAGCTCTGCAAAACACTTGAGACACAGTGGTCACCTTTCTATGACACCCATGTCTTTTCCACATAGGGCTGTTCACACTGACCAAGAAGTCTCCACCCCTTGTGAGTTAGGCTTCTTTTCGTCATTGAAGTTTCAGCTCTACTGTCAGCTCCTTGGAGAGGTTTTCTCAGACCCTCAGTTTAAAGAGGCTAAACCCACCCACCGGCCACTTTCCATCAGTTCTTAGTGTGTCACTTGCTTTGTAACACTTGATGTCTGAATTAATTTCTTTCTCTCTTTTCCTTTCCTTCCTTTTTCCTTTTTTCTTTCATTCTTGTCCCCCACCATTTCTCCCTCCATACCTCCCTCCCTTTTTCTTCTCTTTCCTCCCACCCACCTCTACCTGTGCTAGATCATTAACTCCCAAAGAGCAAAGTTCTCAGCCATATCTATATGGTACATATTCAATCATTCTTATGGAACTGAATGGTTTCTTTGTGCTTCAGGTGTTTGGCTGAGGGTAGCATGACACGGTAAAGTTTTTGTTACTTTTCATATTTTAAAAAACATGCTTGAATTCATGTATTTTAGGTACAATTTACTCTTACACATTCATCTATTGATCAACTATTCATTCATTTCTTCAGCTCATGTTTAACTATCTTCTGCATGAGATATCTTAACAAGATATTACAGATGTCAGAGAAATTTCAGCCATCCAAATGATACCACTAAATGGGGAGAAACACATTTGAAAAACAGATTTTCATATTTTATGTCAAATGTTCTATCCAGACTAGTCTAACTTCTAATTTTCTTTTACTAACCAAAGTTTTTTTGTACTACTCCAACCAGGTATCCCCCAGTAAAGTTTTTCATCAATATCCCACAGTTGTAACTTATCCTCCCTCATATTGTTACTTTGTTTTAGAACTCTGTTCCCTCTTCTGTTTCCTTCTGAACATTCTGGGCATCCTTCAAGGCCAGTTCAGGACTTTCCTCCACGATAAGGGCTTCATAATCCCTTGGCTCTGATTGCTCCCTTGAGCTCTTCCATTTAGCTTGTAGATTCTAGACCCTTTAAGTCGGGGAGTTTTCTACTGATGGTTATTTTGTTTGGGTTTATATTTGTTTTATATATGTAAATATTAAGAACCCAACTAGATTCTAACTTCTTTGAAAAAATGAACATGTTTCATAATCTTCCAGGTCTCTGTCACTATCATAGGTAGTGTTAGGAACATAGTAGCAGTCAATAAATTCTTACTGATTGATTGGTGTCGAAATTGGGTTGTCATTTCCAGACAGGGTGCTGAATGAGAGCAGGTCTGGTAAAAGACTCTTCAACATTCAGCCTCCCTGTAGATCAAGTACAGGCAAAGCTTACAGTGAAAGGTGGTGAAAGGCAAAATTCCAATAGCTAGAGTATTATTAATCTACTTAAGCCATTAAGTGTTGTCCAGTATTAGATTGGACTGGAAATCCTGGTTTTCAACTCTTTCCTATTTGAATGCCCAAGAGGCTGTCAGCGAGTAAGAGGAAATGTGGAATTGGCTTTCAGTTGCCTGAGGAGAGGAGCTTAAATTTCTAGATTTATGGCTCTGCTTTACCTGAAACTTCTATTTTGCTTTTACTTTTATGTAGCAATCGGGTATACTATATTTCAGTTGGTACTTCTTAAACAGTCTAAGGGAGCTCTAAAAATAAGTACCAAACAATTTATACAATAACATCCATAGTGGTCTTTATTGAATACCTCATCACACGAGTGTAGACTAGAAGTCCCCCAAACGGATGATACTTTCAGAGGGGACCTTAGAATGAAGGAGGTAGAATGTGTAGCGTGAATGGTCTGTCTATAATCTCTGAACCAGATATTCTAGCTTTTCAGATTCTAGTAGTAGTGAGAGGAAGGATGAGTGTAAGGTAGCAGACTAGTGTCCTGAATCTACTTTACTAACATGCCATCTGGGAAGGTATATTGCTTCTTCTCTTTGGCCTGAATTTGCTGTGTCTCAAATAAATGGATGGGTAGAAGTAAATATCCTCAAAAACACCTACTACCTATAAATTGCTATGTACCAACTAGTACTGAGACTATAAAAATGAACTTAGATATCTAAAGATAATGTAAGCCAAGAAATTTATCCTCACTGTCACTAAACATGTCCTATGTTTCTAGGAAGGCCCCATAGTCTTTTTCCCATTGAGTTTCCTGGTCTCATTCTATCCCATCTGACCTTCATTGACTAATGTGAATATTCTCTCCTTTGACTCTTTATAGCACTCATATGATTCTCTGTTCATTTGTCTTTTATTAAAATTGTCATTTAATGTAGATGCATTTTATTTTACCAAGTTGACTTTAAACTGTTATTGGGTGGGAACTATGCTTCATGATTCTTTTTTTTTTTTTTTTTAAGATTTTATTTATTTATTTGACAGGGAGATCACAAGTAGGCAGAGAGGCAGGCAGAGAGAGAGAGAGAGGAGGAAGCAGACTCCCTGCAGAACAGAGAGCCCGATGTGGGGCTCGACCCCAGGACCCTGGGACCATGACCTGAGCCGAAGGCAGAGGCTTTAACTCACTGAGCCACCCAGGTGCCCCGATGCCTCATGATTCTTAATATCTCCAGAGTACCTATAGTAAGTGCTCAATAAATATTTGCTGCTACTGTTACACCTTAGCTGATTCATCTTATCTCTAGTGAATTTTACTCCAGCAATTATGCAACAAAATGACTTAAAACAAAAAAGGCAAAGAAAATCTAGAGTGACTTTGGACACCTGATTAGAACTCTAAAATGGGGAAATTCTTCCAGTTAGCTCAGTAACATAAATATTATTTTGAATGATTTTATCAATTCACCATCTCTGACTATTATTAAAACAAGTGTTTGTTTATGTTAATCTCTATATTTAACAAGGTTAGGATCTCCTTAAGGATAGAGAAGACATGTTACTCTCTTTATGTCCTCAGCCTTAGCTAGGTCACAAAGTGAATGCTCAGTAAATATTTATTAAAATCATAAACAAATTATCTTTAGCACCAAAGCTAGGAATTCTGTTAAAGAAAATATTTAGACCCACTATCCCCAAGTTGCTAATGCTGCTAACCCATTTAAAGGTAATACTTACTAATGGGTTCATCTTATATGCTGGGAGGATTGTTAGGCTAAATAAAACATGTGATAATAAAGATCTATAAAGTTGATGTCTTTGCAATGGCTGCCCTAGGAGTAGGGTATAGAAGGTCGGATTAGGAGATAAAATATAATTTCTTTTCAGTTTTATTTGGCAGCCTTGATTTTGGTGGAATGACATATTCTTAACACTTGTAAGATGACAGGGTAGCTTAATTATTACAATCTCACATGCCATATTTGAGATTTGGCATAGACTGTGAATAAGGCAGATGTCCTAATCGATGAAAAATGTTAAAATAATATCAAACTTCCATAAAATAAATCAGTGATACATTTTATAACATTAAAAATGTGTAAAAATTATGTATCTATAACATTATAACCAAAATTAAACCTCTTCAAACCCTTCAGATTGTTTTTCAGAGTCCATAGTCTCTCATTGTTCACCTCCCCTTCCAAGACAAATAAACTAAAGGACAATATGTAAAAATATAAAGATTCAATCTTCTACTATAGGGAGAGCTTTTGTAAGTTCTATCAAAAAAATAAAGTAGAAAGAAAATGGATTAAAGAGATAACTAGGAAAATTAGAAATGTAAGTGAACATAGAAAGTTCAAACTTACTAGAAGTGAAATATTTGTTAATTAAAGAATTTGGAGCTAAAAAATAGTATTACTTATTTAATGTAAGAATATGATGGCACTCTTTTTTTCCTTCTAGAATTAACTTCTTCTGATATTTTCTGGGATGCAATGCCATTTTTATTATCAATATGAAAACATAATAGCCTTTGGTTCAATGACTCAACTTTTGGGAATCTTTTCAGAGGATACAATCAAAGGTTTAGCCAAAGATTTATATGAAAAGCTAAAAGTAATCTTTAAGATATTATGTTGAGAGTAGTTTTATGTTCACAACAGAATTTAGAGGAAGGTATAAAGATTTTCTGTATATCCCATGCCCTCATAATCTTCCCCCATTATCAGCATTCTCTACCTGAATGGTATATTTGTTATAATTGATGAACCTATATTGACACATCAAAATCACTCAAAGTCCATAAATTACATTACCGTTCAGTCTTGATTTTGTACATTCTTTGGGTTTGGACATATGTATAATGACATGTATACATTGTTTTAGTATCAAACAGAGTATTTTCACTGCTCCAAAAAATCTTCTGTGCTCTGCCTATTTATCCTTCCCTCTACCCCGGCAATCATTAATCTTTTACTATCTCCATAGTTTTGTCTTTCCCAGATGTCATATAGAATCATACAGTATGTGCCTTCTCACATTGGCTTATTTCTCTTAATAACATGCATTAAAGTTTCTTTCATGTCTGTTCATGGCTTGATAGCTTATTCCTTTTTAGCATTGAATAATAGTCCCTTGTCTGAATATACCATAGTTTATCCACTTACCTACTGAGGGATATCTTGGTTGCTTCTATTCTGTTACATTGTTCTACTTGTCTGTTCTTTGATCAATACCACATTGTCTAATTACTATAGTTTTGTAATACTTCTCAAAGTGAGATAATGTCTGTCCTCTAACCTTTTCTATACTGTGTTGGCTACTCTGGCTCTTTTGCCTCTCCATTGAAACTTTAGAATCATTTTGTCAATATCCACAAAATAACTTGCAGGGATTGTTATTGGGTTTGCATTGAATCTATAGATCAGTTTGGAAAGAACTGACATCTTGACAGTGTTAAGTATTCCTATCCATGAACATGGACTATCTCTCCATTTATTTAGTTTTCCTTTAATTTAGTTCATAGGAATTTTTTTTAGTTTTCCTCATGTAGACCTTTTGTATATTCTGTAAAATTTATACCAAAGTATTTAATTTTTAGTGTATTAATATAAATGGCATTGTGTTTTTAATTTCAAATTCCATTTGTTCACTGTTGATATATAGGAGGGAAATTAACTTTTATTAACCTTGTATCCTAGAACCTTTTTAAAGTTGCTTATTAGTTCCAAGAGGGCTCTATTGTTTATTCTTTAAGACTTTATACATAGATTGTCAGAGCATCTACAAAGACAATTTTATGTCTTTCTACTCTATATACCTTTTATTTCCTTTTCTGCCTTATTGAATTAATAGGGCTTCCAGTATAATTTTGAAAAGGAGTGGTGAGAGAGGATGTTATTGTCTTGTACTTGGTCTTAGTGAGAAAGTGTTTCTCACTATTAAATATGATATTAAGTAATTATTCATAATATTGTTTATATTAAGGGAAATGGAAAACAGTAAATAATAAGAGATGAAAAGTGTGGTGTATTCAGATGATAGATTATTATTCAATCAAAAATTAATTTCTAAATAATAACATATACAATATAGGTGGAAAAAAGTAGAAAAGATACATTGAATATCTCAATTTATAAACATACTGAAGACTTGAGGGAAATTCACTAAAATATCAATGATGCTTCTCATTGTGTATAAGGCAGACTATGAGTGATTTTTATGGCTGGGCCAAACATCATTCTGTCATCTGTTTGTGTAACTATTAGGCTGACTGTATGTCAGAACACTGGAGATCTGGTTAGCTTGAAGACTTTATTAGTTCTTTCAACAAAAAAAATTTAGTATATATATCTGGTACTATGCTAGGTAGTGAAACATGAAGCTTAGAATCTAATGAGGGCTATAGGTGGGTCAATAGACATTTATGGTATGAGTATTATTGTATTAAGTGCTATGATAATATAATGATGAGAATAATGGTGATAATAATGGTGAAGATAGAAACCACATAGAGTATATAGCTGTTCTACTTTTTATTCTGCCATAACAAATTACATTAAAATTTGAGAGACTAAAATAGCCATTTTATTATGTTCATGGATTCTGTGGTTCAGATATCCAGACAGGAAAAGGGGATGGTTTTCTCTGCCCTACAGTATGCGTAGCTTCAGCTGGGAAGACTTGAATGTTGAGGATGAATTAACTAGATTTTGGAATTATCTTAAGGCTCATGCTCATACAGTAATATATCCAGGCCTGGGCTGGGAAGGCTGTGTTTCTGACTGAAGGGCCTACAGACTTCTTGTGCTTGGTTTCTTAATTGTAGCACAGTTCTAGGATAGTCGGACTTACATGGTATTCAGGTCTTCAAGCCCAAGTTGACGGTTATTCCAGTCAGCAAAGCAGAAGCTTATTTGGAAGTTTTTCTGATGTGACCTTGGAAATTAGGCACATTCTTTTCATTACAGGTGAGTCACATGCCCACACAGATTCAAGATGAGGGAACGTAGACCCTCCTCCTTGGTGGGAGGAGTGGTAAGGTCACAATGCTGAAAATCAAAGAGGTTGGAGATATTGTTTGAGTCTACACTATGTGCTAGACACTGTTCAGTTGGCTGTCCATTGATTAACTCATTTAATCCCTATGACAATCCATGAGGTGCATTGTATTATTATCCTTGTTTTTAAAGAAGAAACTAGAGTCAGAGAAATAAGTAACTTGCTTAAAGTTACATAGTAAGTGGCAAAGTTGGGCTTCAAACTTATGGAGGATGGCTTCAGGGTCCACCAGTTAAAGCAATCAGGTTACTATGGGAATATGCAAAACATCTATCTAACTCTTACTTGGGGTAGGGAAGAAGGAACAGATCAAGAAAAACTTCCTGGGTGAAGTGATATCTAAAGCACATTTTGAAGAATTAATAGAAAGAAACTATACAATTCAACACACACACACAAATGCAATTAAAAATGGGCAGAAGACATGAAAAGACATTTTTCCAGAGAAGAACTGCATACAGTTGGCCAGCAGACACATGAAAAGATGCTCCCCATCATTCATCATTGGAGAAGTTCAAGTCAAAACTACAATGAGGTATCACCTCACACCTCTCAGAATGGCTAAAATAAAAAAGACAAGAAACAACACATGTTGGCTAGATGTGGAGAAAAAGGAACTCTTGCGCACTATTGGTGGGAATGCAAACTGGTGCAGCCACTGTAAACAACAGTATGGAGTTTCCTCAAAAAGTTAAAAATAGAACTACTATGAAATGGCAGTCACACTACTGGGTATTTACCCCCAAAATAAAAAAACAAAATTCAAAGGGATACACACACCCCTGTGGCTATTGCAACATTATATACAATAGCCAAATTATAGAAGCAGCCCAAGTGTCTTTCAACAGATGAATGGATAAGAAGATGTGGTGCGTGTATGTGTGTCTAGTGTGTGTATGTATGTATAGATAGAGTCTGTGGAATATTATTCAGCCATAGAACGGGATCTTGCCAATTGCAACAACATGGATAGAGCTAAAGAGTATTATGTTAAGCAGAATAAATCAGTCACAGAAAGACAAATACCTTATGATTTTACTCATGTATGGAATTTAAGAAACAAATGAGGAAAGGAAAAGAAAAGATGGACAAATCAAGAAATAGATTCTTAATTATAGAAAACAAACTGATGGTTGCCAATGAGGGGTGGTGGAGTGGTAGGTGAAATAGGTTAATAATAGGTGATAGGTGATAAGGAGTACACTTATCATGATGAGCATTAAGTACTGTATAGAATTGTATAGTATACCTAAAACTAATATAACCCTGTATATCAACTCTACTGGAATTAAAATAATATCTCTAGCTTGAGACTTGAAGGGTTATAAAATGTACTTTGCTGGGCTGTAAGATGGATGGCTAGAATGGGAAGAGCAAATAGCATGTTATGAAGTTACCAGGCAAGGGAGCAGAACATATTCAGATAATATCAAAGAGTTGCCCAGCGCTGGAATTTAGAGCTTAGATGGTAAATTTCAAGTGATGAAGCCAGAGAAATGGGCAGGGGTCAAATCATAAGGGCCTGGGAAATTCAATAATGTGCTAAAGAGTTTGGTCACCATACTGAGGGATCTCTTAATGATATGACTGAATTGACTCTTTTTTCCCCAGTAATTAGCTGTGTATTTATTTTGCATTTGTGTTTTTTATTGTGGTAAAATATATAGAACATAAAATTTACCATTTTAATCACTTTTAAGTCTACAGTTCAGTGGCATTAATTATATTTACATTGTTTTATAACCTTTACCACCACCCATCTCCAAAACGTTTTCATCTCACAAAACTGAAACTCTGAACCTGTTAAGCAATAACTCCCTATACTCTCCTTCCCCATAGCCCTGGAAAACCACCATTCTGTCTTTATGAATCTGACCATTCTAGGTATATCATATAAATAGAATCATACAATATTTTTCATTTTGCAACTTAGCATATCTTCAAGGATTATACATGATATAGTCTGTGTCAGAACTTCCTTCCTTTTTAAGGTTGAATATTATTCCATTGTATGCATATATCTTATTTGTTTATCTGTTTATCCTTTGGTGGATATATGGGTTGCTTTCACCTTTAGGCCATTGTGAATAATGCAGCTATGAGGGGTGCCTGTGTGCTCAGGTGGTTAAGCAACTGCCTTCAGCTTGGGTCATGATCCCAGGGTCCTGGGATCAAGCCCTGCGTTGGGCTCTCTGTGGGAA
The DNA here is from genome assembly GCF_010015895.1 of Lontra canadensis. Lineage (NCBI taxonomy): Eukaryota > Metazoa > Chordata > Mammalia > Carnivora > Mustelidae > Lontra > Lontra canadensis. The sequence continues at coordinate 39,823,525 of NW_022630997.1, read as the reverse complement.
GAGAGCCTCTCTCTTTTCTCCCTCTCCCTCTGCCTGCCTCTCCCCCTGCTTATGCTCTCTCTCTCTGTCAAATAAATAAATAAAATCTTTTTAAAAAATAATGCCGCTATGAACATGGGTGTAAAATATCTCTTTGAGATCCTGGGGTTTTGTGTGTTTGTTTGTTTAGTTTTTAAGTGGGCTCCATGCTGAAACTCATGACCCTGAGATCAAGACCTGAGCTGAGATCAAGAGTCAGATACTTAACTGACTGAGCCGCCTGGGTGCCCCCAAGACCCTGTTTTTAATTCTTTTATATATATACTTAGAATTTAATTTATTGGATCATATGGTAATTCTATTTTTAATCTCTTGAGGAACCACCATACTCTTTTCCAAAGCAGCTATGCAATTTTACAATTTGACCAGTAGTGTACAAGTGTTCCAGTTTTTTCATCTTCACCAATGCTTGTTATTTTATTTTTACTTTATATTTAAATAATATATATCCAAAAGGTTATGAAGTGGTATCTCACTGTGGTTTTGATTTACATTTTCCTAGTTATTAACAATATTGAGCTCTGTTTATTGGTCACTTGTCTGTCTTCTTTGGAGTAACATCTATCAATTAAGCCTTTAGAATAAGTCCTCTGGGAATAAGTGGAAGGGTGGGAGTAGAGCAAGAGTGGAGGCAGGGAGACCAGGTAGGAAGCTGTACAAACCCAGTCAAGAGATGATAAGACTTCAAAAAAAAAAAAAAAAAAGATGATAAGGCTTCAATAACACAACCAATACAACAGTATAAAGGTGGTGGTGATGGTGAGAACCAGAAAGTAGAATTGAAAGGATTTAGTGACTGTCTGGATTGCAGATGAAATAAACAAAAAGATAAGGATTCTCCAGGTTGAATGAATGATGGCACCAAGGCTGTATTCAGCCAGAATGTACTCTTACAGCCACCCTGATTTTTAAAATATTGACATACTTTTATGACAAGCTCCCTCAAGATCCCAGAATGCACCTTGATTGCTCCTCCCAGCATTGTTCCAACTTTTTCCTGGAACTTCCAAACTGCCAGTCTGCCTCACAATTCCCTAATTACGAGTTAATGCTGAGAAAAGTTGGGGAGGGGTAGTGCTCTAGGACCCTACTCCAGCTCATTGGCCAGTGTCCATTCTGATTGTTCAGGCCCCCTGATTAAGTCTGTTGCATGTTACCCCTAGGTAACAGTGCCATTCACTGACCTGTGTACCAATGTAGAAAATATTTTCAGGGAATGTGGGAGGGCTTGATCAGAGGTGAAGAGCCTGTTTTAGATAGAGCCTGTTTGTGTATTCAAGCAGAGATAGTATTCTTGGCTCTAGAAAAAGAGATTTAGGAATTTTCAAGTTATGATAGTCATAGAATCCAAGAATTTACCATCCCAAAGAAACACTCTCTCTCTGTAGTGACTCCATTCTTTGATAAAGTTATCCACAATTTGGCAACTATGAGGAGAAATAAAACCCCCGATCAATACTATGTAAAGGTCATCTGTGCTGGACATGCACTTTGGGAGAATATCATAGCATTCCCAGAAATTTAGGAATCCAGGGATCCGGGAAGAAACATTCTTCTTTTTCTACAAGAATTTAAAGATTGTCCCAGAGAAGGTGGTTTGTTCATTTGCTTCTGAAGTGCCATTAGCTGCAGATGAAGAGATTAGGGTTCACTATGATCATTTGGCACTCTCTCCATGATGAGCAGCCTACAATCGTACTGGAAGCTGACGACACTTTAATTTTTGGGGGAGGGGGTCATAGGGGTGGGGGGAGACCAGAACGGATATCAGTGTTGCTGCCTGCAGGATAAGTAAAGATATCCCACTATGTATTTTATTGGCAATTCTGATAGCATTTTCTCCATTGGTGGTTTGTGTGTAATAGAGACCAAACTGCAATTTTCTGACCTGCCAAGATCCATTATGTCTGGTAAATATAGTTTATGCTTGACAGAATCCACACTTAGGGTGGAAAGCCATACAAATTAAACTAAGGCTTAGGCTAATTTTTGGTAGTGAAAATTATTCTCCCTTGGTGACCTTATTCAGAATAGAATAAAACAACCAGAAAGCTCTTCGTGCAGTCCAGTCTTCTTTCTTTAATCAAAATAATAAAAGCCTTTGGATTGGCCCAGTTCCTGATTCTCATCACTCATGTATTTCATGGAGCCCAATCATTTATGCTCATAAGTTTTTCATGTTAATAGATTGGAGGTCAGGTAATAAAGTATTTTCTCCTGGTCTACTTTGAGATCTATGCAAATCTTATCTCTGTGGATTTATAGAGACTCTATACCACAGAGTCTTGGTACTTTGGCACAAATAATATTTTAACAATTCTTCTCTACTATCTGGGTTATTAAAATTTAGTCTTAGCTCAGAATGGTGTCTCATTGTTCACAGTCTGAGTAGTTGTATTAACAGAGCTAAAAAAGGAGTAAGGCCAAACTCTGGTAATATTGATAAGTTAGAAACAATCTCAACTGTTCAGTACATTTTACTCTCCTTTCTGGTGATGACTTGTATTAATATATTTAGTTTATTTAGCTTGGTTTTCGATATTATCTTGATAATCCCATCTTCATTTGCAGTCGAACAGAAAAGGTAGCATCAGCTACCCCATTTTGTGGTTGGGGAATTGGAAGGCTTAGTAGGTCAAGGTAACAGACTTGTCCCAGATGATGGTTCTCAAGTTTTGTGAAATAGAAACTCACACAGGCCATATCCTCCTCAAAGTTTCCATTTATAGCCTAACACAGCCAGAATTAATAGGGTGTTACTAAATGTGATGCAACAGCAAGAGAATAATCATTGTATTTTAATTTGAAATGGTATCCACTGAAACAGAACTTTGAGAAATGGCATTTATAGAGGTAGATACCAGAAGAAGAAGTTGTAGGCCATTGAGAGGTTCCAATCCATTTTCTGAGAATCTTTGGTTTTTGATAGCAGGAGGAAGTCAGGTGAATTGACCAGAAGAACTCAGTTTTCTTATGTCACTCTCATCTTTCCACAAATAGTAAGAGTCTCCAGTTTTCCACTGGCAATTATATTTTGTCAACTAGTAAAATTCTTTGAAGGTGAAAATTGATCTTGTGAAGGTTTTCCATAGGCATCATATTGGAGAATAATGTATTCCCTGTCTGAGAATTAAGAATCTTTCTTTAGTTTCTTCACTTTGAGTTTAAACCATAGTCAGTTATAGCTTCTTAGATGAAAACCTTGTATTATTTCTCAGAGTTAGCTCACCCAGTTTTGTGGCGGAGATCCGGTTCCATGAAAGAAGCTGGCCTTTTGACCAAGCATGGATTGGGGAAGTGGGGGAGGGATGTGTGACTATTCACAACAAACTAAGAGGCTCACTACTACCATCACCACCAGGACCACTACCATGACCATTAGCAGGACCATTTCCCTTCCTAAAATGAATGATAACAGTAGTAGAGGAGCTGCAGATAACTCCTCTACTACTGTTATCATTCATTTTAGGAAGGGAAGTTATCATTGCCAAACTTAATTTGCTTTATTTTTATATTTTGGTGATTGGCTGGGTGAGAGTATACCCAGGCATGCATTAATCACTGAAAAAGGCATAAAGACCTCATCTCCCTGAGAGATTTTTCCCATTGTCCTTTCCCAAGACATGTTGGTCATTGCCCACATAGCATACAAAATAAAATCAAACAATGATAGATTTGTGATTCATCTCTTTTACATCTTCTTTTGAGCTTAATTCCCAGAACTGGAGCAAACTTAGGAAGAGAGGTGGGCTTTTGAGTTCCAGACATGCTTCTTCTAAACCCTCCATTTAGAGCTAGCCCATCGCCCGACCTTGTAAAGGTGAATAGATCCACATCATCGAGATTAAATAAGGCACTGCAGAAGAATAACTACAGGAGGAGCAAGTAAGTGCAATCTCCTCTGGTGTGAAGTGCGACCAACCTGAATGAATCAAACCATATTTCTAGTCCATGATCAGCTCCAAATTTACAGAGCTCCTGCTCAATTATGCCACCCCACTGTATCCTTGGCTGGCTCTCATAATTGCCTCATTATTGCTGCTTTTTTTATATAATATGCATCTTTGGATTCATAGCCCAACTATCTCAACTGGAACTTCCCCTGTAGTTTTTTTTTTTCTTTTTTTTTTTTTAAAGCAGACAATTGTAGTCATTTCCCTTCTGCCTATTCAACATAGGTGATGAGGATAGGAATGAAATACAGACTTGGCTCATCAGAGGGCAGCTTTGGCTTCTCTTATATGCCACAAATGTCATCACCTCACAATGTGGACAGTAGTCACTGAAAAGCACATTTGAATTTATCTCTGAAAGTGGGAAGTGTATTGCCTCCATTCCATGTAAATTAAGGCCATTTATGGTTTTTTGCTTTCCTTTTCTCTGGTGTGTGTTGAGATCAGATGCTGTTATTATTTTCCCTTCATCTAAGACTTACCTTAGATTATTCTATCTAGATTGCCAAATTGAAAATTCTTTGTATAGCTCTAAGTCCGGTATGATGGCTGACAGTTAATAATTATTTATCACATGAATGACTGAGTATTTTTCCAACACTTAGAGGCATTCAGAAAATAATCATATTCCTAAAACAGTTTGAAAACACGATGTTTAAAAGAATTGGTGGAAATAATATATAAACCACATAACTGTAAGAGCATCATAAAAGAGTAGCACCAACAGTATTTTTTTTTTTTTTTGGTGTGGTGGGGGGGAGGCTGCCTGATACAAAAAAATACATTTTTAAAAGGGAAGATTGGAGCCCAGTTGGTAGATTGGGGTTGATGAGTCAGTTGAAAATCTTAGTATCCTATCATATGCTGTGCTTTTGCCCCCAGAACTCATGAGCATTTCTGACTAAGGACAATGCCTGGACATTGTCAAGTTTGAAGGGCTTGAGAAAGAAGGCAATTCTATACTCCTTGTGACTTGACTAACACATACTCCTATAAGTAACCTTTTTCCAGATGAATTGATTGTTAGTTCTTGGTGGCAAATCACTGGACAGTAATATGGCTGTAGATATGCAACACACTAGCATTGCTAAATATGTGATTTTTTGAATATTTTTTACTTAATCTTTTCAGGCAAATGTAATTCCAACTTGCCCTGCTTTAAAGATTAGATGAAGAAAAAGAAACAACCGAGGCTTCCTTTCCCAGATGATTAAAACAAAACCAGAAATACTGCAGGGTGGAGAAAGGATGGGGTAGGGGGGAACAGAAGTCAGGGAATCATTATTCTTTGTCTCTTCTTTTCCCTGGGGGAAATATTGGCACCCAAATATTCAACAGTAGGAAGACATTTGGAAAGCAGCCTAGTCAAGATCTGAAGTGATCAGGAGCTATAAATCAGATATGAGAAGGAGAGACCATATGGTGGGGGAAGAAAGTGACGATGCAGTTCTTTCAGCTATAGCAGTTCAAATTCTTTCTCTTATCCCATAGAGTAAGGAGCCCCATCCTTTCCTTTTCTCCTCCCTCCAGTGAACCTTCCGGAATGTCAGCTGAAATACCTTACTCTTTTCTAAACACTTCTGAGCCAGTGAGAACTCAGTGATCTGGAGGGGATTCAGGTGAAAGTTAGAAAAATGAAAAAAGAGCTGGGGATTCTGGTGATCCAGTGGGGGTTTCCTCTCTGCACCTCAAGAACTGACTTACGAGAAGACAGTCAAATAGCTAGATATGTGTTGTTTGGCCCAGGGCAGACAAGGAGGTATGGACTAACTTGTCTCCAGCTGAGTTGCCAACAGCCAATAAATTATTGCGTCTTTTCCCCTCCAAATGGACTGTCAGTATATATATTTTTAAAAGTTTTATTGAAAATAGTTACCTCAAATTTATTTGCCCTCATTTCTCAGGTTGTCTGAGTAATTGCAGACTCTCGCTGCTGCAGGCCCCAAGAGCTTTAAAGCATCTTACGCCGTTCCACACAGCTCTGCTTCACCCAGAGAGATTGTATCTGAAGACAGAGATAGGCCTCCTCCTTTTCCCTACCTTGTCTTGAGATCTAGAGAGTGAGAGTGAGACCTTTTTCACTGGAAACATGTCACCTTCCATGCCTATTTCTGGCTCCCCTTTTGGGTATGTGAGCAAAACCGTTGTATTCAACCATGTGTCAGGAGGCAGATGGGAAATGTGTCTTTCTTATTACTCACCAGAAAGGGACCCTGGCAACTGTGGAGGGAATTGGTCAGGCGTGTTGCAGTCAACCAGACCAGAGTGGAAGAGACTGTGCTCTACTCAGTCGTCACACGGTCCCAGGCAGCTCCTCAAGAGACCTTGAGCCAACAAGGCCCTGTTTTTATTGGCCACCCCTCTGTTAGTCTGAGATCCCTCATGCTGGGCTTCAGAGCCAGTGAGGGTGTGGGGCTGTGTCAGGATAGGGAAGGTGGGGGCAGGGGCCTAACATTTGGAGACTTAAGTACCTTGCCCTTGACACACTGTATCCATGTTTAATTAATTCCCAAACTTTGTGGGGGGAAAAGATGAAATAAATAAGGCCAACTGACCACTCCATAATTTGTTTCTGAAGTTTGGCTGGACATGAAAGTCTACCTTCCCAAGCCACACAACATAATTTATTTTATGATTCCCTCTCGACATTAGGTCCAGGCTAACCTTGAGTTTAGAGGCTGTGCCTTCACTTCCTGGTGTTGGTGGTCACAGTGTGTCCTTTCTTGGCAGTGGCGGTGAGCCCAGCAAAACAGACCTCTGAAGGGGAGTGGATTAATCATTCTGAAGGCATGCTTGCCCCAACGACTCCCCCGCAGGATCTGAGAACCAGAGAGACAAGACTGTTGTAGCCTACAAGTGGCAGAGGGAGAGTTCTAAAGACAAAAAAGAAGAAAAGAGAAGGGGTGGAGGGGAAAAAAGAATGAGGCTTGTGAATTGTACATGCTGGAGTTTTCACTAAACCGAAAAGTATTACAAAAAAATATATCACCACTTCTATAGTAGAAACTGTGATGAGTCCAACCTTTTTATTACAATCAGGTTTTCTCTAAATATATTATGCCCTGCAGGTCAAAATGATTTACTTCTCTATTTTGGGACATCTGAGTTCTATTCTGCTGTTGCCAGTATGTTTTCAGCTGTGCCAAAACTGAGCAGGTCTGCGGTTCCTTTGTAACATCAAAACGGAGACATTTATCATTGAGATTTATCATGGGACAGCCTGCCAGATGGTTTGGGTATTTTAAAGGTGAGCTGTTTGGGCCTTGATTAGCTCATGTGGACTTGTAGCTAAAGACAACTCTATCAGCGGCTCCGCAGAAAGACACTGGCTTCCCCTCCACCTCACCCCCTCCCTCTCTTCTTCTAGTAATGCAGAAAATATTAATGTAATGGCAGATGTGGCATAGATTGTCATTTCAGGAAGAAAACCAAGCCATAACCAATTCCACTGATTGCATTCTAATTATAATGTGACCTCCTGTTGCTTTGCATAGAGGCAGTATTCATTTCAGTACACCACTGTAAAACTTGCCGAGTCAACGACCCTCAAAGGGGCAATTGTAAGATTTAAGCTTGGATTTTTTTGCTCATACCCAAGACCTTTATTCTGCCAAGCCTCTGCTGATTGGGCCAGAAAGAATGCATTTGATTATGTAGACTGAACTTATTGGGAACAGAGCCTTTGTGCTTTGAAATGCTTTTCATTCAAATTACATTCAGACATTCAATCAACATTGATTATGATATGGATTGGCAGTGGGGAATGCCTTGGGTTTTTGGTCTGACTTGAAAGTTTGCTCAGCTCCGCATTAGATAACTGCAACTGGGAAGCCAGCTGAGTTTCCTTAATCTTAAACTTGAGTCTCCCATAGGAGGAAGGTTTCTCCTGGGAGGCGAGGGTTTTCTTATTCCCATCTGATTCAGTATTCCATGATCTTTTCTTTACTTGAAGAGTCTGGGTTATTGGGACTTCCAGATTTAATTAATCTCTAAGAGCCATGGAGTATGCATATATGTTTGCATTTGTTTTAAATAAAGCAAGTTTTTGATTTTGCACTTAAAAAGCTAGGAGAATCCATCATAGATTCTAGGTCAAGAATTTGGTATCATGGATGGAATCAAGAACTAGGTGAGGATTTGGGAAGCTCTGTGTGACTTAGGGCATGCCTGCTTTCTCATCAGCAGAATGAAATAATAATAATAATAATAATAAGTGGTCCTGATTTTCAATTCATAATATAGGTGGTTTGAAAATACTAAGAAGCAATATAAAATTCTTCTCATTCTTCTGTTGACAAGGCAGTATTTGTATGTATGTTTGTTGGAAGCCTTGCCTATAGGTAGACCTGCATCTCTAGAAAAATCCTGACAAGACCCATCTTCTAACCAGTTGGCTCTTGGCAGACCTCACAGACATATCCTCAAGTTTCGGTTTTGACTTGCAGGTTCTCTTTCCACCCTTCCAGATTCAACCTGGAGGTGAGGATGGAATTCCCATGTGAGGGGACAAGGTATTCCTCATGATAAGCTGGTAAAATAGCTTGAAATAGCTCCATTCTCTTTATCCCGTTGCATGCTAGCAGCTGCTACCTGTGTGCAGGTGACTCTCACATATAGATGTTCAGCTTTAATAGCTTTCCTGAAAATTACCATTTCCAAGTATGTGGTCTGTATGGTCACCTTGGATGGTATGCTAGAATCTCAAGGACAATATATTCTCTTCTTCACATCAAGACAGCAACAACTGGTCTCTCCTCCTCTGTTCTCTCTTTCTCTTACCTATTGCTCTAACTCCTTTGGGATCTTCTTAGCACCTGTCTCAGCACTCATTGGCAAATCCTGTGTGCTGTTAATTCTACCACTGAGAATATCTTCACAATACCTATTCTCCCTATAATTACTTCTTTCTCTTTGAGTCTAACTTATTTTCCTCCTGGCCTATGTAATAGCCTCTTTGATGGTTTCTTTACTTTTGGTTTTGCCACCAATCCTTACTGCCCTACTCCAGTATGACCGGCAACTTCTAAGATGGCACCCATGATACCTATTTCACAGTATTCGTACCCTTCTGAAATCCTCTCCCCTTGTGTGTGGGCAGGGACTGTTGACTTATTTGGAACACATAGATTATAGAAAAGTTGATGGGATGTCACTTTCATGACTTGGCTGCATGAGATCACGACTTCTACCTTCCTAGAGACTCACTTCTTACCTACCTTGATGAGATGCCACAGGGCAAGCAACTGGGGGTGATCTCTGGCCTACAAGGATGAACTGGGCCCCTCCATTCACAAGGAACTGAAACCTGCCAACAACCATGTGAGCTTGAATGTTTCCCCAGTCAAGCCTTAGATGAAATCCCAGCCCTGGCCAGTAACTTGATTGCAGGTTTACGAGATACCTGAAGCAATAAGGAGGACCCAGTTAAGCTATATCCAGACTCTTGACCCATCCAATTGTGTGTTGTAAGCTGCCAAGTTTATGGTACACAATAATAACTAATATATTAGCATGGCCAGATTACTACATGACAGAGTCAATCATTTTCTCCAAACTATGAAGTGGCTTCAGGATTCTCTGTATTTGGTCTTGAACCACCTATGTAAGCTGGTTTCTGGCTGTCCTTCCTAAGCACCATCAAATCTATACCATACATAACTCTGACTTTGCTCCCTTTACCCTTTGCTGACGTTGTTACCATTTCCTGGGTTCAATTTATGACTGAATCCCCTATTTTTGAAAGGCCCACTTAAATGCCACCTCTTTCATAAAACCTTTTGTGATCCCTGAAGCTGTATAGATCTCTGAGCTGTTATTGTTCTGTACCTTAGGGCACCGTTCATTTTCTCCCTCATGGAGGAGTTGAAGGCATTGTCTTAGACTACTACTGGATTTCAGATTTTATGAAGAAGGAGACTGCTCGTGATTCATCTTTGCATGCCCTCAGAGCTCCTAGTAGAATACCTTTTGAATGGTATGCTATCGACGAAGCATTCATGAAAAACTAGCTGATTGCTCACAAGATAGACAAAGTAGAAGTCATCTGTGGAATTACTGATTTATTTACTTGCCTATTCTTTCATTAATCCTTTCATTTCCTGCTATATGTCAAGCGTTGTCCTAGAGACTGAGAACAAGACTGGACTCAGGACCACTGTGATTCGAAAGGGGACCTGTGCCCAGGGGTTAATGATCTGTGGTTGTCATTTTGAGATTCTTAGTAATTTTATATTTGGATCTGTATTTTGTGAGTGAAGTCCAGTAGGACAGCGGGGTATATGCTGAAAGCTGGTTAAAACCTTTCGTTCCTCCCTACCTTCAGATTCTCAACCATCCTTTCCCCTTATCCTCTGACCCTGGCAGCAGTCTGGGCACAAACACAGGGATAGTCAGGGTTGCATGCCAAACCATGGGGTTTGGGGCTCTGGGCACCTGTGACGGTCTATACTTGTACCATAGTTGGAATATGATATTAAATAGCAAATAAAACACTGTGACTGGTTGAGAGAGAGACCACAGAAGAAAAGAAACAAGCTGTGGACTACTTTCTTGGTTATTGAACAAGGGGCCCACATTTTATTTGTATTGGACCCTGCAAGTTATGTGGCTTGCCCTGCCTGGGAGTTTAGTGAAAAAACAGATGGAGGGGGTCCATTTCCAGCAGGGGATGACAACAAACAATGGGCAATAAGCAAGATGACTTCAGAGTGCCATTGATGCTATGACAAGAATAAAATAAGGTGATATGCTGGTAAGTACCTAAATGTGGTATGGGGAGCATTTTTTACCTTAAAGGAGGTGATTAGGGAAACTTCTCTGAGAAGGGGACTTTGGTCTGACATCTGAAGGAGGAAGAAGGTAGGCCTGGGAGGATTATGGGGCAGAGGAAGGTACTAGGTCAAAGTCAAGGACAAAAGCCAATGTAGGAAGAGCCTAATAACTACAGGGGAGGGGAGAGTTGTGGTGAGTTGACAAAGGTAGGACATAGACCCTTCAGCACCTTGCTGGCCACAGTGAGGGGACAGGTTGCATTTGAGCCTGCCCCAGTCTGAGGGCCTGTATTTTCTCACCTAAGAATCACTAAGGAGAGGTTTTCCAGCAATGGGCTATCCCTGAAGTTTTTACCACAGTTTTACTCCTTTTTTGGTATCAACATAGCTACTTCACATTCTTTAAAGTGGAGATATTTTGCAGTAAGTATGAGACTTAGAAAGGATGTAAATAATCATGTGTGAGCCAACGAATTTGGAGTTCCTAGAGAAACTCTGTAAATGGAACGCTTCCATTTTCCTTCCCCACAGGTCCTCAAGGACTATCAGATTTGTTCCAAAGTCACAAACTCATGGCCCCAAATCTGGGACAAGAAACATTTTATTTACCCTGCATATTGTTCTTAAATAAATTGGAGTGTATCTTCAAGGACTCGGTGGCTCTCAGATAGCTCTGTCCTCATTGTCCTTTCTGTCCCTCTTCACTTCATGCCCGGAACCACTTTTTTTTTTTTTAAATCCTGCTGTTTCTTCTTTAAAAATGATGCTCTGTAGTACGGTGCAGACCTAGAAATTTTGGCATGTGGCTGGAACATGGTGCCAAATGGGCAGAAGAATCAGAGTCCCTGAAATATTTCCTCCTCATCCTCTTCGCCAGCCTCTTATCTTCACCAGTTTTGGAAATCAGAGGTGGGGAAGGGCAGGCAAAAGAGCCAAGAGGGCCAAGAGCAGTAGTTCCTGTGTCCCTAGGCTCTCGTGTGTGCTGTCCCCAGTGGATGGGCTACACAGAGATGATAATCCAGGAGGTCCTGTAAGGCCAGGGTGCATCTTTTGCTCTCTGCCTAGAGGCTGTTCCTTTAAAGTTGTGGCGCTTTGGCTGAGAAGGAAATTAAGTAATTTTGTTATTTTTCCTTAATAATGCTAAAATTATTAATCTTCAAAGATAAGTACTGTTCAGTACATAATGAGTTAGAGTTGTTGATAATTATAATTTTGAAGAGTTGGAGCTTGCTGTCAGCCAAGTAATTAAAGGGGTGGGTCCTGGGTTCTATTTTGTTCTTGACATATGTGCTTCTGGTAAGAACTCTTCTATATATGTCAAAAATGCCTTCCTTCTAGGCCTGCGCTGCAGTGAAAGGGTTAATTAAATCATGTAGAGTAGTCCACAGCTTGTGAAGAGCTCTCATGTCTTAATTTTGCCCCGGCCTTCAGTCTTTCCCCTGTGATGTTCCCATGGTTTTGGAAAAGCTGGGCACTCAGATAGGCCCCTCAGTCTCCATTGATTGAATGATCCAGGGGATTTGGGTCACCCTGAGCCCAGGGGAGAGGCCCCATGCCATTTTCTCTTCTGCAACTGCCCCATCACCCAATTGCCCATGAGCTACCATTTTTTTAAAACTTCTTGCATATACTAGCACCAGACTAAAACAATTGAACAAAGAGAAAAGAGGAAGAGAAAATGGAAAACTAATGATTCAAGAAATCACATAGCACAAGATAATTCTATTTTGAAATCACAGCAGTGGCACCCAGAGGCGGACGGTCCCCAAATTACTAGTGAAAACCCTTTGATGTATCCAGTTGTAAGAAAGCCCAGGGCACTTTTTTATTATTATTATGTGTGCCTCACATTCCCTGAAAGAAACATTTAGCAGCTCTTTTTAAATGTCTATGTGTGAGCAAACTAAAAAAGAAAATAAAAGATCCCTAAAAATCTCCAATCCTAAATGTGCTTATTTGATTGCTGGCTTTGACTTAGAAAAAAAGCCAAGTTTTCACAACGGCATTTGAGCACACCCCTCACCTCTCCAACCTCATCCTTCCCCTTCCCTCCAGCTGCCTCTATTGTGGCCACACTGTTCCTCCTGCTGTGCAGGAGCTGCCAGGGAACAGGCTCCCTGCTCTGCCAGTGTTCTTGCTGTCTTCCCTGCCTCAGTCTCTTCCTTGGAGATCTGACTGGCTTATTCCTTACCTCCTTTCAGGTATCTCTTGCCGAGTCTCCTTCTCACAGAGACCATACCTTTATAAAACCATAACTTTCTACTTGGGACATGGTAAAAAGAAGTTTGCAGGTGGGATTAAGTGTGTTGAGACAGAGAGATGATTCTAGATTATCCACATGGGCCCAATGTGGTCACAAAGTTCCTCTTATAAAAGGGAAGCAGCAGAATCACAAACAGCAACAGAAACATTGAATGATATGCTTTGAAGATGGAGGGAAAGGTTCACAAACCAAGAAATGTAGGCAGCTTCTAGAATCTGGAAAAGGCAAGGCAATGATTCTCCCCTGGAGCCTACAGAAGGAACCAGTCCTGCTGACATCTTGAATTTAGCCCAGTGAGAGCCATTTTGGACTTCTGATCTTTAGAACTGAGGGTAATAAATCCATGTTGCTTTAAGCTTCTGACTTTGTGGTAATTTGTAACAGCAACAATGGGAAACAGGGCCAGACCCACAAGTCCTCAAAAAGTATGACAAGCTTCAACTCCTACCATCTCCAAAACTTCCAGCGTTTTCTTCAGTTCTCTTTATGACTCAGAGACACGGGAAATCTTGTAGTAAAGGCATTCCCCTCTCCTCTGGTACTTGAGGCTGGCTTTTGTTACTTAGGGGAATAGAAGCTGCACTGCGTATTTTGGGGTTGTGTGGTACGCAGGTGTGTTACCAGATAGTTGAGGTGAAGATGAAGGAGAGGGTGAGTTGTAGTTATCCCTGCCAGAAACAGTGATGCTGCTTCTAAATCCAGTTCAAAAGCCTGGACTTGTCATCATTTGAAGCCAAGTGGATAATTCTCTTCAGTTTAAGGATGTGATTGGCTGGTGGGTTTTGAAAACAATGTTTTTTGTGGTCATTCAGGAGAGTGAACTTCAGAAGTCAGAGTTCACAGCTGATGGGAAGGGTTTAGAATTATACCTGAGAACATCTGGATCCAAACAGTACAGGAAGAACAAAAGGGAAGGTCAAACGGTGGCCTGTTCTTTTTCATTCATTCATGCAGTTATCTGGATTTTAATTCGGAGGATTTAAAACATTAAAAAACATGATTCCCATAGTCTCCGAAACTCCCTGTGCTCTTCTCCTTTCCTGTCTCTAACTTTATCTTTTCCTCTTTCTCACACTTTCCCCTGACCTTCCTCCTCCTGAAATGGCTCGTTTGCAGGAAATAACCTTGGCATGTGAAACTCTTTCCAGCTTTATTTACCAATGATGATAATTTAATCAGGCAATCAGAAAATCCAAGAGAACTCTCCATCCCAAGTGACTTTTTATTTAACTGACCAGTTGGGAAAGCCTATGAATCACCAAACAAGAGAAACAACTGGAAGAGCTGGTGGCTCTTTGCATCTGCATACGTTACTTATTTAAAAACTAGAGAGCACTGACTGGAAATATGGATGCCATTCTGGAAAGAGCACTGTGCATAGTTCACACATCCTGCAGTATTAATTTGACATGAGGGAAGGGAACATACTGGTATTTACATGGTGAGACTCTCTTTTACTGCATGTTCTGTGAGGGAAAGAGGGGAAAGTGGTTTAAGTGGCATCTTCCCTGGATCCCACCATGACCTGCGAGCCCTTAACGTATCAAAGGAAGAGAGATGTGTAAAAGGGATTTTGATGAACTTTTCCATCTTCTTGTATTTTAAGTACCTAGCACAGACATGTTGAGATGGGGACTCATTTAGTTTCTTTTAAAAAAGTATGAATGCAATGGATAGCCAGTTAGTGATAGTTGTGGAGCATCTTAAATCCTAAAGAGAAGTGTTCCAGCCTCTTATGGTCTTTTGGTTGTATAGGTTTTTCTTTTTCCCCTCTTGAGAGGTTAGAGGGTGATCACAATGGTTTTTCTCATCCTGCTATGTCTCTGTGGTTATCATGGGAGTGGTGTATGCAATGACATCTGTCCTCCATTGATCCATGAGGTTGATCCAGCTCAGACTGTCAGGTGCCCCTTCAACCATCATGAGGTACATACTTGGTTCAAGAGGGGTCTTCCCTGGGGTTGATTTGTGAAAGAAAAGGTGAAACCATTATTATGGGATTGGTTAAAACCTGCTCAGGAATCCCTGGTGATTCCTTGATTCTACCTACTTTTAAGAATCAAAAAGCTCAGAAAAGCTAAAGGAACTTTTTAAGATTTTAATCGAGTTATAATCCACTCAGTCGTCCTCCCCCTTCACCATCAACTATCCATGTATGCTTTGACCCTTCTGTCTACTTCAAAACAGCTATCCAGTGCCTGTAAGTAAGAGTCAGTCCATGCCTCAAAAAGCTCATAGGCTAATCAAAAGACCAGAATGTAGGGCTGTGGAGCAGGTGCTATTGTAGAGATGTGGAAGGTAGGGGATATATGGAAGAGAGAGAGTTTAGCCTGGTCTGAGCTCCACCGTGGAGCTATGGAGAAGGACAGGAAAAGATCCTCAGAGTTGCTTGCTGGTATGTCCTGGTGAAGAATTGTTATTTGCCATGTGCTGAAGATTACCAGGTGCTGCAAAGACTCAGTTTTGTCCTAATCTTACTTTCTCTTAAACTTATAATCACTATTTCCCCCATTCAGTCTCTCATTCAGTCAACATTTTATTTTTTTAAAGATTTTATTTATTTATTTATTTGATAGAGAGAGGGAGACAGTGAGAGAGGGAATACAAGCAGGGGGAGTGGGAGAGGGAGAAGCAGGCTTCCCGCGAAGCAGGGAGCCCGATGGAGGGCTCAATCCCAGGACCCTGCAACTCATGACCTGAGCCAAAGGCAGACACTTAATGACTGAGCCACCTAGGCGCCCCAAAATTCAGTCAATGTTTTAGAGCTCTGGATGCCCAGAATAATGGGACACCCTCTACACACAGGGGAACTTGACAGAATAAGGTGTGAATGAATGTGCTAGAAATTATTGGATCTAGGTTTTATCCAACACAAGAATAACTCATAGGCACTCCTTAACTTTGAGATGTGGTTAAATATAACCAATCGTATCTTGTCTTATGTAACTGAAAACAGTGCTGTAAAAGAGATTTTGTTATTATTCTCATTTTTGTAGATGAGTACAAACAAGAAAGCTTAGGAGATATGCAAGATCCCACAGGTAGAAGGTGACCAAGTGAGAGTCAAAGCCATCTGTCTGTCTTTATTTCCTGGATTGTTTCTATAGCATCACTCTGGCTCACTTATAAATAGCTGAGCTCAATAAATGATTTCATAATTGGCCAGAGCAATCTCTCCAATTAATGATATTCACATGATTTCCTGCAAGGAGACCTGTATTTGTTTTGAATTAAAATATGATACTTAAGGCATCCCTATTAAGAAGGATAATATGTTAAAAATAGAATTTTATATGATCAGAGCTGAACTGTAGATAGAACTTGTTTAGTCACCCTCTACACATTACAGATGACCAGGAACACAGTTTCAAAATCATGGCAAGAATGCACGTTTCCCTACTTCTACCAGTGTTATCTCAACTAACACACTGACTGCTTTTTAAAAAATTTTATTGTATTTTATTTTATTGTAATACAACTCCTTGCAGAAGATTGGCCCACTTAAAATTTTCATGTGTACCATGTAGTATTGTTAACTATAGACAAGATGTTGTACAGTAAATCTCTAGAATTTATTCAACTTACTTAACTGAAACTTCATATCTGTTGATTAGAAACTACCCATTCTTTCTTTATTTTGCCCAGTACCTGTAAAGATCATAATCCCAAGAGAGCAGGATACAGAGCAATTGGGTTTGAGGAGAGTCTGGGCTTAAGAAAGGTTTGGAGCATGGAATTAAAGTTTTCATTCTGTGGTCATTCAAATGTTGGGATAAGAACATGGGTGCAGAACCACTGTAATGTCTACAATTAACAGTTAGTTACACACCACGACACCATTGGATACTAGCTGCATTTGGTGGAGACTTGGTAGAACTAAGGACAGGGCCTTTAAATGGTAACCCAACTGTTTAAAATACTTGCCTTTGGCCAGTCCTGCTTTCAAGCCATAATTCTGACCACTGGAAAGTTTATTTAAAGGCATAATTCTCATTGATTTTGTTCCAGACATCTGTAAGGAAATGTTCTGTGGACATGGGACTAGAAATAGAAATTAATTCCTATTAGCAGTTACCTGAAAGACAAACTTGAACGTTCAGACAACAGGGCAGGGACTGACTATACATATTCACATAATTTTGACTAAGAGCTAGAATGTTTGCACGTCTGTCTGGCCAGTGTCTTGCCTTCTCCTTAAAGCCATCTCTGAAGTTTGGCTGTCTTGTTTTCCCCCTTTGTTTTCATACTGGGTTCTTCTTTCTCTCCCAGGGTCCAAAAATTCCCACTGCATTGTTCAGTTCTCCTCACCCTCTCTACTGCTGGGTGTCCTCTTCCTTCCTCACTCCCTTTAAGAAGTCATTCCACTCTCTACCAAAACCCTCTACTGGTCTGCATACTCCCCTAGTTTAGCAGTCACATTGTAGACATGAACTGATGCCTCTAGTTGATTTCCCCCTCTTTTGGTGCTCAGCACTTAGGATCTGGCGGGGGCTCAAGAATATATTAGGAATTGAATAAATGTTGGAAGCAAACAAAAAGAAAGAATATTTTTTTGTATCTGGTTATTGCCATCTAGAGACTCCAAGGAGATCCCATACTCACAGTCTAGTCTTATTCAGTGTGCAACACTGTGTCAGTTGTCTAGGTGATTTTTTGGTAAACATTCAGGTACATATGCAGGAGGATGCACATTTAACCCCTTCTTTAGTCATGAGGTTATAAGTATTTTCCATTTTCTTTTCCTTTGAACTTTCTGGTGGTTTTATATTTTACAGCAATGAGAATATTATATTTTATAAATTATTAACATTTTTACATTATATTTTTAATTCTAAAAATGTTTATTTTACAATATTTAGAAAATTAATAGTATTGGGAGAAGAATTACCCACACTTTAACACCCCCAAACAACGCACTGTTAACATGTTAACTTTATTTACTTCTAATCTTTTTTTCTCTTGGTGCACGCATTTTGGTGTGTAGTTATGATCATGTTGAAAATGTACATTTTAATTTTGCTTTTTCAGTAAATATTAATACAAGTGTTTTGTGTTATATAATATCCATAAGTTTTACTTTTATTGATTGCATACTAGATCATCTATTTGAATATTAATACCGTTGCATAATTGGATTTAACATTTCCCAATATAAAACAGCAGCACTAAAAGAACATTTATTAAGTGCTCACTATGTGTTGGGCATAGTGTAAGGAATAAACTGGCAAACAAATGAACTTCAGTCATTATAGAGGGCAGACTCTGCAGAAAAAGTTTGCAATAACAGTTCAATGTGATAAGAGGTTTATAGACTCATGAGAGCATTTGAAGAAACATAGTATCTTGTTTTAAGCCAGGATTAGGGAGCTTTCTGGAGCAGATGACATTGAAGCTCAGACCTGACAAATGCATCACAACTAATCAGGGAGAGATGTGGGAAGAACATGAGAGGTATAGGGAACAGCATGTATGATGGTTCATAGGACAGGTGCATGGTCTGTTGAAGGAACTGAACTTCAGTTTGGCCAGAGAATGTTGTAGGGGAGGGTAGAGGGAGAGAGAAGAGAATAAGCAGGCAGGTAAGGGAGCAGGTGGCAGAGTGAGTAGGGATAAGATCATCAAGAACTTTGTATGCCAATTTAAGGAGTGGAGACTTTGTCTTAAATACTTATAAAAATTAGAGTTTTGAACTGAGGAGCTAAAAGGTCAGATTGGCTTATTAAAAAGATCATTCAGGTTTCAGTCCACAGGCAGAGGCAGGGAGACCTTTTAGGCATTGGAGCAAGTAATTCATGTAAGGGGTATTGGTCACTTCCCTGGTTTAGCCTTTTTCATAATCATAATAACCCTGAGATTAAATTTTCATGCATAGCATGATCTTGCTGTACTTGTTACTAGCTCATTAGAAAAGAGTGAAAGAAAAATGCTAACTGATCATAGTAGTACAACATGACAGGGCCACTTGAAGGCTCAGGTTGTTCTCAGTCCTACCTACCAAGTCATTTCAGTAGCACATGGTGGAGATAGGTGAGGTTTACTTTCTTGAGTATGGCTCTCCACAGTCTATGTGGTTCACACTAGGTTTCATCTCAATATATGCATCCCCCAAAGCTGCATCATTTGCCAGAAACTTAGCTGCTACCCTGAACTCAGCTACAGCTGTGTGAGTGATTTTTTTGTGGAAAAAAAATCCAACATAATTAGGATGATTACATACATTTTACAGCTATGTTTCATGGACTTACTGGATTGAACGTGTTTGCGGAAGGTCCACTACATCATTTCCCTGAAGGAGCATTCTAGTCTGCTTCAGATAAATCCTTGGCTATTTTTAAAGTGCTTCAGGGTATAAGATTCCACTTTCCTGGCCAAAATTCTATTTATGGCCTAGTGTAGACCATCACGGGATCTCAAAGCACATTCATTATAATGTTGCTGATCTTCTTTTTCCAGGAATAGAGAACAGGAGCAGAGAGAAGTAAAATGTGAGGATATCAGAGGCAGGCAATGGAGCCACACCCCTGGCAGAGTACATGTCCCCAGAACTCAGCACTAGGTTCTGTTGGGATGGGCTACTATGATGGAAAGCAGATGGAGGCTTTGGCCTTTGCTTAGTGAGAAGACCCACCAAGAGACTGGAGAATGTTTGCAGAATCTTAGAGCACCCTTGGGGTGTCTCCCAGTACATTTACAAGTTACTGGCCTCTGTTTGCCAATGGCTTCACTTGGTTTCAATGAGGCCAAATTATTCTTTGAGTTTCTCTTGAAATTTTGAACATTTCCCCAATTGTGTTTGGCTTACCTGCTGGAGGCTCAAGACCTAAAAATCTGAAATTAGAGCATGGGAAAAATAAGTGAAAAATCTTGCTTTATTTTGGAGTAGTGTTTGAGTGAGGTCCTTATGGCTGTCTAGCTTATGATTTACTCCCAAAATTGTGTAATCCTTGGCTTGACACAAATCTTGGGGTGTCATGTTATCATTCTGCTTCTAGGAGCAAATGTCCCTCTTCCTCTGAAATATGCAGCAGAAAGATGGTGGTCTCTTCTGGTACAAGGGTTCAGGAAGGAAGGCTTACAGCCTATTTGTTTTCTTGCTTGTGGTTATAGGGTTAACCAGTCAGCCTGCATGCCATGGATTTTTGGAACACATCCATTTTGAACTGGTTGTGATGTTGAGGAAGACTTCATGAAAGACTTGACACTTGATCTAGATTCTGGAGGGTTAAGAGCTTTTTGAACACCTCAGAATTTCTGGAATAATGCTAACCTAAGAAAAGTTCCTTTTATGGCTTACCATCATATGGTCTTAGTGAATACAATCAAGAGATAGATTTATTTTCTAGAAGAGAGAGACTAATACTGACTGGAATTCTTGGAGCAAGGCTATAATGAGAGGCCTTGAAAAGGAGCTTAAAGGATATGAGGAACAGATAGAATGGAAAAAAAATTATTCCTCAGGTTCCCTTCTTGTATGAAGACGGGTAACCTTGAGGAAACTGGCTGATATGTGGTTCATCTGGTTGCCCCATCAATGGGTCCCTTCATTTCCTCACTTATGTTCACTTGCCATGGGTGCAAGAGAAGGCTTTGGAGGTCATTGCTAAGCCACAAGCCTATATAGGAATGGGAAATTTTTCAGAATATAATTCCTAGTATGTTTTCCAGAATGGAAAAGTAGCTAGAAAAGGAGTTTCACTATTTGGTTTAGAGACTTCAGGATAGTAAAGTATGGGTAGACATTTCAATTCACATAACAGAGGGGGGAGAAAAGGAAGCGAAGTGTCTATAAGCCTTCAGTCCTTTGCTGTGGGTCTGAAGAGATCCAACAAGACATGTAATCTACCACCTTTCTTTGCCTAAATCTAGGACCTTTCCCTTCTGGGAGCCTGTGGGAGGGGAAATGCAAGGGCTCTGTGTGTCTCTGCCTTTATAGTAACCTTATTTTTTTGCTATAAAGAACAACTGTGCATGTCTCCAAAAGACTGGTCTGGAGACCTCCTGATATTCCAAAGCTGACTAATTGGTGCTCCTTTCTGGGCTTCCCAAGGTTCCATTTGAGTTTTAGAGCCAAGAGTTGACATAAAGACAGTCCAGAATCTGCCCCTACTTTCTCATGCACTGTTTGAGACACGCCATAGGAACATTCCATCCAGAAGAGCTTTTGTTCCATTTTGGGAAGGAGAAATACAGCTGAGTGCTCTAAGTTATTGAGAAGTAGCTTGCTATCAAGGACAAAATCTAGGTTGGGAATAAGGAGTCTGAGATTCTGATTCCTGGGTTCTACATGATTTAAGATATATTCTGTCCCATACATTCCGGGCTTCAATATATGTGTATATATATATTTTTAATAAAATGAGGGGATTGGACTAGATGATATCTAATTCCTATTTCCATGATAACATTCTCTAGTCTTCTTTGACTGGTGTGTGTATGTATGTGTGTGGGTGTGAGGAAGTTTTTCAAGAAAGAAAGATTAAGGATAATATCCCGTACACATTATTGTCACCATATGTGCCTGCATTCCTGACACAGCTACAGACCCCACCCCTTACCATATGCTTCCTATACTTTGTCAGCCTGGCTGTCCTTTATTGCACAGTGAAGCTCAGTGAACCACATGTTCCCATGTGCCCAAGATGCGCTGACACAGGCTGACTCCATGTCTTGTCCTACAGGGTGCTTCTTGAGGAATCCTAAATCCAGCTGCAGCGACCACACTAGCCTGGTTCTGAGGAGGGGGAAACACAAAAGTGGGCTTCTGATCAGCCCATACACATTTTGTGAAGTGGCTTCTGAGAGGGCTTTGAGAGGCTGCTGTTCTCTGTGTAACATTAAATCAAGCCTAGACTTGGGTTTCATGACATAGTGGGGTAGCCTCTCTAAATCAGGTCAGCCCCTCTAAACCATGCCAACTACTTTTGACCATCCAAATGGTACCATGACCTAAGGATGAAGCTTTGAACTAATATGGTGGAACTCTAGAAGGCAGAGGTAGGATGGAAGCTTCAGAAAGGAGAGATTTATGACTCTCTGAAGGTAATTCCACCAGTAACCTTAGCTCTGGAATGGAATGGAATGGAATAGAGTACCCTCATGAAATCATGCTTTCCCTGTCCCTAGTGGAGTCCCCATGGATATGTATCAAGTTGCTCAGAGATCTTATATGAGTAATACGCTTGATTCAAGTCTCAGCTTTACCAGTTATATGTGGCTTCAGGCAAGTCATTTAACTTCTCTGAGTTTTACTGCCCTAATCTTTAGAAGATAATATTGCCTACCATGTTGTCTCTTTCACAGGGTAGTTGTGAGATTCATAAATGCTCATGTTTGTGAAATAATTTGTAAAGAATAAATTCTTAATCGGTGGTTATTATTTGTGGAGAGTTAAAGAACCCTGGGAGGATATGTTCTCCGAACCTTTCACCAAAAAGGTAAAGCGAAAACATACCTGCAGCACTGGGTGTGGTGCGTAAACAATGAATTTTGGAACACTGAGAAAAAATTAAATTAAATTACAAAAAATACCTGCATATACATGTAGAGGATTTCGATGTACAGCTTCAGGGAGTTCACTAAGAAGAACCATATATAAGAGTTCTAACTGTCCCTGAGATAGAAATCAAATAATCATAATAATGCTTCTGCCTTCGTGGTAGAAACTACATACCTATTTCTCCTATTCTATCATCATCTCACCAGTGCTCGGACACAAACCCCACTGGCTTATAGTTAGGGAATGAATGAGGAAATGTGCATGTATGTAAATATGTGTGTGTATGTGTACATGTTGTATGTCTGTGAATGTGTGGTAGTTGTGTGTGTTTGTATTATTCATTCATGCATTTCTATGTTTATTTATTTATTTTTAAAGATTTTATTTATTTATTTGACAGACAGAGAGGCAGAGAGGCAGGCAGAGAGAGAGGAGGAAGCAGGCTCCCTGCTGAGCAGAGAGCCTGATGCGGGGCTCCATCCCAGGACACTGGGATCATGACCTGAGCTGAAGGCAGAGGCTTTAACCCACTGAGCCACCCAGGCGCCCCCATTTCTATGTTTAGTAGTTACACTGCTGCAATTAAACACTATCTATGATGGGAAGTAGCAAAGAGTATCTCCTGGTTCATAAGTGTTTCACTCACTAATGAGCTAGACAAGGGTAATTCTACTAGTGTGTATTCTGCCTGTCTGACTCCGTTCCAGAAGTTAATTTTGGTAACGTGTCATATTTTTCTCTGGCTCAGTGGATTAGCTGGGAAAATATAGATTGCGTCAACAATTTGATCTCCCTGGATACAATTTGGGAACCCTGTCTATTTCAATTACAGTCTGGGTCATACCTGCTTGATATATAATTTTTAAACTAATTCCTCTCTAGATTCTTTCTGATCAGGAGCAAGGCAAAATGGTGAAATTGCTCTTTCATATCTATTTTAAATAGCATGTCCTTCAGGTGTTCCTTATCCTTCCAATGTAAAGGGAAAGACCTCTAAGTACTGTGCTAAATTCTTTGCATTTATTTGGAAATTTATTTATTTATAAATATACTTCTAAAGTGAACTATGACATACTTACAGAAAATGAGCAAATCATAGTGAATGACTATATATTATCACAAATTATCATTATCCAGGTTAAAAAAATATAATATTACTGCTATGTGCTCCCCCCCCCAAAAAAAATCCTCTTATGTCTTATCTTGGTCGTTAGTCCTTCTTCCTTCTGAAAGGTAGCCAGCATTCAAATCTAACACCATCGATAACTTCTGAATTTTATATAAGTGTAAGGATATAGTGTATATTATTTTCATTTTGTTGTTGTTCTTGTTCAATATTATGCAGTCTTCTATACAACTGGAGGCCAGTATATCAGTTTTATCCTTTATGGTTAGTGCTTTTGGAACCTTATTTCAGCAACTTTGAGATCAGTAACTTATTTCAGCAATTACCCAAAGATTATGAATATATCTCCAATGTTATCCTTTAGAAGTCTCATATTTTACCTTCATATTTAGAACTATAATATATCTGACATTTATTTCATGTATGGTCTGAGGTAAGGGCTCAAGAATTAATTTTTTTCATGAGGATATCTGAATAAACTTTCCATTCCTCACTGCATTTTTTGTAAATCAGTTGTCTGCATATATTTGAGTTTGTTCTTAGACCTTCTTTTCAGTTCTATTTGTATATTTCTCCCTTCTGGTTCATGCCAGTCTCTTAGTTACTACAGGGATATAATAAGGCCGAATATCTAGTGATGAAGCAAGCTTATATTGGCTATACTTGGCCCTTTGCACCTTCTCCATACAAATTTTAGAATCCTTTTATCTGTTTTAACAATAACAACAGCAATGAAGAACAAGATATGGGATTTTGATTGGGATTACTTTGAAGCTGCAGGCCAGTTTGTGGAGAAGTGACATGTTTATGAAATGATGTCTTCCAGTCAATGACCATGGGGATATGCTCCCATTTATTTAAGTCTTATTTAGTTTATCTCAATAATACTTTGTAGTGTGTGTATGTGTAGAAGTCTTATGCACATTTCAGTGCATTTATTCCTATGTATACAATTTTAAATCCTTTTCACTTTTGATTTTCATTGTGTTTTACTTTTTGGTACTAGTACCAAGAGATAAAAATAATTTCCATATACTGATCTTGAAGCCATCAGCCTTGCTAAATTTACTTACTAATTACAAGAATTTATAGTCTTTTTATTTTCTCTACATACAAAGTATATCTCCTGTAAATAATTATTTATTCCTTTCCAATCCTTGGCAATTATGAATAAAGCATCTATAAACATCTGTGTGAAGGTTTTATATAGACATAGTTTTCAGCTCTTTTGAATAAATACCAAGGATTTTATGTTGAGTATGTTCAATGTTGTAAAAACAAAAAACAAACAAACAAAAAAACCCACCAATTTGTCTTCCAAAGTGGCTATACCGTTCTGTATTCCTGCTGGCAATGAAAGAGTTTCTGTTGTTCCATATCCTTGTCAGCATTTGGTGTTGTCAGTGTTCTGGATTTTAGCCATTCTAATAGGTTTGTAGTAGTATCTCATCATTTTTTTAAATTTGTAACTTCCTGATGATATATGATATTGAACATATTTTATATGCTTATTTACCATTTGTTTATCTTCTTTTGTGAAGTGTTTATTTGATTCTTTTGCCCACTTTTTAATAGAGTGGCTCATTTCCTTATTGTTGAGTTGTAAGGACTCTGAATATTTTTGATAGCAATCTTTTATCTGATATGTCTTTTGCAGATATTTTCTCCCAGTCTATGTTTGTCTTATTCCCTGGATGAATTACATTGGTTTTAAACAGTAAAGCAACTTGCATTCATGCAATCTACCCAATTTGATTGTGTTATATTAATATATGCACACACACACAATTTGTATACACACATGTATACACACAATTTGTTAGTAGTTTAAGAATTTTAAACCTTTGTTTAAAGGGAAGGATTGTCCTACAACTTTTATTTCTTATAATGCTCTTGTCAAATGTTAATATCAAATTTTCCTAGCCTCAAAAAGAAGCTGGGAAATCCTCACCCCCCTTTTATTTAACCTTTCTGGAAGACTGCATTTTTTAATTTAATTTTTTAAATTTTTTATTAACATATAATGTATTATTAGCCCCAGGGGAACAGGTCTGTGAATTGCCAGGTTTACACACTTCACAGCATTCACCATAGCACATACTTCCCCAATGTCCATAACCCCACCACCCTCTCCCTACACCCCTCCCCCTGGCAACCCTCAGTTTGTTTTGTGAGATTAAGAGTCTCTTATGGTTTGTCTCCCTCCCAATTCCACCTTGTTTCATTTATTCTTTTCCTATCGCCCAAACCCACCATGTTGCATCTCAGCTTCCTCATATCAGGGAGATCATATGATAATTGTCTTTCTCTGGTTGACTTATTTCACTAAGCATAATACCTTCTAGTTCCATCCACATCATCACAAATGGCAAGATTTCATTTCTTTTGATGGCTGCATAATATCTATATATCTATATATCTGTATATCTCACATCTTCTTTATCCATTCATCTGTTGATGGACATCTAGTTTCTTTCCATAGTTTGGCTATTGTGGACATTGCTACTGTAAACATTTGGGTGCATGTGCCCCTTTGGATCACTACATTTGTATCTTTAGGGTAAATACCTAGTAGTGTGATTGCTGGGTCATAGGGTATCTCTATTTTCAACTTTTTGAGGAACCTCCATGCTGTTTTCCAGAGTGGTTTCACCAGCTTGCATTCCTACCAACAGTGTAGGAGGGGATCCCTTTTCTCTGCATCCTTGCCAGCATCTGTCATTTCCTGACTTGTTAATTTTAGCCATTCTGACTGGTGTGAGGTGGTATATCATTGTGGTTTTGATTTGTACTTCCCTGATGCCGAGTGATGTGGAACACTTTTTCAAGTGTCTGTTGGCCATCTGGATGTCTTCTTTGCAGAAATCTCTGTTCATGTCCTCTGCCCATTTCTTGATTGGATTATTTGTTCTTTGGGTGTTGAGTTTGATAACTTCTTTATAGTTTTGGATACTAGTCCTTTACCTGATATGTCGTTTGCAAATATCTTCTACCATTCTGTCAGTTGTCTTTTGGTTTTGTTGACTGTTTCCTTTGCTATGCAAAAGCTTTTGATCTTGATGAAGTCCCAATAGTTCATTTTTGCCCTTGCTTCCCTTGTCTTTGTCAATGATCCTAGGAAGAAGGTGCTGCAGCTGAGGTCAAAGAGGTTGCTGCCTGTGTTCTCCTCAAGGATTTTGATGGGTTCCTTTCTCACATTGAGGTCCTTCATTCATTTTGAATCTATTTTCATGTGTGGTGTAAGGAAATGGTCCAGTTTCATTTTTCTGCACATGGCTGCCCAATTTTCCCAACACCATTTGTTGAAGAGACTGTCTTTTTTTCCATTGGACATTCTTTCCTACTTTGTTGAAGATGAGTTGACCATAGAGTTCAGGGTCTATTTCTGGGCTCTCTATTCTGTTCCATTGATCTATGTGGTTGTTTTTATGCCAGTAGCATACTGTCTTGATGAAGACAGCTTTATAATAGAGCTTGAGGTCTGGAACTGTGATGCCACCAACTTTGGCTTTCTTTTTCAATATTCCTCTGGCTATTCGAGGTCTTTTCTGGTTCCATAGAAATTTTAGGATAATTTGCTCCACTTCTTTGAAAAAAATGGATGGGATTTTGATAGGGATTGTATTAAATGTGTAGATTGTTTTAGGAAGCATAAACATTTTCACAATATTTGTTCTTCCAATCCATGAGCATGGAATATTTTTCCATTTCTTTGTGTCTTCCTCAATTTCTTTCGTGAGTACTTTATAGTTTTCTGAGTATAGATTCTTTGCCTCTTTGGTTAGGTTCATTCCTGGGTATCTTGTGGTTTGGGGTGAAATTGTAAATGGGATTGACTCCTTAATTTCTCTTTCTTCTATTTTGTTGTTGGTGTAAAGAAATGCAACTGATTTCTGTGCGTTGATTTTATATCCTGACACTTTACTGAATTCCTGTACAAGTTCTAGCAGATTTGGAGTGGAGTCTTTTGGGTTTTCCACATGTAGTATCATATCATCTGCAAGGAGTGATAGTTTGACTTCTTCTTTGCCAATTTGGATGCCTTTCATTTCTTTTTGTTGTCTGATTGCTGAGGGTAGTACTTCTATTACTGTGTTGCATAGCAGTGGTGATAATGGACATCCCTGCTGTGTTCCTGACCTTAGCGGAAAAGCTCTCAGTTTTTCTCCATTGAGAATGATATTCGTGGTGGGTTTTTCATAGATGGCTTTGATGATATTGAGGTATGTATCCTCTATCCCTACACTTTGAAGAGTTTTGATCAGGAAAGGATGTTATACTTTGTCAAATGCTTTTCAACATCTTTGAGAGTATGGTTCTTGTTCTTTCTTTTATTAATGTATTGTATCACACTGATTGATTTGCGGATGTTGAACCAACCTTGCAGCCCAGGAATAAATCCCACTTGGTCCTGGTGAATAATCCCTTTAATGTACTGTTGGATCCTATTGGCTAGTATTTTGGTGAGAATTTTCACATCTGTGTTCATCAAGGATATTGGTCTGTAATTCTCTTCTTTGATGGGATCCTTGTTTGGTTTTGGGATCAAGGTAATGCTGGCCTCATAAAATGAGTTTGGAAATTTCCCTTCCATTTCTGTTTTTTGGAACAGTTTCAGGAGAATAGGAATTAATTCTTCTTTAAATGTTTGGTAGAATTCCCTTGGGAAGCCATCTGGCCCTGGGCTCTTGTTTGTTGGGAGATTTTTAATGACTGCTTGAATCTCCCTACTGGTTATGGGCCTGTTCATGTTTTCTATTTCTTCCTGGTTCAGTTGTGGTAGTTTATATATCTTTAGGAATGCATCCATTTCTTCCAGATTGTCAAATTTGTTGGCGTAGAGTTGCTCACAATATGTTCTTATAATTGTTTGTATTTCTTTGGTGTTGGTTGTGATCTCTCCTCTTTCATTCATCATTTCATTTATTTGGGTCCTTTCTGTTTTCTTTTTTGGTAAGTCTGGCCAGGGGTTTATCAATCTTATTAATTCTTTCAAAGAATGAGCTCCTGGTTGTGTTGATTTGTTCTATTGTTTTTTTGGTTTCTATTTCATTGATTTCTGCTCTGATCTTCATTATTTCTCTTCTCCTGCTGGGTTTAGGCTTTCTTTGTTGTTCTTTCTCCAGCTCATGTAGGTGTAGCGTTAGGTTGTGCATTTGACACCTCTCTTGTTTCTTGAGAAAGGCTTGTATTGCTATATATTTTCCTCTCAGGACTGCCTTTGCTGTGTCCCACAGATTTTGAAGCATTGTGTTTTTATTATCATTTGTTTCCATGAATTTTTTCAATTCTTCTTTAATTTCCTGGTGGACCCATTCTTTATTTAGAAGGATGCTCTTTGGTCTCCATGTATTTGGGTTCTTTCCAAATTTCCTCATGTGATTGAGTTTTAGCTTCAGAGCTTTGTGGTCTGAAAATATACAGGGAATGATCCCAATCTTTTGATACCAGTTGAGACCTGATTTATGATCCAGGATGTGATCTATTCTGAGAATGTTCCATGTGCACTGGAGAAGAATATGTATTCTGTTGCTTTGGGATGGAATGTTCTGAATAGATCTGTGATGTCCATCTGGTCCAGTGTGTCATTTAAGGCCTTTATTTCCTTGTTGATCTTTTGCTTGGATGGTCTGTCCATTTCAGTGAGGGGAGTGTTAAAGTCCCTTACTATTATTGTATTATTGCTGATGTGTTTCTTTGATTTTGTTATTAATTGGTTTATATAGTTGGCTACTCCCATGTTAGGGGCATAGATATTTAAAATTGTTAGATCTTGTTGGACAGACCCTTTAAGTATGACATAGTGTCCTTCCTCACCTCTTATTATAGTCTTTGGCTTAAAATCTAACTTATCTGATATAAGGATTGCCACCCCAGCTTTCTTTTGATGTCCATCAGCATGGTGAATTGTTTTCCGCCCCCTCACTTTAAATCTGGAGATGCCTTTGGGTCTAAAATATGGTTCTTGTAGACAGCATATTGATGCTTTTTGTTGTTGTTGTTGTTGTTTTGTTTTTATCTGTTCTGATACCCTGTGTCTTTTGATTGGGGAATTTAGCCCATTTACATTCATGGTAACTATTGAGAGATATGAATTTAGTGCCATTGGATTGCTTTTAAGGTGACTATTACTGTATATTGTTTCTGTTCCTTTCTGATCTACTACTTTTAGGCTCTCCCTTTGCTTAGAGGACCCCTTTCAATATTTCCTGTAGAGCTGTTTTGGCGTTTACAAATCTTTTAGTTTTTGTTTGTCCTGGAAGCTTTTTATCTCTCCTTCTATTTTCAATGATAGCCTAGCTGGATATAGTATTCTTGGCTGCATGTTTTTCTCATTTAGTGCTCTGAATATATCATGGCAGTTCTTTCTGGCCTGCCACGTCTCTGTGGTTAAGTCCACTGCCAATCTAATATTTTTACCATTGTATGTTACAGACTTCTTGTCCCGGGCTGCTTTCAGGATTTTCTCTTTGTCACTAAGACTTGTAAGTTTCACTATTTGATGATGGGGTTGGACCTATTTTTATTGATTTTGAGGGGGATTCTCTGTGGCTTCTGGATTTTGGTGCTTGTTCCCTTTGCCATATTATGGAAATTCTCTACAATAATTTGCTCCAATATACCTTCTGCCCCTCTCTCTCTTTCTTCTTTTGGGATCCTAATTATTCTAATACTGTTTCATTTTATGGTATCAATTATCTCTTGAATACTCCCCTCATGGTCCAGTAGTTGTCTGTCTTGCTTTTGCTCAGCTTCTTTATTCTCTGTCATTTGATCTTCTATATCACTAATTCTCTCTTCTGCCTCATTTACCCTAGCTGTAAGAGCCTCCATTTTTTTATTACACATCATTAATAGCTTTTTTTTTATTTCAGCTTGGTTAGATTTTAGTTCTTTTATTCCTCTAGAAAGGGCTTTTATTTCTCCAGACAGGGTTTCTCTAGTATCTTCCATGCCTTTTTTGAGCCCAGCTAGCACCTTGAGAATTTTCATTCTGATCTCTAGATCTGACATATTACCAATGTCCATATTGAGTAGGTCCCTAGACTTTGGTACTGCCTCTTTTTTTTTTTTTTTTTTTTTGTGGTGAGTTTTTCCACTTTGTCATTTTATCCAGATAAGAATATATGAAGGAGAGAATAAAATACTAAAAGGGTGGCAAAAACCCCAGGAAAATGTGCTTTAACCAAATCAGAAGAGACCCCTAATCATGGGGGAAGAGAGGGGGTAAAAAGAAGTTCAGAAAAAAAATTTAAAATAAAAAATAAAGAAAAAAATATAAGAAAGAATATATATATATATATATATATATATATATATATATATATATTAGACTGGTGAATAGAACAGGGTCACCCACTTAATTTTGGGAGTTTTTTGGTCTCTTAGAAGAAACTAACTCCCAAAACTTTAAAGAATGAAAAACATATATAGGGGTAAACACAATGAAGGGATGGAATATGACTATAAAGATGAAAAAAAATGTTTTAAAAAATTTCTAAAAAAGGAGTTGATAAGTTGGTTGGGAGAATAAAGAAAAGAAAGTGGAGAGGATTTGCTCAGGCTGGAGACTAGAACAAAGCCCTGTGCTAGATTTAGGGTATATTTTGATCTATTAGAAGAAGTTTTATCCCAAATTTTTCTAGAAGAAATAACCCTACATGTATACAAAAAATAAAGTTAGATACAATGAAGGATAAAATATGACTGTAATAATGAAGGTTCAAAAAAAATTTTTTTAAATGAAGGGTATTGTTAAGGTAAACTAGTTAAAAAACGTTAAAAGAAGAAAGAGTAAAAGTTAAAAGCTTAGCATAAGAAAACGAAATTTTAAAAAATTAATTAACTTTGCAAGACTAAAGAATCATGGGGAGAAAGCCATGAATTCCATGCTTTGCTTTCTCCTCCTCTGGAATTCCACTCTTCTACTTGGTAAGTGAACTTGGTCTTGGCTGGATTTCTTGCTGATCTTCTGGGGGAGGGGCTTGTTGTAGTGATTCTCAAGTATCTTTGCCCAAGGCATAATTGCACTGCCCTTACCAGGGGCCAGACTAAGCAATCTACTCGGGTTGGCTTTCAGGAGCTTTTGTTCCCTGAACACTTTCCCTAGAGTTCCAGAGGATGGGAATGAAAATGGCAGCCTCTCAATCTCTGGCCCAGAGGAGCCAAGAGCTTGGGGCCCCACTCCTCAGTGCGCCCTCAGAGAAAAGCTCTCAATCACTCCTGTCTCCCTGGCCTCCCGCGATGCTCCAAGCTCACCCAGCATGTGACCAAGTGTCTCTGTCTCTGGCACACAGCCCCACCTGAAGTCTACAAATCCTGCAGATCCCTGTGCTCTTCCAGGGGGGTCTTCCCAAAATCTGTGGGGTCCCTGCTCACAGAGCAGTGCCCTGACTGTGCCATGGATCTCAATTTAAGGTAATCCTGAGCTGAGAGCTCACTCCTTGGCTCTGTCTCTGTAGCCAGCTTCCCTGCTGTAATACCTGCAAGCTCTGCAACACTCAGACACCCCTGATCCTTCTGTGACCCCATGGGATCTGAGACCATGCTATCCCCACATAGGCTTCACCCTGGCTTAGCCTCTGGAGTGATGTCCCTCAATCGAGCAGACTTTAAAAGTTCTGATTTTGTGCTCCGTTGCTCCACCGCTTGTCAGGAACCAGTCCCTACCCCCACAGTCTATCTTCCTGTTGCTTTGGATTCACTTCTCAGCTGGTCCTACCTTTCAGAAAGTGGCCGACTTTCTGTTTCTAGAATTGCTGCTCTTCTTCTCTTTGATCTCCTGTTGGATTTGTAGGTGTTCGGAATGGTTTGATAAACTATCTAGCTGATCTCCTGCTACCTGATGTCATTTCAGCCTGCTACTTCTCCACCATCTTGACTCCTCCCCTGGAAGACTTCATTTAACATCAGTGTAAATTTTTTCTTAAGTACTTGGAAAAACTCATGGCTGAAACCATCTAAACCTGGAGTTTTCTTTGGGAGAAAGCTTCTAATTATAGACTCAATTTCCTTAAAATATAGGGCTATCCTATTTTTTATTATATCTGTTTTGGTAAGCTGAGTTTTTCAAAGATTTTTTAAAAATTGGATTTAAATGTCAGATTTATTTGCATAAAATTATTCATAGTTCCTTCTTACCTATTTTTTTCTAAGAACTGTATCAATGTCCCTCTTTTCATTCCTGATATTGTAATTTGGAACTTGCTCATTTTTGTCTTGAGCAGTATCCCCTCTACCCTTGTCCCAGAATTGTTCATTTTCTAAATCCTCTCAAAAAACAAATTTGGCTTTGTTGATTATTTTAGTGTATACTTCATTTATTTTATTATTTTGCTCTCTTCTGCTTACTATCTTCTTCCTTCCAGTTTGTTAGGCTTTATTTACTGTTCTTTACTTTCATAAGATGAGTAATTTGATCAGTGCTTTTTAGTCATTCTTCTTTTCTAATACACATGTTCCTCTAAGCTTCCCTTTGCCTGTATCTTACAATTTTTTTATGTCTTATTTTCATAGTCATTCAGTTCAAGATCTTTTTAAATTTCTATTGTGACTTTTTTTTTTTTTTTTACCCTTCAGTTATTTAAAGTGCTTTGCTTAATTTCTAAGCACTTAGACATTTCTCAGTTACCTTTTGTAAATAATTTCTAGGTAATTCTGCTCTGGGCAGAAAATAAATTCTGCATATTTTCATTCTTTTCAAAATTTTGACACTTGCTTTATAACCTGGCCTATGTTTAATTTAAGTGAATGTTTTGTGTTGCTCAGTGTCTGCAGTTTATATGTGCAATATTCTTCATTTGCTTATTTGAGTGTGTGTGTGTATAATCAAGTTTCTTAATCACACTGCTCAAATTGTTGCTCTAACTCCTGATTTTTGTCATCTGCTACTTTCACTTACTGAGAGACTTGTTGAAACTTCCCATTATGATTGTGAATTTCTCTTACCTCCTTTAGTTCTCTGTGTGTGTGTGTGTGTGTGTGTGTGTGTGTATATATATATATATAACATACATATATATGTGTGTGTGTGTCTTATAGGTCTTGGGGAACAAAGTTAGATTTAATGTTTTATGTTTAGTAATGCTCTGTGCTAATGTCTAGCTTACTTGCTATTTGTATACATAACCCTCTTACAGTAAGTACTTTTGTTAAATACTTCTTCCAGTCCTTCTCTCTCAAATTCTCTGAAATCTTTTATTTAATATGTTTCTTATGAGCTAAATGTTGTATTTTTAATCCATTGTTAAGTCTTTCCTTTTAAGTGAAGTATATAGGGTGTTTAACATTTAAAATAGTGACCTCTTAATTTACATTACATTAATTTAATATAGGTTTTTTCTGATCCATCCTCTCTTTTCTTAATCATCTCTTCTGTTGTATCTAATCTTTTCTTAAATACATCAATTAAATCCTAGGTTTTAAACTGTTTTATGTTTTAGCCTTGAATTTTCATCTGATTCCATTTTATAGTTTTCAGTTCTTTGCTAGATTTCTCATTTTGTCTGCTAACATCTTTAAAATATATGTGATTAATATGTTCAAGTCCATGGCTAATAACTCCAATATCTGGATGTCTGATAACTCTGTATCCTTTATTTATTCTTCTGGACTTTTTTGGCATTTGATCTTGTCTTTTGGTATGCCACATGATATTTCATAGAGTACCTGACACTGAGTGCAAAAATTATGGAGGTAATTTGAGGCTCTGAATAGTGTTATTTCCCTCCAGAGAGGATTTATTTTGTTTCTGGGAGGCACTTAGGGTGGGGAAAAATCACCTCAATCCAGTTCATGATGGAGTGAATGGGAAGCTGGGACTTTGAAAGGTCAGATCTATTTCCATTCACCTCTCCCCCTGAGATATAATTCTTCAGAGCCCCAGTTGAGGGTTTGGAATGTCTACTTGGGCCTCTTATCCTTCACATAGCTTAAATCTAATTTTGTTCCCTAAGACCTGTAAGATTATTTGAAGTTTGGTTCAGCTTCTCAGCCTCTTCATTACAGCCTAAGAATTGAAAATTGCCTCAACGGAAAAAGTGGCACTGGTTTTAGGGACATGTCTTTGTACTTTGATTCTTTCTACTTCCTTTCTCTCCAGGATCTATCTTATCCTTCATTTTCTTACTGGCTCAGTAGCTAAGGGCTTCAAAAAAGACTCCTATACATACTTTTCTCAACATTACTAGTTTTTCCTCAGTGAGAATATTAGTCTACAACCAGCTAGTCTACCTCACTTATCAAATTATTTATTCACACTTTACAAACCTTGAATTCAAGCTAAATGATCAAACTAAATCATCAAGATCTCACACACACACACACACACACACACACACATATGCACGCACTACACCACATTCTCTCCTTAGTCTGTCTAATCATAAAGCCGAGTCTCTTTCTACTCAAGCCCCTCTTTCAAGTCTGTCTCTCGGGTGGTTGTCAATGAAATCCTGATAACAAAGTATTAATTCCTAAGGTGAAAGTCTTCATAAGGAATGCCTGCATTTTATAAACATAGCTGTTCTGAAGGCTAGCAGCCTTTGACAGAAATATCCATGGTGGAAGAATAAAAGTGACAAAGTTGTTCTTGTTTGGTTGGCTTTCAGTAATGCCATAGAGGCATCTATCTGCATCACAGCCAACATTGTCTTTGGATCTTCTCCCTCCATCTGAAATGCTTGCTCTTTCCAGTGCACTTACATTGTTTCCCCCTCATGTGAAAGGGGCTTGTTCTCCTAAACCTCTGCAAAAGAACAGAAGAATTTAACCATCCATCAGTGCTGCCCAATAGATGTGCAAATTCACAGTCTTTTCAGAAAGTGACAACCTGTTTTATCTAATAATGGTAAATAGACAGAAAGAGGTATTTTTTTCCTATGTCCTGCTATAAACCAAGTACAAAACAAAACAATACAAAACAAAAAAACTCCATGAAAATGGGGAATTTTAAAAATGTAAAATTGACCCATTCGTTAGCTGTTTGACCTGGAAAAATTCATTTAATTTCCTTTAGCCTTGATGTTTTCATCTACAAAATGGGGATGACAATAATTTTCACTTCATAAGGATGTTGGTAGAATTATATGAAATAATACATGTGATTATTAATTCGTTTTTCTGTATTCCAGGAAGAGTTTGAAATAAAATGACTGTTTAAAAATTAATGACATGAAATTCTTTTTAAAGTGACAGACACTATTGAAAACTTTTGCTTTTTACGTTTTGTGGCAGATGGCAGTCCTCCTTTTTACTTAAATCAAAATCTTATGCCGTAACATGGCTAGCATGGTTGTTCCCATTGCTCCACTGTTGGCTTTTCTTAAATTGTGGTCTTAATTAACTGAAGGGGTATTGCTGGACACCAACAACTAGAAATTACTTACCCAGATATAAAATATGAAGGCCCAAGGGGTAAAGGAGAGTGCTTAAGACCAGTAGACTGGGGGTCTCCTGACTTCTAGGCTAGGAGGGAGAATGTTACAGAGTATTCCTTGATTCCAAAAAAGGAAGACTGTTTCCTTTGCTGTGCAGAAGCTTTTGATATTGATGAAATCCCAAAAGTTCATTTTCGCTTTTGTTTCCTTTGCCTTTGGAGACATATCTTGAAAGAAGCTGCTCTGGCCAATGTTGAAGAGCTTGCTGCCTATGTTTTCCTCTTTGTGAATGGTGTAAGAGAATGGTCGAGTTTCATTCTACACATAACTGTCCAATTTCCCCAGCACCACTTATTGAAGAGACTGTCTTTTTTCTACTGTATATTTTTTCTGGCTTTGTCAAAGATTATTTGACCATAGAATTAGTTTCTTCTTCAGACTGTGGTCTCTAACCTTCTGAATGCCGGTGAGGGCAAGTATGTGGTGTAGACAACCAGATAGGTTTCTTTGTGATCCCAGGTCCTGGCCCACCTTCTACATGGAGTTGTCTTCTGGTCTTTAATAACTCCCTCCTATATTACATTACTTTCTGCCATTACAGTTTTCTTTTATGTTTTTTGAGAAAGCACCAATGACTCTGGATGGACAAGGACTTTCTGATAAAAGTATTTTTGAAATTTGAAAATACAAACGGCTGTCATATTTGAGAGTCTGATCTGGTAACACCACAAATAATAGTCATGTCTGACATTTCTAGGGGGTTTTTCTCTTCATGGTCCATATTTATTTGCATCATTGACTTGCAAAACAGTTTCCAAACATGTTAAGACTGAAACAGTAGTAGTAACTGCCATTTACTAAGTGTATTTTCATTTCCATACTAATTCTTTAAAGTAGACATTTTATTACCCATTTTAAAGAAGGACATTTGAAGCTCAGAAGGCAAAGAATTTGCTCAAGATCATGAAACCAATAAATTAGTTGGCCAGATTTTCAAGACAGTTTGTTTATTAGGCAACACCATAGTCTTTCCACAGTACCTTTCCACAGTACCTTACAATTCTACACGTAAAGGGAAATTTTTCCTTGACTAAGGAGCTCTCGGGTGTATTATTAGTAGCTGAGTCAGGGGTGGGTGTTTAATCTCCTAAACCTTAGCCCAATTCTTTTTCTACCAACCATACAATTTTACCTCATTTAGTATCTCAAATTTTGGAAATGGGCACACTGTGAATTTCCCAACTGCAAAAATGCATTTGAGATGCTGCAGGGGGAAATGCAATGCATGAGACCATCTAATCCCAAATAGTCAATCTAAAATTCTAGTATCTAAAGAGTTACCATTTCTACTATACATGGATCACCTATTATGTACAATTTCCAATTCAGAAAAAGAAAGTTTGAATCTCTGTATGGCTTTGTTATCAATGTCACCATTATTTTTGAGCCATTGGGGTCAGAAGTTGAGGAATTTGAGTTATGAGAGTATTAATAAGAGAGAGTTTGGACAACCTCAGTTTTTTTTTTTTTTTTCCCTACTCTCTACTTCTTATGTTGGAACCAAAACACTCCTATCATAAGACCAAGGCAGTTTCTGGAGCTTAGAAGACTTTAGTTATTCCTTCTTCATCAAATTTTTCTTTGTTGAGGGAGAGATAATCTAGGAAGTAGCCGATGTTGGATTGTTGTGATACTTTTAATGGTTCATTTTCTCCTCTTTGTAAGCTCATAAATCCCTCTGAAAGTAGAACATGTGCCCAGGGCTAAAGTTCAGATGCTTATCTCAAACCCATCTGTGGAGTCTGACTTGATTTTGACTTCACAATGACTCATCAAAGACCCATCCACCCTACTTTTCCATCTGGGTACATGTTAACTGTGGCAAAGCTGGAAGACCCAGAGACTTAGCCCAGATTTCTCTCCTTGATGCTCCTTTCTTTCAAAATTGCCACTAGGGCTCCTCATTCTGGCCTCTCAATATGAGATACACTTGGGGTGAATGGGGATGACAAATAGGCCAAGGATACAAGGAAGAGAAAGAGTGAATAGCTGTGTATCTCAGCAGTACATGAAGCTTCTAGCATGAGTCTTATGGTGAACACTTAAATAACCTGCTATGTCTGAACAAAGAAATCACTCAGAAGCACTAAATCCTAACATGATAACCCTCTGCCACAGAGACCCAGAGAAAGAAAGGGACAAGGATCTGAGAGGGGTTAATTGAGGGTGAGGGGAAGCTTTACTCTGTTATCAAATTGACCCATTTGTATCCCTTTACCTTTCTCCCTTGAGTCATTCTCAACCCACTTGCTAGGAAATGGACCGAAACTTGGTGTTAGATGGGAAGTAAGCAAGACAATTGCACACACACGCACACACATGCTACATGGACATGCCACCTCCCTTTCCTGAAATCTGAGGATTCCATTAACTAGTTCTCATTGTCTATGACAACCAAAAAGTAAAAATGTGGGGAGTTAAAAAGAGAGAGAGAGAGAGTTACAGCTTCTAAGCCGAAGTTGCATTATTTTTTTCAAAAAATTGTGATGTCATGGACTACCTCACCTTTAGTGCAGCCAAGCGAATAATGTGTACTGAGCTTTCTATCATGTACCATTATAATTAGCTCTGTCAGGTCTTAGCCCTGCAACCCTCATGCAGATAATATGATAATATGTCTTCATAACCAAGTGACCTTACATGCACAATATTTCTCCCCTTATGAAGATTGCATGTCAATAAAGTAATTGAGTCTCCGAGGCTGCAGCGAGGGAAGATTTAGATGATTGGACGGGCAGAGCAGTGATGTATGACCATTATTATTCCTCTTGTCAGAGAGGCGCGTACAAGCGAGGATGGCCAGAAGATGACAGGGATGACGGGTTGCGTTTCATTAAAAAAAATATTGCTGTTAATCACCACTCTATTCTTTTCAAAGTCACTGAGGAAAGAAACTCTTTTTTCATTTTAGCTTGTGATGAACATGCAAAATGGGAACACATCATAAGGCTTCCAGCCTCAACCCCTCACAGGCTGTCTTTCTTCCATTGCAAAGGGGGCTAAATTCAGATCATAATGAATAGACCGGCACTGGGAGCGTGGACAGGAGCCACCCAATTTCCCTGCTGTAGGGTTCCTTGGGTTTCCATATGCAGAAGGAGTGCCGGCTGGGATGCAAGTGCACTTCCTCTCCTCTCGGCATTGAGGGAAGCATGCTCACAGCTCTATAAAAAGAAAACAAATGTGAGAGAACCAAATCGGAGACAACTATTTTTACTTGAATTAATTTGTTTGGACAGTTTTAACACTTGGAACACTTATATTTCCATACTTTATAAAAGCAAACATGCTGTTTCTCTAACTATAAATTTATCTTATGATATCATAACAGCTGGAAACTTGTAGCCTGGTAGGATTTTGTTTCATATTTAAACAGCTTGAGAAATATGTCGGAAACAAGGTATATTTTTCCCTATCTCTGTGTCTGTTTCCCTATCTCCTCTTGATTTTTGGCTATCCTAGGAGTGTTGGCACTATCACTTGGAGGGTATCAGAGTTCCAGGATTTCTACTAGCAAGGCATTGTTAATTTCTGCTCCCTTGCAAACATCCTTCCTATAAATGCTGAGAACATACTATAAATGCTAAGGAACTTCTTCCACGGGTGTTAGAGAATCTTTCCAAGGGAAAAGAAAGCTAATAGCAAAAGCATCTTTTGTTGGCAAAGGGGCTTCTGAAGTCTTTAAATCTTCGTTCATAAGTAATTGACTAAGATCTAACAGCCTTGAAGGAAAAGAAGCTGACGGTATCACTTTTTAGTCATAGTATTAGCCTTATGATTTATGGTGTAAAATTAGCCACTGCATCCTCTCATTATGGGTGTTGAGTGATTTCTCCAGGCCAGCAAGAGAGACTAGTATGGAAGTGAGAGCTGGGTTTGTGTGTCTCATTGAACCCTACTGTTTCCTCCCAAAGATACATGGTGAATGCTTTTGGGGAAGGGAATGTTATTTTTCTTTCATTTTCTCAACCCTCTAAAAGAAAAGACCAAACATAAATAAATAACTTGAAGGAGCTTGAATGTTGAGAGGAAATGTTAACCCACAGATGACCCAAAGTAGCAGTATAGAATATAGTTTCAGATGAAGTCAGTAAGTGATTCCAACCTCCTAATTGTCCCACAACCCTCTCCTCCCCCCAACCCCCCACAATCTCCCTGCAAATCCAAGGCCAAAGCCTTCTGATGGTTTTTCCATTGAATAGTATCTGGTATAGAGATTATATTCATTTCCCAGTTTGGACAAGTTTCCCCTAATAAATTCAAAACTCCCTAATAGATTTCAGGGGTACTAGGAAAACTGATGATTTCAAGTCGATACTCCCTGTTCATATGCTGACAGTGAAATTTTACAAGTGGAACTTCATCCCTTTAGTTCAAGGCTTTGGTTGCTGGTAAAAACAAAACAAAACAAAAAAAAACAAAACATAACTCTCCTTGAGAGAACAGATTAACCTATGATCAGTTATTTAGGTCTGGGTGAGAAAAAAAAAACTGAATATTTTCTGAATACTGTTAAGAAGAGAGTAAGCAACATATTAACCAAGTGTCTTGGAGGGTAAGTTTACATGTATAAGGGGAGATGATGGGGAAAGGACATAGATGCAAAAAAGCCTAGAACTGGGAGCTTTATGCCATTGAGAAACATGTCTGTTGACTTTAGAGTTTGCTTGAGCCCTACCAGAACTTAATTCTCTCCTCTCTCCTCATCCATGTTCTCTCCTCAAATTGGTAGCATTAGAAGCACAGACATCAGAGCCTGCATGAGTTCAAGTCCCAGTTCTTTCCACTTCCCACTTCTGGCACTTTGGAAGGGTACTTAACTTCCTGTGGCTCAGTTTTCTCATTTTTAAAAAGGGGGAATAATAGTACCTTCCTTTAGGTAAGCGGTTATAAATGGAACATTCTTAAAATGGTACATAGAACAAAGTGTTATAAATGTTATCTTCTACTGTTATCACACCCAGTTAATGACTGGTGATAGTTGAGAGTTATTTGTTGGTCAAAAAAGAATTCCTTGAAGTGTGTGGGGGGTAGTCTTCATCATCATTTCTAGAACACTTGGAGAAAATGGAAATTGCTTGACTCAAGGAAAATGACATTTAGTCATTGGCTAAGTATTCCCTTTAACCTTCCCTCTGCTACCTGCCCATCTTGGGTCCTTTCCCTTGTGTGGATAGAATCCAAACTGGTCTCAAAGGTTTTTCTCTGAACCATAAGTATTTTATTAATTTAATTATTGTGTGAATTGACATTATATTTAACCCTTGCCAAAGAATAAACTTTATTTTGGGGGGGAAATGTGTCCTGGTGGTGATGATCATAATGATGATAAAAGATAATAGATCCTAAATCTATCAGATCCGTTAGGAACTATTTCCAGTGTATAATTTTCTTTTGTAAAACTTGAGTCTAGGCTGATTGTTTTCAAACATCCTCCCCATTCCTCTCTACTTTAAGTCCAGTAGGTGTAAGAATATGGCAGAGCTATCCAAACTGCAGTGGGAATGGGCCTGGGGCCCTGCTTACATGCTCTCCCTTTACCTGTTCTGTCTCTACACAGACTTCCACCAAGCTCTAGGGCCACTGATGACAAAAAGAAAACATAGGATGCAAAAGAGAAGATCATTCTAACAGGTTGCAAATCCCCATGCCCTTCCTTCACCTTCCCGGTCACCCTTGCTTTTCCCAGAACTACATTTGCACTAGAAGGGAGCTACAAAATGACCTGCCCTGTGGTTCTCACACTGTGCTATGTAGAGCTGGGCTAACCCTCCAAAGAGATGTGTCAGTGGCTGAAGAAGGTCATGCAGGTGGCCCCGTAGGGTTGAGCCACGAAGCCTGGGCCTGGCATCATCCATTTCAATTCCACTTTCCTTTATTTTATATACTGGGATCTAATGGAAAAGATTGTTTAACTAAAATTTGTACTGCTACCATAACAACAACAAAAGTGGGCTAGTCAGTCTTGTTCATTGTATAGATAAGGGTGAGGGTAGACCTGTCCTTGGCCCACGGTTACTGCTGGTCAGTCACAGACTGTGTCCTTAACATTGCTCTTTGGAATCCTAGCCCTTTCCAGTGGTAGGGGCTTCTAGGGGCTGAAGGCTCTCACCTGGACCCTGCCCTCTCTGTGCTTTAGACGGTCTCCTGAATGATGGTAGCACAAACACATGGCTGTTCTGGCAGTTCAGCGTCTATGTCCACCCCCACGGTGGCTGCTCTGACTGTCGTCACGGAGGCCCAGGAAGAAGGAACAGGAAGATGAATGAAGTGCTAGGGGAATAGAAGTGGGAGGCAAGGGGCAGAAGTTGAGCCACATTAACTCACAAGTGCAGGTGAAGAACCCACATAATTTTGCCCTTGGCCTTCAGGGCCTTGGCCATCGAAGGAAGATTGAGATCTCCCAACTCAGTGGAGCTCTGTTGTGAGTGATCTGACCATTCTGTCAGTGGGGCCTGGATTCCCGCTAACAGGCATCAGTGTTGATGGGCACCCCTGCCTGGAGCTGCCAGCCTAGCAGCTTGGATCCCTTGTTCTTTATTTCCATTCTCTCTCCCTGTTTTCTGTCACTGTGTCATGTCAAATCATTGTCAGGTGGCAGACACTGCACCCCCCAAGTACAAAGGTATCAGGTTTCAGGACACAAGCTGAAACGAATATAATAATGGGAGCCAGAACTAGGCACAGACCACTTATCAGGCAAGGAAACAGCTAATAAGTGTTGTTAGAGGTTTCCATGGGGGAGGCCCTGGGGGTACATTTCCTGGACAGGCAGGTGTAGCACAGCCTGTCCCGGGGTCCAGTTACAGACAGGCTGGTGCGATTAGTATTGATGCCTGTCACTTTGTGGCTGCTGAGCTGTTGATTCTGTGAAAGACCAAAGGCTCTGGTTATCTGGTAATCAACACTACTCTCAACAACAGAGCTGGGGAAATTAGGGAAACAGAAATAGCCTTTCTCAAGGAGTGACCAAGGCTGTGGATCATGTTGCTGGCTTGTGTTTTCCTCTGGCTCGACCCTGAGATTGCTCCAGCCTATTGTTCACCTCCACCCCCAAGCAGCCATTCTCCTTTGTCGTGGAATCGAATTCTCCCTCCCTTAGAGTGAGCCCATCCAAACTCCATGTCCTGAGCCAAACACATATGTAACTAGCCCTTCTTTTGGGACAGTATAGGAAATAGAATGCTTTTGTGTATTGAGGCAGAAACTCAATCCTTTACCTGTGAAAAATTTCCAAGTCCAAAATGCATGGTTGATGCATAAGCCCCTTCTTAATCCCACTCTACCTCACCTGTGCTAAAGATGTTTCAAGTCCCTTTAAAAACATAAAAATTAAAATCCTAAAGGATTAGTAACAGAAGAATAAAAAACATAATTGATTTCCTTACATAATTCGTTTTCTTGGTGACATTTGCCTTCTGAGCTCCTTTTCTCTTTCCTCATTCCAGAAATTTAATATCTTATTTCTCCAAAGCATCAGTGTCCTGATTATAATGAACTTTGAACAGACAGGTCCCTCTTGCTCTCTGAAAAAAAGATGGAACTCCTGGGCTTTGTTATGATTCTAATCTCACTCTCTACCCATCTAGCCTTCTCTTTGCTCCATTTCCTTCTCCTCTGACTTTCTCTTCCCCACCACCCCCAACAAAAACTGGAAAAAGAAGTGGCATGATTGCTTTTCTCTATTTTATTTAAGGTACAAATAGGAATTGCATATGCACAGAATATTTCACGAGGTACGTATCACCACTTTGTCAACTCATCAGTCCATCTGTCCGTCCATCCATTCAATAACCTCTAGTGGACACTCCTCATCAGTCAGATTCTGGCTAGATGTTGAGGAAACAACATTGAATAAGATGAATTTTCATCTTCAAAGAGCTTTCCAGTAGAAGAAAGAGACAACTATCTGTGTGTGAAGTGATCTAGAGGAATGCATTGTGTGTGTCTGTGTGTGTGTGTGTGCGCGTGTGCGCATGCGTGTGCACATGTACGCACATACACAAATGCATGCCCAGGCCTGTGCATGCACACACAC
Organism: Lontra canadensis; assembly: GCF_010015895.1. Classification (NCBI taxonomy): domain Eukaryota; kingdom Metazoa; phylum Chordata; class Mammalia; order Carnivora; family Mustelidae; genus Lontra; species Lontra canadensis. Next base: position 39,779,403 of record NW_022630997.1, on the reverse strand, counting down.
ACGCGCGCGCGCACAGACGGAAACACACTGCTACCTAACTTGAAGTATCTGTTTGACCTTGGGTGTTTCATTCGTTTGTGAACTAATTAGCAAATCTTTATTGCCTGCTAATAGCTAGGCATTGTGTTAATATTGGTTTTATAAAGAAAAATAAGATAGAGACCCTTTTTTGTTCTTAATCTTTTCATGGAAAGCAGTCTGGAATGGGCCCACCCAGGTTTTCTGCCTATGGACTGCCCCACTCTGGTCCTCCGTTTAATTTTATGCATTAATTAAGAATGACTTATGCCATACATTTGTTCCCAGTTCTCAAGGAAAGGAAGGTATCATCAAATAGTCACTTACAAAGGAGTTTAGAGATGAGCTGGCTTGAGGCCCTCTTTGTACAAGTGAGAACACGAAGGTTCTGGTGGAGATGAAATGATTTCTCTGGGTCACGTGGGAAGACAGTGGAAGAATTACAACTTGGCCTTTGGTCTTTTTGCAACTTTTTTCCAAGTATGGTGTCCCAGTCACCCAATATCCTAACCCTGCCTCTTTTTTGAGGTCTGCACAAGTTCACTCAGGCCACTAGAGGATGACTCAGCCACCTGAGGCCATTGTGTGACACTTCTCAGAGCAAAAGGCCCAGACCACCTCCAGGGAAAGGGCGAAAAGGCAACCCAAGACTCTGAGCCAGAAGCAGTTCATGTAGGTCGAGCACTTCACCTTCCTGCTCTTCAGAAAGGCTCGAACAAGAAAACATTCAGAGACTGAATGCCTGGGTCAGCAGCTGATTACATTTTCAACATCACACTTCCTTCTTTTGGGAGGTTCTACAACATCACCCCAGCTTATCTTGTCTTTGGTGAATATTCCTCACACAAATTATCAGAGCGCTGTCTTCCCAGAGGGGTTGGCCCGTGGGTCATCAGTTCACCCAGCCACCCCAGTTCTCAGAAGCTGATTGTCCAAAAGCAAAATTTAGGAATGAAGATTTCTCTCATAGGTCCTTCTTATGCTCATCTTTCTGACAAAGACAGTGAAGAAACGACTGAACTGATCACAAAAACAAAGATTATACTCCAGAGGACTTATTAGGCCTTGAGAGAAAGTGGGTAGACTAAGCAAATGCTTTACTTATTGGGATGTTGCTCGTTTCCCCAACTTTTACTTTAATCCCATCTGTGGCCTCAGAAATAAGAGCAGCCAATCCTAGATCTTAGTTATACCGCAACATCCTAACAGTTCTGTGTGCCGAGAAGTGCTTATATGCGCCGAGCCCCTACCTCTGTGGTTCCACTACCTTACAGTCCTCAATGTTCTCTTTGTACAAGCAAGTGAGCTGATGGGTGCAGTGCTAGAAGGAGTAAAATGGAGGCTAGTTTTCATTTCCTGCAGCTGCTCCAGGATGCAGAAGGAGAGGACTAATGAATACTTGGTGTAAATGAAAAAGAAGCATGGCGGGGGGGGGGGGCGGTTCCATTGCCATTGGGCTGTGTGAACCCCCTCCGTGTGGTCCCTCCAGCAACTCGGATCACTTGGAGTTTGGCCAAGTGCAGGAAGTGCCCACTGCGGGGCTGACACCTAACCCTGCTACTTCACCTTCTCTCTGTGTCCCAGGGGCACCCTCGAGCACAGAGGTGGGGTAAGCATTGTGCTTCCATCTTGACTTCTTGCAGCGTAAGATGCTGAGTGCCAGTGACAAGATGCCGACTCATGAGCGGGCACCTTGGGGCCCTGCAGAGTCTGTGTCCACAGAAGGGAAATCTACGTCTTGTGCTCCTCGCGCCCAGACAGGCACTCACAGCTTCCAGGAATAAACAGGGACATGTCTAAATCTGTCTTGGATATTTACTCACTTTATCTTTGGCCATGGAATGTTGACAAATATTCAATATGGTTGAGTGACCTTCTGTAGGTCAGAGCAGGCTCCATTCTGATTGAGTTTAGGAAACTCATAAATCTGGCCAAGCCTTCGATTTGTCAGGTGAACAGTGCTTTGTTAGCAGACACTAACAGCCAGAACTGGAGCCCATGAGGGCCCCTGTTCTCTTTCTCTCTGCATTCCTGAGCTGCCAGGTCCCCCAGCCCCAGGATCCCACTCCTCAAACTGGTGTTCACTGGTTTGTGAACACATTTTTTCCTTTTTGTGGACAGAGCTTTAGGGTCAAGCCCTGTGGGATGCAGACCCAATGGTGTTTTAATTCTAGCCACAGGCTCATTACCTTGAACTTTCGCAATCTAAATAAATAAACATACAAACCAGGACAAGTGAGAACAGCTGAAAGTGCTAGGAGGAATCTCAGTTTCAAATGTTGGACTGAGGGACGGGTCCAGGCTCTGCCGGTTGCATTCTGAGCTGTTAAAACAGCTCAGGCGACCCGATAACCAAGTATCCTTGTGCAGCTGTTTTTCTGTAAGTTGTAGAATTTTAGAGCAACAAAGGGAATTGGAGATTATCTTCACAGATGCGGAACCTGATGTCCCAAGAAATTAAGTGATTTTTCCAAGGTTAAAGAGATACTGGTTGCCAGAGCAGAGATAAAAGGAAAGCTTCTCCTGACAACTTGGTTTTTGTTTTCTCTTTTCGGTGGGTTTCACAACTCCCCCCCCCCCCCCCCCCCCCCCACCCCCGCCACCCTACCCACTACCCCCGCAGGGTATGTTTATTGCAGACCTGCTGTGCTCAGAGTTCAGGGGCGGTTTCTCTGTGTTCAAGGGTCTGAGTAGATCATGATCCATGAACTCAAGCGATGTACACCTGGTGACAAAGACAGATGTGCCAACAGGTAACTGTAAAACCAGACAAGAAGATGAGACGGTAACACACAGAATCTGGTGACCTTAGCACCAAGCCTCTGTGTGACAGAAAGTGTGCGCATAAAGGAGGCACACACTTTTCAAGAAGGAGCCTGAGGGAAAGCAGAATGGTGCATTGCCTCCTTTCCTTACCGCCTTTAGGATGCTTGTTGGATTGAATTTCTGATAGGCCACACCTCTGGACTAAGTTCCCCCTTCTCCCACCAAAGTCAAGAAAGAGGATTATCGTTGATGCTTCCTCTAGAAGGGCTTTACCTGCTTATTTTCTTTTATCCTCACAATAACCAAGAGGCAGGTTCTATCACTAATTAACACACGAGGAGACTAAAGATCAGGAAAGTTAAGTGATTCCTCCAAAGTCACCCAACTTGTCCGAGGCAGTGGTCTCTCCACTTTTTGTTAGTGCAAAAACAATGATGTCCTTGGGGTCATCTGTTTCCAAGGACATGATCAAAATGCAAAAATCTCAGTGTGATCATAGCTCCCAGGGAGGCCTGGAGCTACTCTGTGCTGCCTTCATGTCAGAATCAAGAATTTTCTTTCTTGGACAAGAACGGATCCGTAGTGGGGCAGGGCCAGGGTAGGGCTTTCAAAGCAGTGCCACATCAAATGAGGCCCCAGAAGGCTTAGAGGACCTTCGTCAGAGGCTCTTTGGGCATTTTATGGTTGGTTTAGCTTTATGACCCAAAAGAATCCATTATATGTTTTATTTATTGCGGACCTGAAATGCCAAGTTTTTCTTCAAACTTACAATGCTTATTGCATGACAGAATTATTTTTCATTTTTCTTTTTCTTTCAGAGCCTTGGAATCCTGTTAGGAAATTTCTAGTACAAGCATTTGTGGGAGATACCAGTACTCAGGTTGGGCATCTGGGAGAGATAGACAAGCTCTTATTACAGCATGGAGGATGGGGAGATTACCTGGCCAAGTATCATTTCAGGTTGTGGCAGAAAGAGATTAGCTCCAATTTATCGCCGCTCACATTTTCCTCTTTTCCCCCCGTTTTCTGAGTGTCATGGAAATGATATTTGTGAATCCCAGGGGCCTCTCACAGTGGTGTCAGTTTAGAGATCTTCCCAGATACATCTAAATGTGGACATAAAATGTAATGGGAAGAAATTGAAAAAATATCTGTTTCTTGATTCTTTATTACTGTGGAGTTAAGAAAGCTATTTCTCATGCTGTTTCACAAATTTGAATCCAAATGTATATGTTAATTTGTATTCCGATGGCTTTTGGATGATTCAAACATGGGGATATTTTTTTATAAAGTTTGTCAATTTTCTGGCAATTTTATAGATATATATTCAGACAATGTATATGTACACACTTGCCTTATGTACATATACTGTATTATCAAAATTGAGCCTAACCGACTATGATGGAGAGTTAAAATCAATACATACAAAATGAATAATTTGTATTTGAACTCAGTTTTTTAACAATATAAACATGAGTGAAATTAATTTTTGGCTGCTTTCTCCATTAATATTTTGCCCAAATTAAATTTGAATATGACAAAGACAAACACACACATTTTTCTCCTGGACTAATACACTCTCTGTGACAGAGAAGCACACAGGTAGATTTCAGGCTCTAGAAGAAATGACTGCAAGCCCCAAAGAGAACGTTTTTAATTTCATGGAAAATTTTGTGAGGCAGGAATGCTTAAAGAGAGCTATGTGTGATATTTAAATATGTGACATTAGCTTATTTCCTAATATTGCTAGTAATTTTACTAATTAGTTCCCATTACCCAGATTTGCCTGAGCTGTGGTTGACTGGATTTGGGGTGCTTCATTGTTAATGCATAAGCTTTTCTTCTAATTCAGAAACGCTGTTCTTCCTTTGCACTGCTCAATTCTTAACAGAGAGAGGGTCCAGCTGAAAAATGTGTCCCAAGCCAATTTAAAAGAAAGACACTGTCTCTAAAGGTTACCAGGAATTCTATGAGTTCCTAATCTCATTCAAGTGGGTGTAAACGTTGGGGCTAACCCCAGAGCAGCCTCTGGATTAGACTCTTCTCACCTGGGAGACAGGAGGGTTAGAAAGGCTCATTGGTCTTCACTCTGAACACAGGCTTTCAAAGTGTCATGGCCTTCCTTCCACACACCTGAGAGGTGCTTGCCACAATGACAGTAGCAGTGACAACCCCCTGAGGTTGGTGCAGGGGTGTGGGTGGCGGAGGGTCTTTTGGAACCCTCTCCTGGTACAGGTTTCCCCCTCTCTTGGAACCTAGAGCATTCCTATGAAAGCTATCATAAACAAAGAGAGGTAAAATTGGGAGCTTATGAGCTATAGTCCTTAAGTTCAAGTAATTGACTCTCTAAATAGTTAATTAAAGATATAAATGGCTAAAGAATCCAGCATACTTTATGAGCCAATGATACCAAGTTGTAGTAGACAAATGCTTATGTATACTGCAGAGGGACAAAAGGCAGCACAGTCCAGGAAGGCCTCCTGGAAGAGCTGGAACTTGGGAAAAGCTCACTGGCCATGTAAAATTAGATGATGTTACCTAATATTGAATGAGAAGAATCCTATCATCTGTGGACAAATTGACTAAGCGGCAATGCATAACTCTTCAAATGCTGAAAAAATCATCTTCTGGGCTCATGGCTCAGGATGATAACAAATTGAAGATGTTTCCTCTCGCCCCAAATGGCCTCCATTTCCCCCACTACGCTGTCTAAACACAAAATACTGTCAGCAATCTTGTAGTTTTGCTGAGGTTAGGAGAACTGTCTTTAAGTGGCTTTGTTACCGATCTTAGACAAGGCAGTTAACTTCATTTAGTCTTATTTCCTTCACTTATACAATGGGAGGACTGGACTGGATGATTTCAGATCCTTTTCAGTGCGAACACTCCATCTGACTCAGTTAACTACTTCTCATTATTACATGACTGGAAATAGGCCAGGTCAAATGATGTCCCTTCAAGCATAACCATCAGATACAGCGCATGCTGTAAAGATGGATATTATACTGTTCAACTTATCATCGTTAGTTCCCTAGTCTTAGAATGGAATGCACCGTAGTTCATATCTGTCATAGTTAGTATTTGGAAGTCTCAAAGCCTGTGAGATTATTCACATATTTATTCCTGTGTACCGCATATGCCATCCAACGTTTCCCCTTCATCATGTGTCTATGACAATATATTGAACAGAAAATCTCCATCAGCTGACTCTGACAGAAGTGTATTATTTACCGTGGTGTCAAAATGTGCTGCTTATAATTGACTGGGCTCATAATAAGCCAACCTAAGAATCTTTTCTTCTCATATTCCTTCTCACTGGCAAATCTTCGACTTGTGCTTCTTGCATCAACAGCTTCTTCATTATTTACAGAGGAGGGAACATTCCCCAGACAGTGCATGAGTTATGTTATCGGGTGACTTTTCATCTTGGGATGGTCTCTCTCTCTTTCTTTTTCTCTTTCTCTGACTTAGGGTTTTGCTTATGGCAATTAAGGGTAAGGGAAATCAAGTCAACTGGAATCCATTTCTCAACAGAATATACTGCTTAATTTCTCCCAACTTTGGGAGACCATGTGGAATAACCATTAATAGTTACATCGTCGGCTTCAGTTTTTAGTCCTCATTCTATCCCTTACTGAGATCACAATCTGAACTAAAACCAAGAGTGGGATGCTTAACTGACTGAGCCACCCAGGCACCCTGACAAGTATTTCTTTTTTAATTCAATTGCTTTTCACAAACACTTGGTCCATTGACATTTGAAAATAACACTCCAGAATTTTTCCAGATGTTCATGGCAGAGATAGAGTGGCTGGCAGATGGGACATAGCTGCCATGAATGTGAAAATACTGCCTCCGTGAGCATGGTGCCACACAAACTTCACCTGTGCCTTACCCCCTCCCCCAAGCCCCACCTTTATTAAGGTATTTTCTTTTTAGAGAAGTTTAAGGTTTATACCAAACTTGAAGGTATGGAGATTTCCCGTATATCCCCTGCCCTCAAACCTGCGTAGCCTGCCCCATTATCAACATCTCCCACCAGAATGCTACATTTATTACAACAGATGAGTGTATCAACATACCATGTCTGGTATGGCTACTTTGGCATACAGATGCTAAACCTGTCAGGCATACATTTGTTCAGTTTATGGGTCTTCCTATTGTGCGTTCTCTTACAATGCACAATAGAGTGCTACAAGCATTCAAAATGCTTATGGCTCAAGCTGGATAGTGAGTAGCTTTCCACTGATGGCCCATGGCCCGCCCTCAACTCCTGCATCACATCTGTGGGTGATGCTCAGGACTCTGAATGAGAGCTTGTCTCCTGTCTAGAATTCTCAGTTTTATTTCAGTACTTTGCTGACCGGATGATACTAGTTAGCTTTTGGGGATTCTGGAACAGCAAACACACGGGACCATGCTATTTGTTATAGCTAGTATTATATTGAGAAAAACTAAGGAAACTTAACAGAAGAAACCTTTTCAATATCACTTTGCTAGCTGTCAGTACAGTGTAGCATAGAGTTGAAAGTGTTCTATCCACATTTATGTTTCGACCACAGCTTTGCTTCCTCCAGACATGGCAGATGGAATTTTTCATATACTTCTCACTTTCAGATATCTAGATTTTAACTTGCCATGGGTCGTAAGGTGATATTTTGGCATTTTACAGGCTGTCTTTGTTGGATGCCAGAGTACTTGAAATCTTTTGGAATAGACAAGGAATTTTTGCTGTGAAAGCTTGAAATTAAAATCAGCCAATTCAATCTTATTCCTTTTTGGTTCATTCTTTTTTCCCTCTTGGTTTTTATTTCATTAAACATCTTTCTTGGGGTGCCTGGGTGGCTCAATCCCTTGAATGTCTGACTCTTGATCTCAACTTAGGTCTTGATCTCAGGATCATGAGTTCAAGCCATGCACTGGGCTCCATGCTTAAAACAAACAAACAAATCTTTCTAATTACATTATGGTTGCTAATTATCTATAAAGCACATGAAAATAACAGGCTTCACTTAAGTCTGACTTTGAGGAAAACAGCATGAATCCTCTTTCTGATTAAGAAAGTCCCTGTCTGTGATTGCCCCTATTGGAGGTCTTAAAACTCAGTGGAGGGAGAAATCCCATGGAAGGTGGGCTGATGGACAATCCATGTCTTCTACTTGGAGGAAATAAAGTCCAGATGGAAGGCTGAGCAGATGAGTCCCAGCACCTTCTATTGGTATCAAACCTGAGGACAGAATGGAGAGTGACTCCTCAGGCCTCTTTGTTCCATGAAAGCAAAGCTCTTTTCAAGTGTTCTCTGAACTGTGTTTGCCTTTGCCTTCGTCGTGGCAAAGTGCTGGCTTTATAGAATAGGGAGTTGAGGGGTGAGCCTTTTCTCTGATAGAGACTGCCTTCATATAGTCTTAGCCTCATAGAAAGTCCCTACTGTTTCAGAAGACAGTAACTTTCGTCTCTTTATTTCAAGGCCCCTCCTCAGCTCAACCCGGCAAATGAGTACAAAGTCCTTGCTCAGAACAAAGCTGAAAGAGGAGATGCTACTTGACAGGAATTGCAAAAGCTAATGAAAGTGAGAAGGGAGAGCTGGCCTTGGGCCCTGGTCTGAGTTCAGTGTGGGTGTGGAGAGGTGACTGTTCTCGAGAAACAAAAGAAGTTGACACTGGATGCAAACCTCATTTTTTAAAGGGCAGCACAAAGTAATTTTCTGAGTAGCTCACTCAAAGTTCTGTAGCTCAGCATGTTTAGAAGACCTTTCTATTTCATCTGGTACTTTCTATTTCATGTGGTCCATTCTTTAGCCCAAGGAATCTGTAAACTGAAGTATGGGTGTGTTTACTCATCTAAGCAACCATGGGTTCAGGATGCTCTCAACTCAGAACTCACCTCATCACTTATAGAAGGAGAATGGGAGACTCAAATTTTGGGTTCCAAGGTGGTACAATAATATTAGCCACAGGCTAAATCCTATATAACAAGCTGAGATCAGGAGGAAGGAGAAAGGAAAAAAATAATTTGATGAGTATGTCCATTTATGTGTGTATATATATAAAAATATATTAATGTATTTATAATATGCTATATGTGTGTATATCTTTATCTCTCTATATATACCCACCCTGTGTGTGTAGGGTGTACCTACTAAAAGCCAAAGCACAGTGCAAAGCTTTGTGGGAAGGACTTTGTGGAATAAGGCAGAGGTCCTCTTCTCAAGGAGGATAGAGGGGGATGTGGTGATAAATCCATTAACTATTCCAGAAATGCCTTTCTCTATGATTTGGTAGGTGAACTAAGGTAACTTATCCCTGGATTTTGTGATCAGTAAAGAACCAAAAGCAGGTATCACAACATTTGCCCTGGTCAGTTTTTCTCCTGAAAGGTAGTGATAGTATTTCCAGTTGTATTGCCTGTTTTTAGGAAGAGTTTCTGCTGGTACCTACCCAGCACAGTCCCTCTCTGCTTCAGCATCTTGGCAAGAGGAGGTTCTGACTCTGAAGCACTAACATTCTTCAAGGCTCTGACACCCCTCTGCTTGCTTCTGACCCTGCAGATGCAGGTCATCACGGATGTTTATGTGTCTGTTTCCAAACTCAGGACACACGTACAGCCGTAAATCCTTCATTTGCCAAAGTTAATCACAGCCCTGTTATAGCTTGTATCATTCCAACTGCCCGTAGGGAAAGCCTTGAAAATATAGATGGGATTTGTTCTCCCGGAAATAAGCTCAACAAACCAGACTGGTGAGACTACACAGAGGGAGAAGTCGGAGTCAGGGTCCCTCCTTGGATAATATCTTCTTCCAGTCCTGTCAAGGACCAAACTGAAGACTTGCTTCCATTCCTAAGGAAGACTATGGACAGCTTGGAGTTGAGGGAAGCAAGGAAAGGTTTTGTTTGCTCTTATATTAAACATTTAAAAAAAATAAAGTACAGATGAAAATCTAATGAATGTTACTCATATTCTCACCATGAATATGAAAAAAGTGTTAACATTTTATCCTGTTCACTTCAGATAATTTTTATTAAAAATATTATTTAAATAATATTATTAAAAAATAAAGTATTTGGGAATAAAGGAAGACTCTCCCATTCCCCTTGCTGGTCCCATTGCCCCCATGATGTTCCCCAAAAGGAAATACTGTCATGCTTTGGTGTGTACATAGTATACTTTTTTCCTTTTTACTGTATATACACACACACACACACAAATACACATACACACACACACATCCACAGATAGTATGAAACATTGTTTTAATATCTTTAAAAATTATTTCTGTATCTTTTGACAGCCTGTTTTTATTTGATCAACACTGTGTTTTTGAGAACTATGCATGTTGATGTGTATACAGAGTTCATTCATTTTGACCGTTGGGCAGTCTTCCGTGATACCAATATAACGTGCTTTACTGATGCATTCTTGTCCACCATTTCGAAATTTTTGCTGTTGTGAGAAAGCTGTAATGCACACTCATATATGTCCATCCTGTGGCAGAAATGTGTAAGGTTTCATTTTCATGTGTTTTGACTTCTGTTTTTTGAAGCTATATACCGAAAATTGGTATTTTTAGAACTATCTCATTATTTATTTCCAAATGGCTTTCCAAACTGCCTGCAGTCATTGCCAACCCAAAGTGTTTTGAGAGTTCTTGTTTCTCTTCTGTGCTTTGCAACACTCAGTGTATCCAGGCTTTTTCTTTTTCTTCTTTCTTTTTTTATTTTTTATTTTTTAATTTTTTTGGTGCTAATATCTTATTTTCATTCTTAACTATTTCTATGTTCTTGATTTTTTAATTATTCATGTTAGATGTTTATATGTTTCATTATTCCTTTAAGGGATTGTCTTTTGTTGATTTATTTTTTTATATTTTTCTTGTTGTTAATTTTGCCTCTTCTTTCCTTTTGCTTTCTGTGGGTTTACTCAGTTATTTTCTGATTTGCAGTTAATTTATTTATTTTCATTCTTTTAAGCTTAAAATCAATTCGCTTTTGTCTACCTCTTTCTCTTTAAGTATTGCCTTAACTAGATCCCAAAAGTTTTGCAGCAAATCTTTGACATTTGTAAGTCTAGATATTTTGTAGTTCACATGGCAATTTCCTCTCTGCCCATTAATCATTTAGGAGTTTGCTTTTTTCTTTGTCTGTAAATCATGTCTTTCCTGTCTTTTTATTGTTGGTTTCTAATTTATTAGCATGTAGTCACAAGTACGATCTGTTTGATATTCTATGAACATTTGGGAGGGTTCACTTGAACCCTCACACCTGGCACATTTGTGTAACTCTATAAGGTATGCTAAGAACAAATGTGCATTTTTGGTTTTCTTCAACTCCCAAACTTGCTTATTGCATGGTCTTCCTCTTCTTGGAAAATGATGGCACTCATTTTGCTGTCTCTTGGGTCAAAAACTTCAGAGTCATCTTTAACTCCTTATTTTTTCTCCCACCAATGTGCAATTTATCTATGTGTCCCATGGCCTTACCTTGCCGTAAACCCCATGATCTACTTTCCTATTACTCTCTGGTCCTATTTTAGGATAGTCTTTTCCTCCCTTTCTTTGGATCACTTGATGTTGCCTCAGGACCTTTGCACATCTGCCACAGGCTCATCTGCCTGACATTTACATGTGTTGCTATGCTACTTCATGCAGGTCTCTACACAAAGGTCTTCCTGACTATCCTGTTTCAGATAGCACCCCAAAATATCCTCATTCCACCACCACTTTTTCCTTTTTATGTGATTTTCTCTCCCTGTCTTCCTCTGCCCTTCTCCCTTACTCACTCTCTCAAATAAATAATAAAATCTTAAAAAAAGAGAATGAAATCTTGTCATCCGTGTTATGTGCATTTTGTTTCAGGAGTTAAATCATCCTCTCGTTGTTGATTTTGACCTAGAGCGTGTTATGTGCATTTTGTTTCAGGAGTTAAATCATCCTCTCGTTGTTGATTTTGTTGGATATCTTCTCAATCCTGTTTTTCCTTACTGCTTTTGAGTTTTAGTTTTCTGTTTGATCTAGAGTAGAAGTTATATTTAAAAAATTTTTTAAATATCTAGGGATGCCTGGGTGACTCAGTCAGTTAAGCATCTGCCTTCAGTTCAGGTCATGATCCCAGGGTTCTGGGATCCAGCCCCACATAGGGCTCCTTGCTCAGGAGGGAGCCTGCTTCTCCCTCTCACTCTGTCTGGCGCTCCCCCTACTTGTGTTCTCTCTGTGTATCAAACAAATAAACAAATAAATAAAATCTAAAAAAAAAAAAATCTTTAAATATCGATCAGAGTTTGCTGATTTGCACTCGCTACCATGTGGCTCTCTGAGAATCCCAAAACAGAAACAGGTTTTATGTTAGTGGGCTGGGATTCCTGTCCCATCATGGTTGGTATTACGTATATTGCATATCCAATACTTAATATCTTATCACAAATCTGCTCTGTGGGACTGGCTTTGCTCCTTCCTATCTCATACATACATGGTTTGATGCAATCCACAGCCCAACCTTTCTCTGTAGTTTTCCCCTACAGGTTGGGAGACCCTACCAGATGCCAGTTTTATGCTTTGAGTCTGGCTTGTGATTCTGATTCAGCATTTAGTTCTTGATAAACTTCTTACTGCCTTTGTCTATATTTATACTTAGAATTCAACAATACCATAGTTCCAGCATTTACTGCTTGTTGTTGTTTTGTACTTTTGTGGTGTCTGGAGAAATTTACCTTGTGTTGGGTATAGATACAATTTCTAATTTTCCCTGCTCCGTGGGGAGCCTGCTTCCCCCTCTTTGCTCCCCCTGCTTGTGCACTATTTGTCTGTCAAATAAATAAATAAATCTTTAAAAAAATAAAATAAAATAAATGTGCTTTTTTATGTTATTTTGAAGAAGAGATATTGAATATGTAGACCCACAGTGCCATCTTGGTAAGAAATCTTTTATATTTAATTTAAAAATTATTTTGATTATAGAAGAATTCAAGCTTATTATCATAGTTTTGGTAACTATAGAAAAGTATCTAGAAAATATTTAAGTAACCAGTAATAATTATAATTAATATTTCAGTGTGTTGTCTAAATTTTGCTTTTCACTAAATGGGATTCACAGTGAATATTTAGATTTATATCATTCTCCTTTATTCCAGACATTATAGGGTGGATTTACAGTGTCATTAAATAATCTTCAAAAGCAATTTTTTTAACAGCTCCTTAATGTCCCAACATATGGAGGTACTATAAAAACATAAATCATCAAAAATGTTAATATCTCTCATAGTATAAATTAACATGTAATTACCGAGTAAAAATATGAATATTTTTAAGGTACTTGATACATAGTGAAACATTTCTACCTAAATATGGTATTTCCAGTTTATATTCCAATGGTAGCATAACCATTCTCTAGCTAGTACTAAGTATTATTTCTCTAACTTTACCTGTTTGAGAGATGGAAAATTCTGTTTGTATGTTTGTCCTTTGAAAAATTCCTGTGTCTACTGTGTATTTCTATTTTAATTTCTACTTAATTTTTTATTTCAAATAGAATTTTAGGTTTCTTTCAATTTTTGGTTTGCTAAAAGAACCATTTTTAATATTTTTGCTAAAAGAACCATTTTTAATATTTTCTGCTTTTTGTAATTTCTGCATATATGGTCTTTTTTCTCCTTCAGATTTTTCTTGTGTGTATTCTTTTACTGTGTGACTCCTTTGGCTGATTATTTAATTCATTTTAGTTCTCTTGTCTATTCATAGCCTTATATGTTTTATTACTGCTGTATCTATATTCTGTAAGCTTTGACATGAATATACTTATTTTCATTATTTCCAAAGTAGGTTGCAGTTATAATTTTATTTATACTCTTTGGTCCAATTATTTTAGGAAATTTCCAATTTTATTTCAATTTTGTTAAAGCTTTTAATTGTAATTCTAGTTTTATCACATTAATGTTTGAGAATATTTTTTTCTTTAAAATCTTATCAAACATATTGAGTGAATGGTCAAATTTTAAATGCCATATGGGTATTAGAAGGAAGCCTATATTTTCTTTTTGAAGAGTATAAGGATATGTATGTGTATGTATGTAAGTTTATATATTTATTCACATTTATACTATTCAAAGTTTTCATTCCTTTTAATATTCATTTAACCTATCATAGGCTGACAACTGTATGATGTTTCTCAACTCATTGTTTCTGGTACTTTTTGGAGTATATATTTTGGTGCTTGATGATATTTTTATCCTCCACATAAGTTATGTGTCCATTATATCTTCTCTGCATTGGGTTTCTTTTATTGGCACAAAATATTATCTTTTTTCCCAGGCTATTGCTTCCTGCTTGGAATGTTGTCGCTGTTATTGCCTTCTGCAAGACTTTCCCACATACCATTATTTCCATTTTTAAGCCATTTTTAAATTTTACTTAAATGTTTTTAGTGATCTGTGTCCTTTGATTTTTCTAACACAAATTATTACTAATATTTGTGCCGTTTAAGTCTATTGCTATACCATTTGTTTGGGTTGAATTTTGTCACCTTACATAATGCTTTCTTGCTTTTTCCCTCTTTTATTCTAGTCTTTGTCTTCATTGTATGTAGAGATTTGTAAGATTGAAATCCTTTCATTGATTTTACTAGTGGTGATTCTTTTGTTTATCAAATGCATATTAAAACTGTATTTGTCTATCCAATTCAAGAACAAATTCCTAATGAGGAATTCAGATTATCTGGGCTTAACCTGACTTTCCCCTTTTCTGTATTTACCAATTACTCCTTTTATCTGTCATTAGGATATCAACATTTTATCATGAAGTTCTGATTTGTTTTGCATAGACAACATCTTTTCAGACTTCGAATTTAATTGTGTGCCCATGTGACAGTTCCTCATATTTGATCTTAAAAATTAATTGGTTTCAAAGTTCTTTGCCATTTCTTTTATACTTTAAGTGTTAGAGTCTTGAGTTCTTGATTTCTCTTTATCAGTTGACAGGTATTCATTTTTTCGTGCTTTCTCAGGAAGGAAACATGAATGATTTATCTTTCATGATTTTAAGCTTAGCAAAATGTCTTTCTGCCAACTTTTCATATGAACAACCTGGATATAAATCTCTCAGGTTATAAACTTTTCCAGTCACTACTCTGTACAAATTGTTTCATTGTCTTCTGACATTTGATTTTGCAAAGAAGGGTGAAGCGCCGTATTTTGCTACTTTAGAGATAAGCTTTTATTCTTCTTTTAATTTTTGTAAGACTTTAAATTTACCATTGAAATTGAAAATGAAATGAAACTTCTTTGATGTTTCTGGTCATTTAAAATTTTATTTTATTTTGTTCTTCCTAAGCCCTTTTACTTATAAGTTTTTATAAGTTTTAGAAGTTTTTTGATGGTAAATTCTCTGTTTGGATTTCCGCCTCAGTAACACCTCTCTTTACTTAGATCTAAATTGTCTTCCATGTCTTTCATTTTCTCTTTATTTCTTTTTCTCCTCTAAATATTGGGAAATCTTTTCCAAAATTTTTTTCTACATTATTCACTTAATGTTTTGTGATGCCAGTCCTGCTTTACTGTCGTCAATATGGATTATCACTTTACCACTATGTTTTGGGTTTCTTTAACTACTTCCTTAATTCAGTCAGCTTCCTTATCATCTCTTTGTTCATTTGAGAACAAGCTATCTTTTGACAATCTGAACCTTTTCAACAGAGTGAGTGTGTTTTTGCTATATTTTTTTGGATAGCATATAGAGGTGTTCTAAATCTTTTGTCTGCCTCATCTTGAAATCTTTTTTCAGATATGTCATGTTTAGTAGGAAATATTTTTTTTCCTAAGTGTTATTGTTATCTTTTTTATAGACTCTCCAGTGGCAAATGTATATATGTATTTCTACATACTTATCTTTGAATAGGATTACTTCTAGCCTAGTACCAATGGGCAGGCTTTGTGGATTGTTCCTTGCTTCAGTCCCACTCTAATTTGATAGGAGTTTAATCTTGAAATTTGAAGTCATGTCACTTAATCTGAGATGTTGAGGAGGAAGCATTCCTCTGTATGAGTATTCTGAATTGAGTTGTATATACTTTCACTGACAACTGAATATTTTGAATAAGCTAGACTATCCGAGAGACTTTTCAGTTTTTCTTTGAACAGTGCTACATGCAGACTATGTTCATCAGTAGATGCTTCTCCCAGTACTCTTTCCTTACCCATTGTAAAGCTTTTCTGCAGAAGGATAATCTTTCTCCAAAATCTACCCCTATTTTCTTCATTGTTTGATTGGCAGGGTGTAATATGAATGGTTATAGAGAGGGAAACTGAAGAGATACAGATTATGATTCTAGCCCTGTACAGCTCAGAAGTCACTTATCGAAGTGGTGATAGAGTGGGTGGTGTCTTATGACATAGCTTAAACCAACTGGTTTCCCTATTCCACTTCTTCAAATATATAGAAGTGTGGAATAGCATTCAGTTTGGGGGCAGCATATAATAAATGGTAAGCAGCCCTAAGGTTCTGGGTCAGGACCTCAAGGCCATCCTCTTGTAGAGGTGATGTGGGGACACCATACAGGCCCCAGACCATTTACCTCTTTTTTAAACAAAAGATGTAATCATCTACCTGTTTTTTCTGCTGCACCTGAAGTGTTTGAAAGTCACTGAAATATTATTAAGTTTGAAGTTTACTCCAACTCCTTTAGAAGGCAGATAATGTGAAATGTAAGATAAGCACTGAATGACCAAAGATGTCAGGCCCATAAAGATGAGATCAGAGAGCAGAAAAGGCAGGAGAGCTGGTGTAGAGGTGTTAAGTAGATCTAAAATAAAGCCAGTATAGTTGGAGTGTAGTAGGCTGACAGAAAAATCATGTGAGACCAGAATGGAGAAAGAAGCAGGGTCCAGAAAAAAATATTTTTTAAGTGAGAGTAAAGAGTTTGTATTTAATTAAAATTGTATAAGAAGTCCCAGGAATAGGGGCTTTTAAAGTGGTGAGAATAATGAGTTAGCAACAAAGGTTGCATGTTTTGTTTCATTCATTCACCCTTTTTTTCATTCATTTATTCATATTTTCTTTCATAAACTGAATAAACACAGATTTATCAAATACCCACTAAGTTTTAGGTACTCTGATGGGGTTATATCTTAGGATTCCCAATTGTTAATATGAGAATATTTCCATTATGCCTGTAACTTCTCTACTCAACAGTACGCTTTGTGTGAGCAGGGTTTGCACTTTTATATATTTGAATCTCATGTTCCTTACAGTACCTGGCTTATGGTGGTCCTCGAATAAGATGGCAAGTAAAGATATTAATGATATTAATATTAATGATAAATAATATTACATTAGATACATTTAGAGGTCTCTGGAGTAAAGGAGGAATGTTTCTAAAAAACAGTTAAAAGATAGTCGTCATCAGTGACCAGACTTCCCTACTGGTCAGAAACCCATAATGTCTTTGCAGGACTGATCAGTCAGTTGGACACATTGAATCTTTCAATCAGGCTAAATCAGCTGCTCTTTCTATAGATAGATTTGTTGGGTCTCTGCCACATCAGATTTGGTCATGCTGACATAAAATAGTCGAGACTGGTCTCTTTAGCTGTCAACTAAAGAGTTTCTTGTATATGTTTAATGAGGTCTCATGGTTAAAGTATATACGAATTCAAAGAGAGCTCCAAGCCCTCCAGCCTACTGTGGCTTTCACAACATACACAGTCTTCTCCTAACATATATTCCCAAGATCTTCAACAGTGGAACATCTGTTTTACTTTGAGGTAGCTATGATAAGCATCTGCTTAGAGGAATGATTTGAACAAAACCAGGGCACATTTGTTTGCCATGTTATGGATTATCTAGTCTTACATTGTTTATGAATAAATCATATAGGATGGATAAACTGGTAACCACAACAGCATGTTTTATGCTAGGTTTAAAACATAAATTTATGCATTTGTAAATTTTTTTCCTGTAGAAACTAAAAAATTTATGTTTTAAATAGATGATAACATGGATTTTCATTATAGCTCAGCAGTTGGGTGCACAGATTCCAGAAATTCCTTTAGTAGATTAGAACCCAACTGGCTGATTGAGGGCCCTAGTGTTCACGACTGACATTTAATGCACTAAGTATAAGTAAGTCAAAGATAAAAATACAGTGTTGTATGAGAAAAAAGTAATACACATTCCACATTTGTATAATACTTAACATTTTATCCTTAAGACTCATTTTAAAAATAAGAAATGTAATGAAGGTTCACAAAGGTTCAGGGACTTCTTAAAGTCACACAGGCAATTAGTAACAGTCTGAATTGAAAATCACATCTTCCTATTTATATTCTACTATTCTTGGCTTACACAACAACTGCTTCATTAATAAGTTATTTTGAAACCATATTCAGGGGCTCTCAGTGACATTTAGGTATGAAGCTGAATCCATAACATTCATTTTTAATGTTTTGATTTGATGTATATAACAATTCCTAGGAAGAATCAGGCATAAGATGGAGGAGAAAGATATACAAAAGATTGGTGGTTGGGTTATTGCATTAAGGAATCTGATGTCCACTGGCCTACTGAATGACAACATTGTCTATAGAAGAGCTATTCATTGTGTTGCTTCCATCGTTAAAGAAACAATGTTTTTAATGTGTATTTTCCTGTTGTTTAACACAAACCCCACGAAAGGTAGATTTTGGTCACTCTGAGGCTACATTATTATTTGTCCCAACCTGACCATCCTAAATCATGCAAACAAATTGAAAACTAGAAATAATGAATAAACATTAAAAAAAAAACAAAAACCATGTGTCCCTTTAAGCAGAAAGAAAAAAAATGACCTGGTGAGACATTAGGGTGAGTTTGGTCTGCATTCACTCAGCGAGAGGCAAGCTGTTCTCATCTCTCATGACTTTGGCTTCTCTTTCATTTGTATTTTCCATTTCCTTTCCCTGGGCCAGATGTGTGGATTTCCTTGTTGTGCCCAGTGCTGGAGTAGACTTTTGTGGAAACTGCCAAGGCTATTTGTAATCTCCTCACTTTTCAGAGATCTCAGATGCTGAGAAGAACAAATTCTGATGTTTCACAGCCACAGGAAGAGGGGTCAAGATGTTGAGAGAAGGACAGTTGGGGTGGAGTTTTTACATGTGTTTCTCCTTCATGGAGAATCCAGGGCGGGGATCTGGTGTAGCTGAGACCAAGTTGTATTTCTGCCCTCTTTTTTCTTTGCGGCTTGGGAGAGCAGCCGTGAGGAATGCACAATTTTAGTTTGGACCATGATTTCCTCATCCTACAATGCCAGGGTTGGAGAGGCCAGGAAAGGTCATGTTGCTCAGCTTCCCATCAAAATCAATTTTTTTTAAAGATTTATTTATTTACTTTAGACAGTGAGAGAGAAAGAAAGAGAGAGAGAGAGAATGCACAAGGGGGAGGGGCAGAAGGAGAAGGAAAAAGAGAATCTCAAGGAGACTCCCCACTGAGCACAGAGCCCCACAAAGGGCTCAATCCCAGTACCCTGAGATTATGACCTGAGCCAAAACCAAGAGTCAGACACTTAACCAACTGGGCCACCCAGGTGCCCACATCCAAATCAATTTTAGATAAAGTCTGAAGGTGAGAGTAAGAGTGATTTTGTTCATACAAAAATTGATCTCTTAGAATGTAAAACTGCTTGCTGCCCTTTGACACATCTATAGCCATCCAGAATTGCTGAACATTGTAGAACTGAGGTAAGGGATGTGTCAAAGGACATTAGTTCAGCTTCTCATCTGGTGTGAAAATCCCTTGGTTGTAAGTGAAAAACAGGAGATATATTGGTGATATTGGATTGCTATGAAATCCTGATGATCTTAAAATGCTGTTTAACCCCAGGACTATAATAGGTGAATCCTGTAGTCTGCTAGTCACTGCTTCCTACAAAGTGCCAAGATAGATGTATTCCTAGAGACCGAAACAAGATGGGGTAAGACTTTAATCCTAGCCGGGGACTTGAGGAACATGCCCCAATAAAAACACCAGTATGGGCTAGTATGGATTCCACAGAAGACTCCCTTATCTTAGTCCTTGTAGACCAACTTAAGGTCTATACTAGAACAAAAGGAGGCCAAAAATCTCATCTCTCTATATCCACTCCAAATTCAAAATCAGGTTGTAAAAATCACTGTGCTGTGAGAAAATGTTCCACATACCTCATAGCAGCAGGTGAAAGCACAAAAATTAGGGTGTAATCCATTGTGTGACATGAGTACATGGGGAATGAGAAGGCAGGCGTATCTTCTGGGACCATCTTATGTAGATATATCAGAGAGAAGAAATCCCGTGAGGAGTGGGAGGAAGTGTCCCAAGGGATGTACCTTGTTACTGTGGCTGTGCAGAAGACTATGGTAGAAAGGAATCTAGAAGGACCACATTAGCTTCTATGGTCCAGTGACTCCAGCTGCTTGTACCATACTGAAGAAAAGGTTTTCTTACCTGGCCAATAATACTAATATTCCTCCTCTTTCTCCTTCAGGTAGAAGTTGAGGGGGTCAAGAAAGGGTATGAGTGTTCCTCAGAGAAAACACCCTTGCACTGCATCCCTACCATAAATAGCCATCCAGTCTCCACACTGTTCCCGATGCCATTGTTACGTAGGGGACAATAGCCAGATCCAATCCCAGCTTTATGCTTTGGGCATGGATCACACTTCTACAGTGGGATGTGTTGAGGCTATTTCCCCACTATTTTTACTTAACCCACTAAATATATTTTGTAAGAGAGCATATCTCAGCACACTGCCTCACTCTCAAGTTTTCTCATCGAGACCAAAGAGCATGCTCAGTATATGCCAGCTTCTCAGAAGAAGGAGAGGTCAGTCCCTGAGCTGGAGCTTCTCCGCTGCTATGAAAGCAATCATGGAGGACACAAGATGTAGCACCAGAGCCAGCTACTACTCAGATGTCCACTGAAAAGATACAGAAAAGATACAGCAGTTTAGAACTATGGCTAAGTAAAATGTCTACACCCTTTTGAAAGGAGAGTTGCTCTGAGGTGAGGATGTCTTCCTGTTTTACTCAAGTAGCTACTTGAAAGAAATACTCAGTTTCTTTGTGCACTGTGAAAAACTTTTGAGAAAGTTGCACGCATACCAAAAAAGCAGCATTTTAGATAGTAATTTGAAATGTTGAAACACTAAATAAAAAGTGGTGATCTGATGTACCCAATCTATTTTTCCACCTTCCCATTGTTAGACTTTTTCTCGTTCTTCACCTCTTTCTTCCCTTCTTTTTGATTTTTTAGTTGCCTGAAATATTACTCCTGCAAAAGTGAACTTGGGTAAAATTGTTTCTGTTTTGATCCCTGCTTTTAATTTATTAAGGGACACAAAAGTTAAGCTGAAGATATGAAGTTGAGTTGTTCTTCGAATTGTATTCTTAGCCATAACACCAACCTTGAACATTTTCTGCAGTTTCCTAGATGTCTGGGGATAGTCAGTCGCATTTCATTGTGTCCAAGAACCATCACGGCCCTGTCCTTAGCATTCTTGCAGGCTTCTCTTTAGTACAGACTAAGACAGTACTTGATGTCGAGCTCTCCCTGGGAAGGAACATTCAGGGTTTGGTGTTGAGATTTCAAAGTTTAATCCTTTTTCAGTTTCTTCTCTCTGCATCAGCCTATTGATCCTCAGTATTTCAGTTGATTCCATATTTGCAAATTTGCCTACCCACTAAAATCTGTCTGTAACCCCCAAATCAATACTCATGGCATGCCTTCATAGTCATTCACTGACATGCACAGAGCAACAAAAAATTTGAATCTCCCCACGGACGTGTTCCCAGCTGAGGTCAAATAAGGTCACACTCTGTCTTCCTGTTCTAATTTCACACTATAGGCAAATGTCCTTTTCATGGTCTATGGATGGCGATGCTTTTCACATTTTTCTGTTTTGGTTGGTGATTTTGAGGTTTAAAATTGCCTCCAAGGGGCGCCTGGGTGGCTCAGTTGGTTGAGCGACTGCCTTCAGCTCAGGTCATGATCCTGGACTTCCAGGATCGAGGCCCGCATCAGGCTCCCAGCTCCTTGGGGAGTCTGCTTCTCCCTCTGACCTTCTCCTCGCTCATGCTCTCTCTCACTCATTCTCTCTCAAATAAATAAATAAAATCTTAAAAAAAAAATTGCCTCCAAGTTTAGTGCTGAAGTGCTGTGCAGTGTTCCTACTTTAAGAAGCCCACTGTGGGGCACCTGGGTGGCTCAGTGGGTTAAGCCTCTGCCTTTGCCTCAGGTCATGATCCTGGGGTCCCAGGATCGAGCCCCACATCGGGCTCTCTGCTCAGTGGGGAGCCTGCTTCCTCCTCTCTCTCTCTGCCTGCCTCTCTGCCTACTGTGATCTCTGTCTGTCAAATAAATAAATAAAATCTTAACAACAACAACAAAAAAAGCCCACTGTGATATGCCTTCTGAAGGAAATACATGTGTTAGATAAGCTTTGTTCCAGTATCAACTGAAGCACTTTTTGTTGTGAGTTCAATGTTGATGAACCAATAATATATTTTAAATAGCTTTCGTTTAAACACATCACACATAAAACAAGGTTATATACTGATTGGTTGGTAAACTTTCTGTGACCAGAGGCTTTCAGGAATCCAATCCTGTATTTTCCCTAAGAGCAATGGTTTGGTACATTGCTCATTCAGTATTTGCAGAAACTTTACAGGAAGTAACAACCTTAAATATTAAGAAATGACTGTAATTGTTTAGTGGGTGTTTTCTGTAATGATAAAGATAAATCTTATAGACCCAATATGCTTACATAAGGATGTGAGCATGTGATGTACTGTGTCAGCCTCATCTCATAGTAAGGAACATGGGAGAACTCTTCCCTCGCCCAGAACTTCTCTAACAAGCCAGAGAGAGATGCATCATTTTCTGGGCCCTTTCACTTGGATCATAGCTTATTTTCTTTCATACTCCTAGTGCTTTCTAGAAGAATGGCTGTTTAATTAAAAAAAAAAAAACAAAACTTTTTGGCCCCACTGTTATGTGTACATGTGCAAACAGAGGACTCAGGGAGAGGAGCCACCCTACTCTTCAAGACAAGGGTAGGTTGTTGAATTTTATGTTATATCTTGACATCGCAATAAATCTCTGAACCTAAACCAGCCTGCATTGGATATTTAATACTGTTTTTATTTTCAGTGCTAATCAATCATAGAAGAATGTGCTGTTATTTTTTAGTTTCATGTAAACGTTTAGATGAATAAAAACAGCATATTGATAGCTTATGCACAGACAAGGTTATTGGTAATTTTGTCTAATTCTGTGTGTCGATTGATGTGGCCATTCCAGCTGCTGTGAATATGGAATAAAACTGACATGACATTTTTATTTCCTCGCAGTCATATGTGAAGATAGATGGGATATGGGGAACCTTAATCTTTGTCTCTTGGACAGGAGGAATATCAGACACAGTTTGGAAGACCCCTCAGACCAATGCACTGTTGAATCACTCATTGGAGACCCAGCTGCTGGGGGACCACATAAATCCTGATTGTGAAACTTTTTTGGCTACAGTTTCATTTTGGGGTTTTGTTTGTTTGTTTGTTTGTTTGTTGTTGTTTTAAGAGGAGGTTGTTAGTAGGCACTTTACAAAGCTATCAGAATGCATTACTGTAATTTGGCCCTTAACGCACAGACCCCAGTGAGAACATTTTCCTCAGCCTGCTAGGCCTACTAGTCCAGATGGAAACTTTGCAGCTTCCCCTCTTCTGATTGTGAATCCCAAGTGTCAAGACAGAATAGCAATAAGAAGTCAGTAAATGTGAAGGTTTTCTCAGGCCCCTACAAGAGCCTAGCCAGATGCACATTTCTTATTCCTTTTGGTAAATAGATTCAGATTTGGTATGATTCAGCGAACTAAAAAATATCCCCTGCTCAGAGCTCGTCGCTGCCTGCTAATTGCATGAAGCTTAACAGATCCTCCTCATACAACACCAAATAAGGGCTGGCTGGAAATCAAAACCGCCTTGCCAGGCACTTTGGATTTTCCAAAGGAACTGTAACGTTCCTAGAAATGTTGATTAATGGAAATGGGGAACTGTGTGGACTGGGGGTAAAGCCCCACAGAGTGATAGCCTGGTGCCAGTGTTTATTATTTTTGACTCCAGATTTGAAATATTTTCCCCTGTCCTCCCTAAAAGAACTTCCTGCATCACATGGGGCTGATGATGGGGGTGAGGTTCACTACCTCATAGAGAAATGCAAAAGGGAAGCACAGAATGTTAATAAGCCCAGGATTTTGCCCTCTGTTCTGTATTGCTCTTCCCCAAAATACAAAACCTAATTAGTGCTTCCAGAGAAGCGTTAAATGGATTTCATGCTGTTTAATAAATTCTTTACGTGCTTTGGTGCCACTGAGAATGCGTGGTTGAGTGAGGGTAGGAATCAGAAGACATGATTGCTGTTAATGCTTCTGCCAATGCTGTTCCCTTTCCAGTGAGCATCAGGGATGTGTGTCTGTTGCTTTTTCTCTTCACCCAAGTTTTCTTCCCTCTGGCTATCCTATCCTTTTCCTGAGCTTTTTCCAAAGGTTTAGCTCACAATAGTTCCAACCCTGAATAATCAGTAATTACTAGTGACTGATGTACACTGAGTACCCACTGTGTAGTGAACACAGAATGGGACATGGGAATTAGAAGTTATGATCTTTGCCACTGGGGATCTTATGCTTTTTTGATGGGGGGGGAGGGATGCTGAGGGGGACACACATATGATATCTGATTTGCAGAGAAGAGTCTTTGTTTGCATGCAAAGTCCTCCGTCATTTGTCCCTTACATACTTACTTGTCTGTGGCATGGATCTCTCAGAGACTGGTCTTTGTTGTTTTTTACATTAGTGGTTGCCACTGCTACACAGGAGAATCATCTGGAGAGCTTTAAAAAAAAATACAACAGTGTCCAAGCTGCACCCTCTGTCAGTGCTTAGAGAGCTTAAGCTGCTTCAGAATCACCTAGGTGTTAAAACACACATTGTTGGGCTCCACACCCCAAGTTTCTGAGTCAGTAGGCCCAGGACTTGAAAATGGGTATTTCCAAGAGTTATTGCTAATGCTGCTAGTCCAAAGTCACAGTTGAAGATGTATTCCCTTTATCTATGAAGTCAAAAATCTCTGTGACTTTAGCACTTTCGTAAATACTGATAATGCCATTGTGTCGCCAAGATTGAGATCCATGTTGTCCACATTCCTTACTAATGAATGCAGATTGTAGAGGCAGATTATCTTCCATGATGAATTTCTTTGTTTGTTTCCTGAGATTGGTCTTTTTCCCAACTAGACAGTTAAACTCTTGATGGAAGGAACTATCTTCTACTCTTCTTGAATCTCCCAAAACTCCTGACATAGTGTGGACACACAGAAGTATAATTTAAATGTTGTTAACCAAGCAAATATGGGAGGATAAATGGGAATAGTTGGAGGTATCACCAGCACTCTTGGTCTCTCCATTCTCCAAAATCCAATGGGAAGTTCTTTCCTCAACTTGTAGACTCATAAATGCATTGCAGGGTTCCTTTCTTCCCTCCTTCTCTTTCTTTCCATTGGGGAGGGCACATTTTAAATGTTTACTTTTAAAGAAAGCAACTGCAGAGAGTACTGTATTCACTGTCATAAAGCCTGTATTCTCATCCAAGCTATGATATTTTTACTTATTTGATCTTGGGGATATTATTTAAAAATTTCAAGCTTCCATTTATTCATTTATAAAATGGGCTTAAGAACATCTTCATGTACTTCTGAGAATTAAATGAGTTTGTGCTTAAATCATTTCTAAGCATAATACAAAACACAAAGGGCACAATAGGCCCTTTGTTTATAGATATCATGGCAAACATACCTTTTCCTAGAAAGATAGCTGAGATGCTCATAGACTGTGTTGAGCAACAAGCAGAGGTTAGCACACATAGGAGCTTCATCCCATCATCCCAGTGTGTGGTTTGGAAGTGTTTAGGCCACTCCATCGTGAACCAAGAACCCGGGGAATAGAAAATATCTTGCAACCCCATTATTAATATGGAGAAAGAAATATAAGAATGCAGGCTTTCAGGCAACACACAAGGCCTCCTGAACCAGAATCTGCATTTTTTTTCCAAGAGTCCCAAGTCCTTCATAAGTATGTTAAAGCCCCAGGAGAAAGAGGAGCCTCTTACAACTGCACTGAGAATCAAATGACCTGACTTCATATTGTTTTAGTTCCATCTACACCTCAGTTTTTCCATATGAAGAAAAAAGAGAGTACAATAAGTCCCGTTCTTCCAGTTGATAGGGGTGAGTAGTGAAAGGGTACCACCAAAAAAGGTCTAGAGCCTCAGTGGCCAGCAGTCTCTTCCTCCTTACCTATCTCCTTTTTGGCAACTTTCCCCAATGCCTAGTTCACTTCAAGCTGCTTTGGGTCTAGCAGGTATCATGTCCCAGCTGTGTCACCTCCAGTTACTGGAAGTTGAGATTCTCCCACGGATACACCATTGTCCTGGCATCCTGCACCATCTCTGCCTAAGCTGAGTGGAATGGACACTCCCCTACCTAGACTTGCCTCTAAGGCAGGGTAGGGTTCAGGAGTACGAGTGAGCAGAGGCCCTGTTTCTGGGCCACCAGGAAGGACTTCAGCCAGATAATAGCCCTCTCCAGTTACTCAGCGCATCCTGTCTTGGACAACTGGGAAAACACATAGAGAACAGTGGGGGTTGTTGAGCTCAGCCCATGTTCCCGATAGTGCATAATTAAAGAAAACACCTGTGTACCTGCTAAATCACTTCCCACTGTTCCCCTGTGCAAACGCTGTGCACAATAATCCTACAAATGCCTCATTCCTTCCACCCAACCGAGGCAGCACACAGAGCCACAATGCATAAAGCTGGCAAGTTGTTAGTTCAGGACCCCTTGCAGAATCTCTTAAGATTGATTTGTTACCAGTCCACTGGGCCCCTCCATCAGCCTGGCTGCAACTTGCCTGGCTGCAGCCTAAGGAAGGCTCATGGATGAGGAGTGGACCGTCTCTCTCCAATTGTCCTTGTTCAGTTAGTACATCTCTGTCTCCAAGGCAGGTTCATGGAAGAACCCTGGAGCTGTAGGGGCCAGAAATCCTTGGAGCACAACTGAAATACTGTAGCTGTGGGCTGGATGCTGCCCCAGGGGAAAACCGCCAACAAGAGTGAAATGAGATGTGAGTGGGACCTATGGGTTTTGTTGGAAACGCAGGAAAGGAAAATGATAGTAAATCAAAAGGCAAGGCTTTCATTCTGAAAGGGCCTCTTCCTGCTGCTGAAGTTTATGGGGTGCTTTGGTTACCACCAGGATCTTGTGGGGCCCCAGCTGCCCCAAGCAGAGGAGATAGACACCCCTTCACCAGCAGGTGGATTGGTAACAGGATTCAGTATGATGACAGGTCGGCTTTGTAATTTACTTCTTCCAGGGCAAAGCAACACTGCTTTCACTGAGAGCTTTAGAGTATTATAACGGACGAGTAAATGAGCCTAAGAGACCCCATAAAGGGAATTGCTGGATGTCAGATGGGAGGGAAGGGCTTCAAAGGAGAACTATATCCTGAAAAGAAAGGACAGCTGCATACTGACCCCACCCACATTCTACATCACTGCTTTATTTTCTTCATAGTCTTTGCCACCAACTATAGTCATCATGTTTATATGTTTACATACTCATTTATTATATATCTTCCCAAATAGACTGTGACCTCTGCTAGAGATGGACTTTTACCTAACTTGTACACAGCTGTATCTTCCAAAGCCTGGCACACAGCAGGTGCACTGTAAGTGTTCTGAATGAGGAAGTGAATTTTTATTATCTGGGGGCTATTATCCCAAGCATTTCTGGTTTGGCAACTTGCTGAGCTGGTATAAATCATCTTTATATTTTGATGAAGTTGGTAGAAGGATTGCTATCCTTTATGGGGAAGAGAAGACACAAAATAATTTAAGGCCGTTTTCTGCTTCTGCAAAGAAGCTGCATAGACCGTTTTTTCTCTCTCAGTCTTTCAAGAATTTTGCATAATGTACCTTGGGTGTCCTAGCATAAAGTTCTTAAACATTTATTAAGCATAGTATGCCTACCTTCTCCTAAGAGTGGGGGCTACAAGATGAACATCAAAATTTCCTGTGCTCAAACATTTCATAGTGTGCTAAAAAGAAATCAGCATGCAAACAGATGAGGAGTCCATTTGTGTATAAGGGCTATGATGGAGATGTGCATAAGTTACACTTAAGGGAAATATGTTGGACTTGGGAGAAGAATGGAGGAAAAGTAATAAAGCTTCCTGGAAGAAATTATGTCTATTCTGAGTCCTAAAGGAGGAAGAGGAATTGGCTCTAGGTGACAGTAGCAGGGAAAGTATTGGGAAGAGAGCCTGGCATTAGGATGATACAGAGATAAGAGAGCCTGGTGTGTTGGGAACTGCAAGAGTGTGTACAATTGAACATGTGGTGAGAGATCAGAGTGGCTTGGTCCCCAGTCACTATGCCCCCAGCAGCAAAAGACATAAGAAAATCTCTCCACAGAGGACAGGGATTCTCCAATGAGAGATGATGAGGGGAGGCTGGGTGAACTCCAGTGACAGAATGTATCCAGTGGAAACTTAATCAAGAATCATTGATTTGTGCTTACATACCTGGTGGCCTTTTCTTTTCTTTTCTTTTCTTTCTTTCTTTCTTCCTTTCTTTCTTTCTTTCTTTCTTTCTTTCTTTCTTTTTTTTTTTTTTTACCTGGTGGACTTTTCAATAGCAACTTCCCACTGTTCAAGCTCATCTGTCGGGCAGTGAAAGTAGTAGCCCTGTCTGAAATATTTATTGAGTTAGAAACTGAAATAAAATGAGGCTTCCAAATGATCCATGGGTTTCCATTACACACGTTTCCCGCATGTCTTCATTACCATAGTGGATAATGAGGTGTGAATCTTCGTGTGGCCATATACACGTGCATGCTTATGTGATCATCTCTTGGAGAACGTGTAACACAGAAAGACAAAAAGATCCAAGACACAGAGTTGCTCTTCTCTCCTCCCAGTTTCAACATGGCTTTGTGGACATGTGGACATACAGAAGAATCAAACAGCAGTAGAAAAGCCATCCCCATAGAACTGTTCCTCAGGGTCAAAGATGAGAAGATGACAGGATTGAGATAAATTTATATTTTGACAGACAAGAACTCTCAATGGCTTGTCATTCAGTGCTAGACGGTTCCCACTAACACACTTATTAGTTGATACATTTATAGCATGCAAATACTTGTTATCAGATATTACTATTTCTCACAGAGATATGTAGGGAAAAAAAAATAAGCCTTTGTCATCTTGGTGACCTTGAGCTAAGAGTCCCAGAACACAAATAACATTTACAGATGGACATCTTTTCCTGATTGCCTCTGACGTCCTAGTTTTGATTTTTGAATGTGGTTGGCAATTTTTCCTCTTGAGTAATGGACATTGTCTGTTTCCATTGTACTTCTGTGATCTCAAAAGCTCAAGTGGTCAACTCTTACGATACCAGTCCTATGATACCAAGGCTCTGAGATCACCAGGAACATTTGAGCCTCCCAAAGTAAAATATTTATAAAGAGCTGCTATAGAGGCTTTCTGGCTCCCTTGTGATGTGAGCTGATATTTTAGGACCTGAGTGTATGATTTTCTTTCTGTACATACTTTAGTGCAGTCATTGCAGCCATCATTGCTGCCTTAACTGCTGGGTATGTGCAGCAGCCAAGACACTTGGTGCAGTAGGTACAGTCAACCACCTGATAATTTGATTAACTTGACATAACTGTTTACAGTGGAGATATGATATGTCCAACCTGGGATTCCATTTTGGATGGGTCTGTTTCCCAGGACCACTTCTGAGCACTGGCATACCAGCTATTTTGATAGAGAGCCTTTAAGATCAGGATTGGTTAACCAGTGTGCTAGTTTGCTAGAGCTGCTTTAACAAATACCACAGACAGGATCACTTAAACAACAAACATTTATTTTCTTACAGTTCTGGAGGCTGGAAGTCCAAGGTCAAAGAGGCCAGAAGGGTTGGTTTCTTCTGAAGCTTTTCTCTTTGGTTTGTTGATGCTGCTTCCTTGCTCTGTGCTTATGTGATCACCTCTAGCTCTGTGTGTTTCTGTCCTAATCTTGTCTTATGAGAAGACCAGTCATATTGAATGAGGGCCTACCCAAATGAACTAATTGTACCTTAATTACCTCCTTAAAGGTGCTGTCTCTAAACACAGTCATATTGTAGTGTCTGAGGGTTAGAACTTCAACATTATCCATGGAGTAGTGTACAATTCAGCCCACAACAGACAAGTATCGAGGGGCCAAAAAGGCAAGGAGGGAACATTGAAACAACAGACATAGTAACTACAAGAAGCAGCTATCCTACCCTTAGGGCTAGAGAAACAAAAGAGAGATTAGGGTTAAAAGAACCTAGAAGTTTGGATACCGGGCCTTGTAGAACTGGGATCCAGACCTCTGAGGGACATTTCTTGGGAAATGGGAAAAAGTGGAAGAAATATGTCCTTTCCCCCTCCTTCAGCCTGCCATTCTTGCTTTAGTACCCTCGATAGGTTAAATCTATCAGGTGTCCCCTGGTAAAGGAGAAATGTAATCTGCAATTCACAGTCCCAGCATTATAGGGCAGATTGAAGGATAGATTTGGGCTGAGAAACAATAACTTAATCAATATGAATTCCTTCAGCTTCTTTTAAAAAGTCATATCTTGGTCTGTGGCCTTGCTTTTATTACTTAGCAATATACAAAAAAATCTCCAATGTCCATACTCTTCTGGACCATGAATTCTAATGACTGTATAATATAGTCCATCATAGGGGTATACCACAATTGACTTAACCAACTTCCTATTCTTACCTATTGTATCCTTTAAAATTCAGTTGCTCTTATAATCTCTTAGGTTGAATTTTTAGAAGTCCCAAAATATGAATATTTGTAAAGTATAAAATTATTTTTTCTAAGCTAACATGAAAATATGAAATATGTATGGTTCCTTCTGTTCTGGAATATAACAGGGTGAGTGTATACTGTCCTAAAATATACTGTCCTAAAACCCAGGAGAGGGTTTAAGTAGTACCCAATGAATGTGTACAATAAAAATAGGGATGTAATTATTTCAGAGTAAAACAAGGCCTTCCCTTTAAAAAAGCATTTTAAAGTGAGGAGAATGTTAATAGTAGCATTTGCCTCAGTTGGTGGAGAAACCATGTTGTTACTGATTTTAATGCACTTGCATTCTTAGCAGAACGAATTTTGTGAATTATATCCCTAAATAATACAATTTTATTTGGTGCTGTGTTTGGACAAAGGAGCAGGCAGGTTTGTATCAGTATTTATGAAGTATAGCCTTATAGGAATTACAATGGCCAGGGGACATTGCTCTAAATCTATAATGTTGGCTGTGTTTTCGATTCCATCTTCAGTTCCTGAATTTTAGTCTTTGTAATTAAAAATCCCATAAGATATTGGCCTGTGGTGATCTTATTTTCCTCCTGATTATCTGAGGTATGACATACTTAGTTCTCTGTGGAAGAAAAATCTGGATGGTTCTGAGCCAGATGCTTGAAGCCCACCTTCCTGTCAGAGACTTGGTGTACAGGTTTAGGTGCTACCTTCAGAAAACCTGAGTCCCAAGTCTTTGCTGGCTCCCTGAGGACAGTTCTGAGAAAGTCACTATCCCCTGTGCTGGTTTCCTGGTGCTGGGGTATGCTCAGTTTTATAAGACTAAATAAATTGATAAATTCAGCTGATTCAGAGCGTTTACATAATCTTTCCAATGTCAACAGTCATTTAAATTATCCTAACTTTATACTGAATCTCCAAAATCCAATTACTAGCTAATAATAATTGTCAGTTTTACTTTAAACCTTTAATGATAGGTCACAAGGGATGTGTAGCAGCAGGATTAAATCGCTGTACGCTGTAGCTGTGCCCAGCCTTAAATTACTCGCCTCTTATCTCTGGCTAACAGAGCCCCTATATGTTTTGTCACCATTTTTGCTAAATAGAATAAATGTCACCAAAATTAATTTCATCTCCCTTAAATTAGCTTCTTAGTGTGATTTCTCACTTCAGTCAAAATTTATTTCTTCAAGAATTTAATTTCCTTCTTCATCTCTTTTATTTGAGACAGCGAGACTGTTCCAGAGCAAATGTCTTTTAATCACTGGCTAGCAAGTTTTGAGGCTTGCTCTTCATTAGTAATTGCTGACCCTTTAAGGGGAGTGTTGGAGGAGATTTCTCTCTTATTTAAACTATTGTGAGCTTTTAAGTAGAGTAGCCAGGGGTCTTTCTGAACAGTCTCAGGGAAAATTCTGAACCTTACATAGATCAGGAAAGATAAAGTTACCACAAAAAAAAAAAAAAAATTATTCACATGAGGGATGATTCAGGAGGGAGTTTGTAATTAGGTAGGTTAGTTGCATTTACTACTTTTTAATCATTTTCAGGTATGGAGCTCTGATTGCAGTTATCCTTTAAGAAAGGCATATGTTTAGAAAAACTGGAGGGATTTTAAAGTTAAACTTCTTCTCATGAAACATGAGAAAAACACAGAAGGGTCACCTAACTCTGATGTGTTTGGAAGACAGGAGGTGAGCCCCCATAACAAATTTTCTTTGCTCATCAACGAAATCCCAAGACATCAAAACAGTGAGAGGAGGGATGGTTTAAAAAAAAAAAAAGAAAAAAGGAAAGAGATGGAGAGATCCACTTCTAGAAATGCACTTTGGGGAGTTCTGTGATCTTCTCCCCAGTGAAACAAGTGTAAATGGTGAAGCTTGTGGAAAAAAACAAATATAACGAAACAAAACAACAACAAAAAAATAAGCATTTAATGTCTCCAGATTTTTATCTTAGGGAAATACAGCAAATAAAGAAGGATTTATGTTAAAAGGTCCACTAAACTCCAAAGGAACAATGAGATTCTATGGCCCTTGAACAATGTGAATCCCTTTCCTCTCCCCCCTTTCCGCCCCAGTTTGATTTGATGGAAGCTCCATCTAGGGCAGATGTGGGCAAGAAGATGGTTCTCCCCTTCCTTTCAGCTCCCAATTGAGGGATCAGGGATCTTACCAAGAAAGGCAGGTGGCCCACATTTTTTTTTTTTAAATTCCCTACAATTCCAGGTTGTAGAGCTAAATTCTGGTGAGTGCATAACTTTGGGGATTTCTTTCTCTACCCAACCCCCACTCAGAAGGTAAGGCTCTCCCCCAAGTGAAGCAAGCTGAGAATACAGGGGCCTTGATCACTCTTGCTCCAGTTGGATTGTAGGGTGGAGGTTCCACACTGGGAGAGGCAAGCTGAGAAGACCAGAGCCTACCATTTTCTTTCCAGAAGCAGGAGCAGTGGCTTATAGACTTTTTTTTCCCAGGGAGAGAGGCAGTCCATAAGAACAGAAAGTTCTGAAATTTTCTCCAAAGGAACTGACTATGTTTGAAACAGAATGTGGGGAAGTTTAAGGTTAGCCGCACTTGCATAAATAGTGGAGATTCTGATTTTAAGCAATTATGAACAGGCTAATAACTATGACAGCAAAAAGGTAAACAAGAGGCCAGTACATTTCCTAGAGAGAGCCATGGGAAAGAGAGAGCTGACAGCTCCCCGGGTTCACAACAATCTTTAATGACTAGCCTAAAAACTATCCATGCCCACACAATTCAGTAGCACTAATTACATTTACATTATTGTAAAACTACCACCACTATCTTTGTTGAAAACTTGTTCATCCTCCCAAGAAGAAAAACTGTAACCATTAAGCAATAACTTCTCATTTCCCCTTCCCGTTTCTATGGGCAGAGATTAACAAGTAACTTCTCATCAGAATA
This sequence comes from Lontra canadensis, assembly GCF_010015895.1. Classification (NCBI taxonomy): domain Eukaryota; kingdom Metazoa; phylum Chordata; class Mammalia; order Carnivora; family Mustelidae; genus Lontra; species Lontra canadensis. The sequence continues at coordinate 39,745,797 of NW_022630997.1, read as the reverse complement.
ATGGAGGCCAAAAGACAGTAGGATATCATATTCTAAGTGCTGAAAGAAAATAGTTGTTAGACAAGAATCTTATATCCAGCCAAACTGTCTTACAGATATGAAAATGAAATAAAAATATTCACATTCAAAAGCTGAGATGTTTCATTGCTAATGGACATGACCTATAAAAAATACTAAGTGAAATTCTTCAGGCTGAAAGCAAGGACCCAGACATTAATTCACAACCACATTAAAAAACAAAGAACACCAGCAAAGATAATTATAAAATAATAAAAGATAATATAAATACGTATTTCTTCTCCCTTATTCTGTTAACTGACTTTAAAAAGCAAGATATAAAAACAATATAGGAAAATCAATTATATTTCTATATACATGCAGTGAATAATCTGAAGGTTAAGGAAATAATCATGCTTATAATAGCATGGATAGGAGGATGGCATTACTCCCCCAAATTAATCTTACAGATTCAATAAAATTGACTTTCTTTCCAATTTCAAAACTTACACAAAGCAATGTAAGGTAGGGCAGAGGAGATTAGTTAGGGGTTATAGTAACCAAGAAGACTCCTCTCACAAGGACCAGCTTAGTGGACTCCATGAGCAGAAGACCCAATGCTTGCTTTAATTCTCTCCTGTTACCATCTTGAAATTCTTAATAAGTGTCAAACAAGGAAGGAGTCATGCATTTTCATTATGCACTGGGTGCCACAAATTATGTAACCATTTCTGATACCACAGATAGTAAGAATGGGCTGGGGCTTCTTCAGCAGTGCACAGGAATGAACAGCACCCTGTCTATAGTGTCCTGATGAGAAACATTGATTGCTAAGGAAAGGTTGAACTCTGAAGTACTGTAATTTTTAACTAGCCTAGTAGAAACTATTCTGAAACCTTCAAGAATGGTACCTGTTCTTCAAGAGAGTTGTTTTATCTCATGTACTTAACAAAAAAGTGTAAGAGGTCCACGACATTTTGGAGGTTTTGTGCCTTATTTTGTTTCCTGAGACTGGTAATACACCTTATGTGAGCCATATTTGCCTTAACCTTGCTTCTGTTCTTCTAACTGGTCTCTGAGATTTCGATGAATACAGCCTCAACTTATGTCATTTCTATTAGTAGATTCCTTAAGAAATTTCCAACTCAGTAGGCTCCATTGGAAAAAACACTTATGATTTCCAGAGACTCTCTGATGAAAAATAATATTCTGAGCTAATCACTTTACTTAACATTATTTCATCTCATTTTCCCATCAGTCTTTTCAGTTCATTATGATTATCCTAAATTTACACATGAGGAAGCTGAATCTCAGAGAAGTTAACAGAGAAAGATTAGAAGGAAATAGTATCTTCCCTTTGATTTCTAAACTGCTGTTAGATAAAATCTGAAATCCATAGGTAGTTCTTTCCTTCACTGACTTTTTCCCCCCAAACATAATAGGTCTTATTAGGAGAATTAGTGTTGGAATCTACTGATACATGATATTGCTGTACACTTACTCTATTATAAAACCATATGGTGGTGTTATTTTCATGTTGCACCAAGATTTATTATATACCCAGGTTGAGTATTTAATACTCTATATGAGACAAAAATACGGAATTGGGAAGTGAAATATTCAATTATTTCTAGAGTCATAGAATGTTAGAGTTGGGGGGAAAAAAGAGATTGTTAGATTTGGAAGAATTTTTTTTTAAAGATTTTATTATTTATTTTTGAGTGAGCAGGGAGAGAAGCAGAAGGAGAGGGGTAAGCAGAGTCCACACTGCGCACCGACCCTGACAAGGAGCTTGGTCTAGTGACCTTGAGAACATGACCTGGGCCGAAATCAAGAACCAGTCACTTAACTGACTGAGTCACTCAGGCACCTCAAGAGCTGGAAGAAGTCTTAAAGGACTCCTCTGCCAGCCTACACATTTAACGCATGTTGTAACTGAGATCTAGATATTTTTAATATCTTACCTATGTTCACATAACACATGATGTTAATGACAAAGACAGAAATATAATTGGTGAATTAAAGTAAATTTTAGGTTTACCAGTCTTTTCACATATTACCTTATCTCTCTTTTGATCAGCTTTATCTACGTGAAGTAAAACAACCAGTTTGATAGTTCAATATATTTCTTTTTAAATAGGAATAACTTATAAGAGATTTAGACAGCCCCTGGATATTCACTATGTGTGAATTATAGGCTTTTAAGGTTTCTTTAACTCAACATAGAATTGTCCTCCTTGAACGGGACTTCAACTTACATAGCAGAAACCAGTGATAAATACTTTCTTGACAAGTTCAAAGGATAAGGTACAAACAATTCATGTATTGTGATGAACAAGAAATTCTATCATTGGGGCAGTGACTCAATGGTAGAAATGACAGAGATGAAATTGAAAAAATGAAGCATTTAAAAAGATGAGAGGAAGTATTCTAATTTATATTTCTGGAGCACTTAGACTTCATAAAGCCTTATTTGTAGCTTATTGTTCTCTACTTTGGGGATCCATCAAGATGTAAAACTGGGAGTTAATAAATTAATGTGGATCATGAGGACTTGATATCTTTTTTATATCTTCTTGATATCTACCTTCTTTCTACAACTCTATTGATAATTACACCACAGAGTCAAAACTTGTTGGTGTTTTCTTTATTCCATTATATACTTTTTTTTTTCTTTTTCTTTACAGGATAGTTTTCTGACCCTGTGTTTGATTCCAGGACAACCCTGATAAGGTCAGCCTTAGGGATTCCTTCCTAAGCTTCAACAAAGGACCTGAAATGACTTTTCTTTGCCTGATTCCTCTGATGAGCACATTTATGACACAGATGAAGACTGGCTTTTGTTCCTCCCAGTTTGTTGAGATATAATTGACATATAACATTATATTCGTATAAGATATATAACAAAATGACTTGATATATGAATATATTGTGAAATGATTACCACAATAAGTTTAGTTAGCATCTATCACCTCATATGGTTACATTTTTTTCTTATGATTAGAACTGTTAGGTTCTACTCTTTTAGCAACTTTAAAAAATACAATACAGTATTTTTAACTGCAGTCACTATGCTGTATGTGACATTCCCAGACTTGTTTATCTTATAACTGGAAGTTTCTACCTTATGACCACCTTTACTCATTTTGCATCCCACCCCTACTACTACTGGCAACCACCAATTTGTTCTGTTACTACTAGGTTTGTTTTGTTTTCTTCGACTTCACACATAAGTCCGATCACACAGTATTTATCTTTTTCTGTGACTTATTTCACTCAGCATAACGCCCTCAGGTTCCATCAATGTTGTTGCAAATGGTGGGATTTCCTTTTTTGTTATAACTGAATAATATTTCAGTGTGTGTATGTTTATTACATTTTCTTGATCCATTCATTTCTCAGTAGACACTTAGATTGTCTCTAAGTCTTGGTTATTGTAAATAATGCTATAGGGATCATGGGGTACAGATATCTCTTCAACATAGTGATTTTGTTTCCTCTGTTTATTGACCCAGAAATGGGATTTCTGATCATATGGTAGTTCCATTTTTAATTTTTTAAGGAACCTTCATGCTATTTTCCATAATGGCCGTATCAATCTATATTTCCCACCAGGATTGAATAAGGATATCCTTTTCTCCATATCCTCACCAACATTTGTTATCTCTTGTCCTTTTGGTGATTGCCATTTTAACAGGTGTGACATGATATTTCATTGTGCTTATAATTTGCCTTTCCCTGACAAGTAGTGATATTGAACATCTTTTCATATATTCATTGGCTATTTGTATATCTTTGGAAAAATGTCTATTTGATTCCTTTCCCCAGGTTTAATCTGATTATTAAATCTATTATAAATCTATTAATCTATTATTGTTATTGATTTATATGAATTCCTTATATTTATTAGATATTAACCCCTTTCAGATATAGGATTTGCAAATATATTCTGCCATTCCATAGGGTTGCCTTTTCATTTTGTTAATTGATTCCTTTGTTGAGCAGAGACTTTCCAGCGTAACATAGTTCCACTTATTTATTTTTTTCTTTGTTGCTTGTGCTTTGGTGTCATATCAAAAACCTAAGATCTACGTCAAGACACTTTTCCTTTTGTTTTCTTTCTCTCTCTCTTTCTTTCTTCTCCTCCTCCCCCTCCTCCTCCTCCCCCTCCTCCTCCTCCC
>NW_022630997.1:39715072-39741219 GCF_010015895.1 Lontra canadensis | reverse complement strand
TCTTCTTCTTCTTCTTCTTCTTCTTCTTCTTCTTCTTCTTCTTCTTTCTTCTTCTTCTTTTTTGATGTTCAGGCCTTTTTTTGATGTGATCCTGAAAATGACACTTTACACATTATGTGCCAAAATGTTTTTTAACATTTTTCCTGTACATACCTAATATGATTGTCTCCATTCGGCATCTCATTTTGTTTTTGTTTTTGTTTTTGTTTTTAATTATTTTTTTAACATATAATGTATTATTTGTCCCAGGGGTATAGGTCTATGAATCATCAGGCTTACACACTTCACAGCACTCGCGGTATCACATACCCTCCCCAATGTCCATAATGCAACCACCCTCTCCATACCCCCCTCTGCCCAGCAAGTCTTAGTTTGTTTCCTGAGATTAAGAGTCTCTTATGGTTTGTCTCCCTTCTGTTCCCATCTTATTTCATTTTTCCATTCCCTACCCACCAAACTTCCACTCTGCCTCTCAAATTCCTAATATCAGGGAGATCATATAATAATTGTCTTTCTCTGATTGACTTATTTCACTTACCATAATACCCTCTAGTTCCATCCATGTCATTGCAATTGGCAAGATTTCATTTCTTTTGATGCCTACATAGTATTCCATTGCATATATATATACCACATCTTCTTTATCCATTAATCTGTTGATAGACATCTAGGTTCCTTCCATAGTGTAGCTAACGTAGACATTGCTACTATAAACATTTGGGTGCACGTGCCCCTTTGGATCACTACATTCATATCTTTAGGGTAAATACCCAGTAGTGCGATTGCTGGGTTGTAGGGTAGCTCTATTTTCAACTTTTTGAGGAACCTTCATGCTGTTTTCCAGAGTGGCTGCACCAGCTTGCATTCCTACCAACAGTGTAGAAGGCTTCCTCTTTCTCCACATCCTCTCCAACATCTTTTGTTTCCTGACGTGTTAATTTTAGCTATTCTGACTGGTGTGAGTTGATATCTCATTGTGGTTTGATTTGTATTTCCCTGATGCTGAATGTTGTGGAGCACTTTTTCATGTGTCTGTTTGCCATCTGGTTGTCTTCTTTTCAGAAATGTCTATTCATGTCCTCTGCCCCATTTCTTGATTGGATTATTTGTTCTTTGGGTGTTGAGTTTGATAAGTTCTTTATAAATTTTGGATACTAGCCCTTTTTCTGATATGTCATTTGAGAATATCTTCTCCCATTCTTTCAGTTATCTTTCAGTTTTGTTGACTGTTTCTTTTGCTATGCAAAAGCTTTTGATCTTGATGAAGTCCCAATAGTTCCTTTTTGCCCTTGCTTCCCTTGCCCTTGGCGATGTTTCTAGGAAGAAGTTGCTGCAGCTGAGGTCGAAGAGGTTGCTGCCTGTGTTCTCCGCAAGGATTCTTATAGATTCCTGTCTCACATTGAGGTCTTTCATTCATTTTGAGTCTATTTTTGTGTGTGGTGTAAGGAAATGGTCCAGTTTCATTCTTCTACATGTGGCTGTCCAATTCTCCCAACACCATTTGTTGAAGAGACTGTCTTTTCCACTGGCTATTCTTCCCTGCTTTGTCAAAGATTAGTTGACCATAGACTTGAGGGTCTATTTCTGGGCTCTCTATTCTGTTCCATTGAGCAATATGTCTGTTTTTGTGCCAGTAGCATACTGTCTTGATGATGACAGCTTTATAATAGAACTTGAGGTCTGGAACTGTGATGCCACCAACTTTGGCTTTCTTTTTCAACATTATTCTGGCTATTCGGGGTCTTTTCTGGTTCCATATAAATTTTAGGATTATTTGTTCCATTTCTTTGAAAAAAATTGATAGCATTTTGATAGAGATTGAATTAAATGTGTATATTGCTCTAGGTAGCATAGACATTTTCATATTTGCTCTTCCAACCCATGAGCATGGAACATTTTCCCATTTCTTTGTGTCTTTCTCAATTTCTTTCATGAGTACTTTATAGTTTTCTGAGTATAGATTCTTTGCCTCTTTGGATAGGTTTATTCCTAGGTATCTTATGGTTTTGGGTGCAATTATAAATGGGATCAACACCTTAATTTCTCTTTATTCTATCTTGCTGTTGATGTATAGAAATACAACTGATTTCTGGGCATTGATTTTATATCCTGATGCTTTACTGAATTCCTGTATGAGTTCTAGCAGTTTTGAAGTGGGGTCTTTTGGATTTTCCACATAAAGTATCAGATAATCTGCAAAGAGTGAGAGTTTGACTTCTTTGATGATTCAGATGCCTTTTATTTCTTTTTTGTTGTCATATTTCTGGGGCTAGGACTTCTAGTACTATGTTGAATAGCAGTGGTCATAGTTGACAGCCCTGCCATGTTCCTAACCTTAGAGGAAAAGCTCCTAGTTTTTCCCCATTGAGAATGATATTCACTGTGGGTTTTTCATAAATGGCTTTGATGATATTGAGGTATGTACTATCTATCCCTACACTTTGAAGAGTTTTGATCAAGAAAGGATGTTTTATTTTGTCAAATGCCTTTTCAGCATCTATTGAGAGTATCAGATGGTTCTTGTTCTTTCCTTTATTAATGTATTGTATCACATTGATTTGCAGATGTTGAACCAAACTTGCAGCGCAGGAATAAATCCCTCTTGGTCATGGTGAATAATCCTTTTAATGTACAGTTGGATTCTATTGGCTAGTATTTTGGTGAGAATTTTGGCATCTCTGTTCATCAGAGATATTGGTCTGCAGTTCTCCTTTTGGTGGGGTCCTTGCCTGGTTTTGGGATCAAGGTAATGCTGGCCTCATAAAATGAGTTTGGAAGTTCTCCTTCCACTTCTATTTTTTGGAACAGTTTCAGGAGAATAGGTATTAATTCTTTTTTTAAAGTTTTGTAGAATTCCCCTGGGAAGCCGTCTGGCCCTGGGCTCTTGTTTGTTGGGAGGTTTTTGATGACTGCTTGAATCTCCTTACTGGTTATGGACCTGTTCAGGTTTTCTATTTCTTCCTGGTTCAGTTGTGGTAGTTTATATGTCTCTAGGAATGCATCCATTTCTCCCAGATTGTCAAGTTTGCTGGTGTATAGTTGCTCGTAATATGTTCTTATAATTATTTGTATTTCTTTGGTATTGGTTGTGATCTCTCTTCTTTCATTCATGATTCTATTAATTTGGGTCCTTTCTCTTTTCTTTTTGATAAGTCTGGCCAGGGGTTTATTGATCTTATTAATTCTTTCAAAGAACCAGCTCCTAGTTTTGTTGATTTGTTCTACTGTTCTTTTGGTTTCTATTTCATTGATTTCTACTCTGATCTCTATTACTTCTCTTCTTCTGCTGGGTTTAGGCTTTCTTTGCTCTTCTTTCTCTAGCTCCTTTAGGTGTAGGGTTAGGTTGTGTACTTGAGATATTTCTTGATTCTTAAGAAAGGCTTGTATTGCTGCATACTTTCGTCTTAGAACCACCTTTGCTGTGTCCCACAGATTTTGAACAGTTGTGTTTTCATTTTCATTTGTTTCCATGAATTTTTTAAAATTCTTCTTTAATTTCCTGGTTGACCCATTCATTCTTTAGTAGGATGCTCTTTAGCCTCCATTACTTGAGTTCTTTCCAACTTTCCTCTTGTGATTGAGTTCTAGCTTCAGAGCATTTTGGTCTGAAAATATGCAGGGAAGGATTCCAATCTTTTGGTACCAGTTGAGACCTGATTTGTGACCCAGGATGTGATCTATTCTGGAGAATGTTCCATGTGCACTAGAGAAGAATGTATATTCTGTTGCTTTAGGATGGAATGTTCTGAATATATCTGTAATGTCCATCTGGTCCAGTGTGTCATTTAAGGCCTTTATTTCCTTGTTGATCTTTTGCTTGGATGATCTGTCCATGTCAGTGAGGGGCGTGTTAAAATCCCCAACTATTATTATATTATTGTTGATGTGTTTCTTTGATTTTGTTATTAATTGGTTTATATAGTTGGCTACTCCCATGTTGGGGCATAGATATTTAAAATTGTTAGATCTTCTTGTTGGACAGACCCTTTGAGTATGATATAGTGTCCTTCCTCATTTCTTTTTATAGTCTTTGTCTTAAAATCTAATTTATCTGATATAAGAATTGCCACCCCAGCTTTTTTTTGATGTCCATTAGCATGGTAAATTGTTTTCCACCCCCTCACTTTAAATCTGGAGGTGTCTTTGGGTCTAAAATGAGTTTCTTGTAGAGAGGATATTGATGGGTTTTGTTTTTTTTATCCATTCTGATACCCTTTGTCTTTTGATTGGGAAATTTATCCCATTTACATTCAGGGAGAGAGCACAAACGAGGAAGCAGCAGGCAGAGGGAGAAGCAGGTTCCCCACTGAGCAGGGATCCCAATGTGGGACTTGATCCAAGGACAACGGGATCATGACCTGAGCAGAAGGCAGATGCTTAACTGACGGAGCTACCCAGGCATCCTGTCTTTATAAAAGTTTTTAATTAAAACATTTCAGAGATATTATAAACTCATTTATAAAAATTGGAAAAGAAAAAAATGGGAAAAGGCCATACTTGACTATTAGATACAATTGCTGTAATTCAATGTATATTTTTTTTGTCCTCTTCCCTCACCCCAAAACATTAAGCATTAACTTATAAACTGTATTTTTCACATACTCATATGTATTGCTTTTTCACTCAAATATATCACAGTTTTTTGTAAAAAAAAAAAAAAAGGGTAACTTGAGTGAAATGACTTTAGTGCCATTGTATTGCCTGTAAGGTGACTATTACTGTATATTGTCTCTGTTCCTTTCTGGTCTACTACATTTAGGCTCTCTCTTTGCTTAGAGCACCCCTTTCAATATTTCTTGTAGGGCTGGTTTGGCATTTACAATCTTTTAGTTTTTGTTTGTCCTGGAAGATTTTTATCTCTCCTTCTATTTTCAATGATAGCCTAGCTGGATATAATATTCTTGGCTGCACATTTTTCTCATTTAGTGCTCTGAATATATCATGGCAGTTCTTTCTGGCCTGCCAGGTCTCTGTGGATAAGTCCGCTGCCAATCTAATATTTTTACCATTGTATGTTACAGACTTCTTGTTCCGGGCTGCTTCCAGGATTTTGTCTTTGTCAACAAGTCTTGTAAATTTCACTATTAGATGATTGGGTTGGACCTATTTTTATTGATTTTGAGGGGGATTCTTTGTTCCTCCTGGATTTTGATGCTTGTTCCCTCTGCCATATTAGGGAAATTCTCTACAATAATTCACTCCAATATATCTTCCGCCCTTCTCTCTCTTTCTTCTTTTGAGATCCCAGTTATTCTAATATTGTTTCATCTTATGGCATCAATTATCTCTCAAATTCTCCCCTCATGGTCCAGTAGTTGTCTGTCTCTCTTTTGCTCAGCTTCTTTATTCTCCATCATTTGATCTTCTATATCACTAATTCTCTCTTCTGCCTCATTTATCCTAGCTATAAGAGCCTCCATTTTTTATTGCACCTCATTAATAGCTTTTTTTTTTTATTTCAGCTTGGTTAGATTTTAGTTTTTTTATTCCTCCAGAAAGGGCTTTTATTTCTCCAGACAGGTTTCTCTAATATCTTCCATGCCTTTTTTTGAGCCCAGCTAGCACCTTGAGAATTTTCATTCTGAACTCTAGATCTGACATATTAACAATGTCTGTATTGATTAGGTCCCTAGCCTTGGTACCACCTCTTGTTCTTTTTTCTGTGTGAGTTTTTCCACCTTGTCATTTTATCCAGATAAGAATATATGAAGGAGAGAATAAAATACTAATATGGTGGTAAAGACCCCAGAAAAGCGTACACTAACCAAATCAGAAGAGACCCCAAATCAGGGGAATAGAAGGGGTAAAAGGAAGTTCAAAAAAAATTTTTAAATATTAAATTAATATATATATATGTACTAGACTGGTGAATAGAACAGAGCCACCTATTTAATTTTGGGTGTATTTTGGTCTCTTATAAAAAATTACCTCCCAAAATTTTTTAAAGAAAGAAAAACTTATACATGTATAAAAATAAGGGTAAACACGATGAAGGAATAGAATATGACTGTAGGATGAATATTTTTAAAAAATTCTAAAAAAGGAACTGATAATATAAGTTGTTGGAAAAAGAAAGAAAAGAAAGTGGAGAGAATTTGCTCAGGCTGGAGACTAGAACAAAGCCCTGTGCTAGATTTAGGGTATATTTTGGTCTATTAGAAGAAATTGTATCCCAAAATTCTTTAAAAGAAAAAATTCTATATGTATACAAAAAATAAGGTTAGATACAATGAAGGGATAAAATATGACTATAAGAATGAAGGTTTAAAAATATTTTCTTTTTTAGAATGCATTATTAAGATAAACTAGTTAAAAACATTGAAAGAGGAAAGAGGAAAAGTTAAAAAAATAGAATAAGAAAAATTTTAAATTAAAATAATTAACTTTGCAAGACTAAAGGATCATGGGGAAAAAGCCATGAAGTCTATGTATTGCTTTCCCTTAGCTCTGGAGTCTGCTGTTCTCCTTGATTGGTGAGCTTGGTCTTGGCTGGATATTCTTGCTGATCTTCTGGGGGAGGAATTGCACAGCCCTTGCCAGGGATCAGGCTGAGTAATCTGCTTGAATTCCCTCTTGGAGCTTTTGCTCCCTGAATGCTTTCCACAGATCTCTGGAGTACAGGAATGAAAATGGTGGCCTCCCAATCTCTGGCTTCGAGGAGCTGAGAGCTTCAGGCCCCACTCTTCAGTGCACCCTCAGAGATAAGCAGTCAATCACTCCGTCTCCCTGGTCCCTGGCAGTGCTCCATGCACCTGGCCTGTGACTGAGCATTGCTATCTCTGGTGCTCAGCCCCGTTTGGAGTCTCCAAACCTAGCAGATTCCTCTTGCATTGTTCCTCCCAGAGAAGGAAGGTGAGTCTCCCCGGATCTGCCACTTGTGGGGTCCCCACTCAAAGAACAGTGGTCCAACTGTGCCTTGGATCATGGTTTAAGGTAACGTTGATCTGAAAGCTCACTGTTCAGCTCTGTCTCTATAGTCAGCTTTCCTGCTCCAATACCTGAGAGCTCTGCCACACTGAGACACCCCTGATCCTTCTGTGACCTTGCGGGACCTGAGGCCACACTGTTCCTGTGAGGGTTCCACCCCCGCTCAGCCTCTGGAGTGAAGTCCCTCAGTGGATCAGACTTCTAACAGTTCTGTTTTTGGGCTCCAATGCTCCACTGCTTGCTGGGAGCTGGCCCATCCCCCCGGGGTCTCTCTTCTTATCGCTTCGGATTCACTTCTCCACATGTCCCACCTTTCAGAAAGTGGCTGGTTTTCTGTTCCTAGAATTTCTGCTCTTCTCTTCTATCTTCTGTTGAGTTTGTAGGTGTTCAGAATGGTTTGATGACTAGCTGAACTCCTGGGACCTGATGTCATATCAGTCTGCTACTTCTTCACCATCTTACCTCTCTAATATGTCATTTTGTTTTCTTCTAGGAGTTCTATGGTTTCAAATCTTACATTTAAGTCTTTAATTCATTTCAAGTTAATTTTCATAAGTGGTGTAAGGCAGGGGTCCAATTTCATTATTATTCAAATGGGTATCCAGGTTTCTCAACACCATTTATTGAGGAGACTGACCTTTCCCAATTGAGTATTTTTGGCTTTTTTATCAAATATTAGTTGACCATATATGCAGGGGTTTATTTCTGGGCTCTCAATTCTGGTTCATAGGTATGTAAATCTGTTTTCATGTCCATACCAGTACAGAATATAGATAGTATGGGTATTTTATAATGGAATATTCAGGATTACTCTTATTTATACCCTGTGATATTATTTTCATTTATTTCACTTGTTTATATGCTATAATCACCAAATAGTGTTACTATCATTATTTTAAAGACATAGTCACCTTTTAGATCAATTAAGAATAAACATTATTTTACCTTTATTTATTCTCCTGCACTCTTCCTTTCTTCATATAGGTCTAAATTCATGACATGTGTCATTTTCTTTGTCCTGGAAGAACATTCAAACATTTCTCACAGATTAGGGTTACTGGCAATAAGTTATCTCACATTTGTTGGTCTAAGAAACTTTTTCTCTCTCGTCTTTCACTAAATGTAGAAATCTATTTTAAATATATTCTATTCTCTTCTTTCTTGTATGATTTCTGACAAGAAATCCATTTTAATTCTTATCCTTGTTCTTCCATAGGAGCTTTTTATGTCTGCATCTATTGGAAGTTTGGGGGCTGCTATAGCTCCCAGGTTTGAATATATACAAGGCAAAAACAGAAAAAATAATACATATATATATATATATATATATATATATATATACACACACACACACACAAACAGGGAGCTCACCCCTATGCTATCCTTTGAGTACTGAGATCCTCACTCCCTTTTGCTGTGGTCTCCCTTCAGAATCTTCTGATAGGTTCTTTTTTTTTGTTTTACTCCAGGGTTTTTATTAACAATTATGGAAGAAAGATTGAAGTGTACTTATTCCACCTTGTTTGGAACCAGAAGTGGTATTTTTAATATTATGTACATGAAACTATGATTCTTATTTAAATTCTCTGGGCTATGATTATTTATATTTTTTAAGCAGGCAGGCAATTCACTTAGGTTCACACTGCAAGGTTCTGTCCTACCTTCCGTGAATGGTGGTTCCAATGTCAATTATTTCTATAGCCTTTGCCGTGCTCTCTGAGGCTTCTCAGTATATGATCAGCCAGGGTTTTTCCAGGACCTGGGCCATTTTTATCATAATTATTCTTCAAAGCCTTGCTGTGTTTGGTTTGTTTTTGTTTGTTCTTTAGTTTGTTCTGCACATACACAGCTCAAGGTTGATTTTGCAACTTGTACACAGATTTAGGGGATTCCCTTATTCAGGTCTCTTAGATTCCTCCAACGTTTTATGATTCCCAGGAACCCCTTTTCTTTGTTCCTTTTGCTAGAAAATCAGGCTACTTGCACGTCACACATTTTATGTGACTGGACTATTTGGGGAAAGATTCAGTGAGAGAAAAGAAAAAGAAATGGGGATTCCCTCTGCATTCTTTGGACAATAGAAGCTACTTTTTGCAATCACTTTGGCTAGGGAGACAGATCTTCTCTCAAGGTTCTAGGTGATAATATTGCTGCCACAGTCATGACTGCCAGGACAGATCAGGTCCATGAATTACCTTGGCCTTGGAAGGAGGTTGGGAGGAAAAAGAGAAAGGGAAATGCGGATTCTTCTGACACTCTCTAGTTAGTATAAGCTCCATGATATCAGTTTAACTACTTCTGTTTGGATAGCTAATGAAGTTGGATATTTTAATAAAGTCCAGCTTGCTTGCTAAGATGGAACATTTTCTTCCTTAGGCAATAATAACATGGGGCATAATAATTATCAAAGTAGGATTTATAGTTCAGCTGCATCAAGTCCCCCAGTAAAAGATGTTACATGTGTGCAGCATTGGCCTCTTTAATCTTGATTTCTAGATTTGTATCATCTATGCATATAATGCATCCTGAGGATATTAAAGATTGAAAACACTACTTATAAGTGATAGTGGATCAGTGAGACATCAAAGATAAATAAATTAGTAGATTCCTATAATATTGTAAGCAAATGATATCAGGGTCTTGAAGTTAGGCCAAAGCCATAGAAAATATGGGGGAAATAGGAGAGATATTTCAGAGGTAATATTAAGGGCATTTGGAAGTGCCTGGCAGATGAAGGATTCTTCCTTGGAAGATAAAGGAATATATTAAAAGATGGAGGAAAGATTTTGAATGTGTGTGAGGAGGATACCATAACAAGAGAGGAGAATGCCAAAGTTAAGTGTAGGATATAGAGTGACACTGGATTTGAATATGGAGATTTGGGACACCTCTGGCATATTTGTGTCAAGCTCTTGAGAATCTATTATGTTTGAGGTAGGGTGGGTATAAGACACATCCAATAATTTACCATCTGTTAGTGGGGATAAGAAGTGGGGAAAATTAACAAAACTAACATTTGTTGAGCTCTTTCTATATGCCGTAACCCTATAAAGTAGGTATTATTATAGTCTATCTTTTCAAATTTACCTTTTCAAAGCAAACTTATGCATCAAGTCTTTTTATCCTATTCCATTGATCTATGTGTCTGTTTTTGTGTCAGTGACATACTGTTTGATCACTATAGCTTTCTATTTCTTGATTTCTATATCTTGAAATCTGGAATTGTGACACCTCCAGCTTTGTTTTTTTTTCTCAGGATTGCTGGATCTTTTGTAGTTCCATATACATTTCAGGATTATTTATTCTGGTTCTGTGAAAAATGCTGTTGGTATTTTGACAGGAATTGCATTGAATCTGTAGATTGCTTTGGGTAGTATGGACATTTTGACAACATCTCCCAATCTGTGAGCATGGTATATCTTTCCATTTCTGTTGTCTTCAATTTCTTTCATCAATGTCTTATGGTTACCAAATTCTAGGTCTTTTATCTCCTTGATTAAATTTATTCCTAGATATTTTATTCTTTTTGATACAGTTATAAATGGAATTGTTTCCTTAATTTCACTTTTGCTCCATCCTTATTAGCCTATAGAAATGCAATAGATCTCAATATGTTAATTTCGTATCCTACAATTTCATTGAACTTGTTGATCACCTTTATTAGTTTTTTGGTAGAGTCTTAGGGTTCTTATATGTAGTATCACATCATCTGCAAATAGTGACTGTTTTATTTCTTCCTTAACAATATAGTTACCTTTTATTTGCTTTGTGCTATGCTATTGTTTAATTTAAACTTCTGATTGTTGCTTTATACATAAGTTCAGTTGATTTTTGTATATTGATCCCACTATCTACATAAACTCATTTTTTATAGTTCTAATAGATTTTATTTTGTACATTCTGTGTGATTTTCCTTATAGATGATCATGTCTTCTGCAAATAAAATCAGTTTACCTTTTTTTTCTTTTCCTTTAATTTTTATGAGGTCCAATATATCAATTTTTCCTCTTTGGAATTATGCTTTTCCTTTATATTGTTTCATTGATCAATCTCTCTCCCTCAATACCATACTATCTTGATTACTATGCTTATATAATAAAACTTGACATTGAGAAGAGTTATTCCTCCCCTTTTATGAAAAATAAATTACTTTGGCAATATTAGCTCATTTGTCTTTCAAAATAAGTATCAGAATAAGTTGTCTTGTCTACAGAGATTCTTGAGATGTTGATGGGTATTGCATTAAATCTGCAAACCAGTTTAGAAAGAATTGCCATCTTTACTGTGATATAAATCTTCCAATCCATGAACATGGTATGCCTCTTCAAATGTTTAGATCTTTTTAAATTTACTATGGCCCCAAATTTTGTAATCTTTATCATAAAGTTCTTATAAATATTGTACTAAATTTATACCTCTGTTTTTCATATTCTTTGAGCAATTGTAAATCTTTATCATAAAGATCCTATAAATAGTGTACTAATTTTATATCTATTTCATATTCTTTGAGAAATTATAAATTCAATATGGTTATAAATTTTAATTGAATTTTTTATTTAATATTCCATTTGTTCATTGTCACTGCATAGAAAATACAGTTTTTGTGTGTTCATCTTGTATACTGCCACCTTGTTGGACTTAGTTATTATTTCTAGGAGTTCTTTGGTAGACTTCTTGGGGTTTTCTATGTAAATAATCATGTTTTCTGTGCATAGGGGCATTTTTATATCTTCTTTTCCAATGTGCATTTTTTTTCTTTGACTTACTGCCCTTAAAGACTTGCTTTTAATATTTGTTAGTGGGACAAAAGCAGCCTTAATCTAGGCTAATTTTGCCCCACTGTTGGGCCTATCATTCTGGATACTCTACCCCACACCCCATGTTTTGCTAGATTTTGCATTCTAGTTGGTGGAGAACATGAATGCTTCTCAGTTCTATGTAATATTGAGAGATTGTTCCTTCTTACTTTTCTTTTTCTCTTTTTTTTTTCCTTTCAGATACTTCTGTTTTATTTCTTCCTTGCCAGTTTAGATACTTTTTATTTGTTTCAGGTAGTTCTCTTTCCAGACTCAAGTAACTGCCTTGTATAGATGCCTTGATCAGCTGAAGACTTGAGGCAGATTATCTGAAGTTTTCTGGAACTCTTTTGGTTAAGTTTTCTCCTCTTCAGTAGTCTGCCCTTTGAACTCTAGCCACCTTACCTGCCTTTTCCTTCTGGCTCCACTTCCACTACTCAAAGGGATTCTGTGCTTCACTTGGGTCCCCCTTTCCTTTAATGTGACTCACAGTTCTCTCCAGGCAATAAACCGAAGCAATTCCAGAAATCACTTCCTTTATTTTCCCTCCCTTAGGACACATTAGCCTGTGCTGCCATACATCTATTGACTAAAAACTCTTTCTTTTGTATATTTTGTTCAGTGTTTTAGTTATTTCAGGTTGTTTGTTATTGGGGGCGGGAATCTGGTCCCTGTTACCCCATCTTGGTTGGAACTGTAAGTATATTTACCTATTTATGGCTAGTATTTATTTTAACATAGATCCTGGTCTGGTTTGACATTTCAAAATTATGGATGAGTTGCCACTCTTTATACCATTGTTTTCTAGTGGAACCCTTAAAGACCAAAAAGGAAAATTTTGCCTTTCTCAAGACAATTCAAGACCCACCCTGCCCTTCATGTTTTGTCTTCTAACATGCGCACAACGCCAACCCAAGTGCCCCCTTCTGATTCCATTCCAGTATAGTGATGGTAAAAGTGTCAGATTGTATTCTCTTCCTCCTACTTCATTTCCATTTTTGAAGAGGAGACAGACCAACTGACAAATTTACATCTTGAACTGGCCCCAGATAGTACATTTATAGTTGAAACCAAGTCTTAGTGCTTTCTTAATGAAAACCATGCAGAGAAATAGAGGCAGCTATTGGGCTGACATTGCATTTGAGTTAAAATCTGGCATCTCCACGCCATTGACAAGTCTGACAGCTGGAGCAGCAATCACCTCATCACATTCTCAGTTGTGTGTCTCCTAGATTTTGGCATCCTTCCTGTCTAAATTTTTATCAGATGAGCACTTTTCCTTGGCAAGTACTTTAAATACCTTCAACTTGTTTTATCTCTGAACTGTTGCCCCTTGCCCTCAGATGTCATTTCTCACATGTATGACTGGAGGATATTCGGAACAAATTAGTTAAGAATGTAGCTTCAGAGAGCAATTCCTTTTGGCCTTCTGCCCTTTCCATTCTCTCCCAGAATATCAGACCATCCTCTCGAGGAGACCTCTGAGGGCATTTATTAATTTCAGATAAGCCTACTTCATGGGCTTGCAAATTGGAATGATTGTTTATGAGTTTTGATTGTGATACTACGGGGCTCACTCTGTCTGTGCTCAGCCATCAGCATTGTTTTCTTTGGCTTTGTTTCATTCACAATAATCAAGGACGTGGGGTTGTGACCAGCAGTGAGCAAGCCTCAAAGGCCTATCATAAATCCCAGCTAAATACTGTGTTTGGAGGTTTCTCAAGATTAATGGCAGCCCTCAGCTCTCTGAGGCTGCACTGAGACCTGAGAGAAGGTGTTGTTCACTCTGGCTTCAGTGTTTCCACAACCAGAGATAGTAAGTGGTCTGTAAGCACCAAGGGACAGAATGTGGGCTTATACCAGGTACCATCCACATATGTAATAAGCTTCCCTTGCCTGCCATGCAAAGCCTCTTGGGATTTCCCCCATCTCTTTCTATAAAAAAAAATTCAGATTGTGTCAGCTTGGTTCATTTTCTCGCACCTGCAACAAACACACCTGGAGCTTTTCTTACCTGATGCATTGAGAGCTGAACAAGGTTATTCATGGCAGTAATGCAACCTTTTGAAAGGTGAAAAAAAAATTTAATTGGTTATTCAGTAAACAGACAAATCAGAAGAAATCTGTAAAAGCTAAACAGATTGATATTTTTTCCCCTGGGTTACATTTGTCCTTGTTTTCCAGCATCTTCATCAGTGTTTGCAACTGAAATGGATTCTCCTTTAACCTTTGGTCTTTTATCAGGAGAGGGATTGTTTGGTTCGCAGTAAATAGGAAGAGACCATTAACAAATAGCTATCTCATTTTACCTCTAGCTTATTTATAAGCCTTACAAGTTAATACCAGAAAAGCATGAGCTCTAATGAGGGGAAAACAACAAGATGACAGTAATAGTACTAGTGCTTATTGTTACCATCATTATCGTCATGTGCCATGTTATTTTGAGTCTGTATTACAACCATTTATTATTACTTTTGAACATTTATAATAGTACCAGGCACTATTATTTTTTTAAAGCAGCTTTATTAAGATACAATTCACATACAATAAAAATCTTCCATTTAAAGTATGACACTTTAGTTGTTTTAAGTGCAGCACAGAGTTATGCAACTATCACCGTTATCTAATTTTATTTTTTATTGTGTTATGTTAGTCACCATGCAATACCTTTTTATCACCCCCAAAAGAAACAACATTAGCAGTCACTATCCATTTCCCTACATCCCCCAGTTCCTGTCAACTACTGATCTACTTTCTAACTCTATATTTTGTCTGTTCTGGACACTTAATATGAATGGAATCATAGAGCATGATCTTTGTAACTGGTATCTTTCACTTAGTATGATGTTTTCAAATTTCAGCCATGTTGTAGAGTATGTCAGTATGTCAACCTTTTTTATAGCCTAATAATGTTCTTTTGCATGGATATACTACCTTTTGTTTATCCATTCATCATTTAATGGACATTTAGATTTCCACATTGCTAGAGTTTTGCTAGATATCACAGACATATATATTTTTAACCTTTGGTTTTGAATTAATTTCAAACTCACAAATGTTGAAAAATTAGTCCAAAGAATTCTCCCAGATTTCCCAAGTGTTAACACCTTACATAACCTGACAGTACAATTATCAAACATTGATACAATACTATTATCTCATATAAAGACTGTAATCATATTTCTCCTTTTGTGGCACTAATATTCCTTTTGTGAAATAGGATCCAACACAAAATTACACAGTACATTTACTTGTGTCTCTTTAGTGTCTTTTAATCTCAAACAGTGTCTCATTCTTTGTCTTTCAAGACTGATCATTTGAAGGGTACTAGACATTTATTTTATGGGATATTCTTCAATTTGGATTTTTTTAGAAATATTGGTATTTCTTCATAAGTAAATTCAGGAAATCCATATTTGATCAGAATATCTTAGTGTGTTCTTCTCAGTCTATTATACCAGCCAGTACATGATATCAATTTGTCCTATTTCTGATGATGCTAACTTTGATAACTCGGTTTGGATACTGTCTGTCTGGTTTTCTCAGAATAAAGTTGTGACTTTGTCTTTGTATTTAATAAATATCTTGTGAGAAGATACTTTGAGACCATATAGGTGTCCTGTTTCTCATTATAGTCTCATTAGCAATCTTAGCTTTTATTGGTAGTATTTACCTGCAATAGACATTATTGTTGTATTTGCCAAATGGGGATTTTTTACTTCCATTATTTCTTCCACATTTATTTATTTATTTCATTCTGGTTTAGAAGAATCTTATTTTATTCTATGGGTTATAATTCATTACTATCATTATTTATTTTTTATTGAATTAAGATTTCCCAATTGAAGAAAGACCCTTCCATTTGACTCTTGTATTTTTTTTTTACATATTCCCATAATTTATTGTGCTATTGCTTATTTTCTGTCCCAGGCTTATCTTATACTTTTCTTGCCCTTGAGTCAGCCATTTCTCCAAGGAAACCTGATAACTTTTACAGAAGATATTTATAACCCATGGTCTGGGCACCATTCTAAGCATTAATATTATTTTATTTCCTCCCCCTGAGTTAGGTTACAGTTAAGAGCTGCATTTTTTAAATGAAAGCAATTGTCATTTATGTGATGTTTCACATAAATGACATACCCATAATTGACATAAATAACACATACAGTGTCACTCAGCTGTAGTTGAACACAGGTATTTTAACCCTAATGCCTGTTCTTAAATTTGATTTCACACTGGGATTAGAAAATTTATTCAATATCTCTGAGCCTTCATACCTTTATCTTTGAAATGAATCTGAGGTTATTTGCCTCTCAGGGTTGTTGTGGTGAGTGAATAGGTGAACATATGGGAAATAATATTTGTCCCATAGTGGGCACTGAAATACTAGTTGAATCTGAGTTGGGTTACTCACTCATAAGTATTTATATGCACCTACTTTGAGCATTTAGGTAGAAAATGTGTAGGATAAAATTGTTAAAAGATACAGCTCTCCCTTGTAGGAGCTTGTGAGAACATGAAACCATAGTACATGAAATTTCAAGTGAATGTTACAAATGCTGGAATTTGGGGGGATGCGTGGTCTAAGATTTTGGAAAATTGAGATCTCAGTGTTGGGCAGAGGAGGAGGTATTTGAGCTGAGCCATTAAAGATGATAGGATTACATTGTTGTAGAGGAACACTGAAGGTTAGGACACTGGAACATAGAGTACAGTTCGGGACCATTCATTTGTATATCAGAAATGACTACAGTGATAGGAGACAAAATTCACCTTCCACATGCAAATCATCCTTTATACAAAAGGATAGTCTTCTATGACAAGGTGGCCTCCATCCTACCAGATATCCAAGAAGTATAGACAATTCAGTAGTAGGTCTCCTTACCTATTGACCTGATAAATTTTGCAATACGTACTATTGATGACAATTGAGGAATATGTTATGATGGGGACAGATGATCTTAGGCATAATTAGAGTTTTAACATATTTGTTTAACTTTGCTGGGATTCCTAATGTTTAGCGTCACAACCACTTCTAGGTCCAGAATGTTGGTTTGTTATTTTGGTGAAATATTTTGAACATTTCTCTTGGAACTCATTTTACATAAATTTGTATTTTCACTGGTCTAGAAAATAAGTTCCACATGATGTACATAGAAATTCTTTAACAGTTTACAATTTATAAATTGTAAATTCTGCTGTTGGAAATTTTGAGGGTGGATACTTAATAGATTCTCTTGAATGCTCTGCAACTCCCTTGGACCTCCAGGAATTATTTTCCAAATATTGTTTATTAGAATATATGCATTTTTTCTAGAAATAGGGTTTGAGTTTTCATAAGATTCTCAGAAAATTCTCAGAACCCCAAATATTTAAATGCTACTATCCTAGAGCTATGTTTTCTAGTCTGGAAGCCACTTGCCACATATACTTATTTATATTTAATTTCATTAAAAATAAATAAAGTTAAAAATTCATTTCCTCATTTGCACATTTCAAGTGCTCAATAGCCTCAGATAGCCAGTGGCTATGATATTCTACAGTACAAACATAGGTCATGGTTTCCATCATTATAGAAAATTCTGTTAGGTGGTACTGCAAGCTGTTGATTCTCAAACTTTGGCATGCATCAAAATTACTTGGTTTTCTTAAAAACAGATGTTAAGTCCTACTTTCAGAGATTCTGATTTAGTAAGAATGAGAGTAAGTATAGTAAGTATGAGTAGAGTAAGTGAAGTGTATGTAACTAAGATTGAGAGTTTACATTTCTAACAAGTTCCCACATGATGCTGTTGTTGCCAGTCTAGAAACCACTCTTTGAGAACCACTGGGATGGATGAGGTTGACTGGGCTTGTAGGGTTGGGAGGTGGTTGGGGAGGGGTTGTATGGGAGGGGACCAGGGAAGAGAGGGAGAAACTTCTACCACAAATTATTTGATTCTGAACTTCTTGGCAATCAAGTTGTAGGTCTAGAGAAGGTCCATGGTTCTAACCCTATTTTACATTTATTCAAGACCTTTATATCTGACTCATAATCTCATTTGATATGCCAGGTATGAACTAAGGACATATGTCTTTTGGAATCTCTTCTTCTAAAGTTATCTTCAGGAGAAATGTATATTTTAAAGTGGCTTCCATGCTGTCTAGAGTCTAAGACTTTTGCAGGCCTTGTTATTCTATAGATTACAAAAAGGGACCAGGGTTATTCAGTAGGTGTGGAGAGAGGCAGAATGGAATAAAACAAGGCCAAGTATGTGTTAGATTGCCAGACCAGTGTTAATTCCAGGGGAAACTAGAAGCTACCTCGAGATTCCAGAGAATGTGAAGGTTCTTCCTTCCCCTCTAGCTGTACTTTCATTAGTTTCATAAATTAGGGTTGAAACCCATACAGTAAACCTACTGGTTATTTTCCTATACCCCAAGCCGTGGTATATCACTAATCCATTATGTCACTCTTTTCCTGTCCCCAAACCTCAGAATCCTTTTCAAGATAAGACCTAGATGGACATTAACCAATCAAAGAAATATGTTTGGTACTCTGGACATGAGTGATGAAGTACTAAGGGATTGATTTTCTCTACCAAAATGAGGCAGGGAACACTGACTCACATTATAAAGCAATCATGCAACCTTAGTTTCTCACCATTTTCTAGCATTTCTTGAACTGATGCTAATATTGGGGCTTCCCAGCAACACAGTAGGCTGGGTATGCCCACTAACAAGCAAAAGACATGAAAGATCCTAACTTTTCAAAAGATGTTATGGGATGATAAATGCAACTCCTACAAAATGCTTGCTTTGATTATTTTTGGGACATGACAATCAGTTTATTCTTCCCCTGAATGATGGTTTGCAGGATCACTGCTTGGGAAAGATCTGAGTGGCAGTTTCACTGGAAAACAGTGAGACTGCCTGTGTGAAAGCAGAATTCTATGACCCATCTCATTTCTTGTGTGGTTCCCTTTTGGCCTCGTGGTGGGTACAGCATCCAGGTCACCGCTAGTACAGGCAGACAAGCTCAAACCACAGGTAGTGATACTGAATGTGTTTGTATGTTTAGGTGAGAGGTCACAGATGGGCTTAGTCTGGATTACCTCAAACTCAGACCCCTAGCTGAGTGTCTGGAGGCTAAACAGTGATCAAAAGGAGAGCTTTGAGCTGAGGTTGAGGACCAGCATGCTCCAACCAGGCTGTGAATGTAGCTTAGTGTCCCAAATCACCTGATGCTTACAAGGGTCAGATGGAAACTTGTGACATTTTTTTTTTTCAGGAGGCTGGTGCTAAAATAATTTTCTTCCCTATCAGAGAGCAGTACATGAGTGATGATGACTGGAATCCTTCAGTTGGTAATCAGTTTCCAGAGAATCACAAAGAGAGATCATCTTACATGTAGACTAAGTCAATATAGTGGGAAGATCATAGACAGGGAGTCCAGAAGAACCAAATTTCAGTCCTATGACTGCCATGAAATTGTGGTGTGCCAGGTAGCCTAAGCAAGCCACTTAATTCTCTAGGGACCCATTCTTCACCTGTACAGTAAAGAAGATAGATTAGATAATTTTATAATTCCTTTTGGCTCTAAAATACTATTATACAAATGGATGACTTGTGATCATTTTTGAGGTAAGGAATTTCAGAGCCTGTGACCCCATATATGATTATCTACCTTGCCAAAGCATCAGCCACCAACCAATCTGTGAGGAAATTCCTGCCCACATGTCTCTACTAGATCTGCCCTTTCATGCCTCATACTCTATATCTGTCCAGTCTTCTTTAGGTTAAGCTGTGGAGTCCATGTTTCTTATAACTATTGAGCTTGTCATCCCATGGGTTATTTCTTTGAAGACCTGGTTGTAAAGTAGATAAAAACAAAACTCTTCGTGAGAAAGCAGGAATTAGGGGATCTATAACCTCCACCACCTTGTTTACACTGTCCTCCCAGCAAGGCACAATGAGACAGCTTCACAGAAATTCTAGGAATCAGGAAAACAGAGTTAAAACCACAGGAAGAGAGGAAGGGAGCTTGGAAACCAATGGCTCAGTGGTCCAAGGAACCATTTTAAAAATATCATTTCACTATGCAAGTTACTTCAGTGTGTGTGTGTGTGTGTGTGTGTGTGTGTATACACAGAGTGTATATATATATGTGTGTGTGTATATATATATATATATATATATGTATGTATATGTATATATACAGATATATAAAATCTGTTTTTTGGGTGTTGAGTCTAAGAAGTTCTTTATAGATCTTGGTTATCAGCCCTTTGTCCATAGTGTCATTTGTGAATATCCTTTCCCATTCCGTGGGTTGCCTCTTTGTTTTGTTGACTGTTTCCTTTGCTCTGCAGAAGCTTTTTATTCCAATATTATTAAATATTTTTCAAATGTATCATTTGTAATGGCTGTGTTTAATCTTTTCCCTGTTGTAAGATGTTTGACTAGTTTCTATTTTTGCCATTTGTCTTGTGGTTGCCCCACAGAGTGTGGGATCAATATTCCTTTCCCTCTAATTGGTTCAGATGTCAAGACTAATGATGCCACACATGCCCTAAGAGACTGTGGAAACATTTATTTCTTACATCACGAGGCTTTCTGGGGAGAGCAGAGCAAGCACTCAAGCTGGTCTACTTAGTTTGAGTGAAGAAAAGAGAAGTGCCTTTGGTTTTTACTATGACTAGGTATAGGCTGGCATGAAGGTTCCCATGTACATCATAGGCCTTGTGGGATTTGAAGGAAAGGATTACCTGAGCTTTTTAATAGGCTTGCTCAGATGTGGGGCAAAAAGAAAAGGAGAAGGATGGGGTCCCAAAGTGGTCAGCAGCCACTTGCTGGAGCCAATTAATATTAAGTATTAGAAAATCCCAAGGAATCCACTAGAATCCTACGAGAACTAATAAATGAGTTAGCAAGATTTCAGTGTACAAGATCAGTATACACACAGGTCAACTCTATTTCTATACATTTACAATGAACAATTGAAAATGAAATTAAGGAAATAATTCCACTAATCATGGTATATAAAAGTATAAATTACTTAGGAATAAATTTAACAAAAGAAATATAAAACTTAACACTCCAAAACTCAAAACATTATTGAAAAAATTAAAGGAAGACGTAAATGACTAGGACATCCTATGTTCATGGATTGTAAGACTTAATATTAAAATAACAGTATTTCCCCAAATGATCTACAGATTTAACACAATACCTATCAAAATCCCAGCTGGCTTTTTAATAGAAATTGATAAGCTAATCTTAAAAGTCATACAGAAATGCAAAAAATCTAGAATAGAAGATACAGTCTTGAAGATAAAAAGTTGTAGAACTCACACTTAACAACTTCAGAACTTACTACAAAGGTATAGCAATGAAATATATATTGGCATAGGATAAACTTAAAGATAA
Source organism: Lontra canadensis (assembly GCF_010015895.1). NCBI lineage: Eukaryota > Metazoa > Chordata > Mammalia > Carnivora > Mustelidae > Lontra > Lontra canadensis. The sequence goes on along the minus strand of NW_022630997.1, from coordinate 39,720,085 downwards.
ATGTAAAAGAATTGGATGTCCAGAAGTAAACTCTTTAGTTTAATTTTATTTTTTCAGTGTTCTAAGATTCATTGTTTATGTACCACACCCAGTACTCCATGCAATATGTGGCCTCCTTAATACCCACCACCAGGCTCAGCCAACCCTCCACCCTCCTCCCCTCCAAAAGTTCAGTTGATTTTCACCAAATGTGACAAGACATTTCAATGAGGAAAGAGTAGTCTTTTCAACAGATGTTGCTGGGACAACAGGATAGCCACAGGCTAAAGAATAAAGTTGGACCACTTCCTTGTACTATACACAAAAATGTACTCCAAATGGATTATAGACCTAAATGTATGAGCTAAAAGTATACAACTCTGAGAAGAGAACATAGGAGTCATGTCTTCATGACCCTGGCTTAGTAAAGTCTTTTTTTTTTTTTTTAAGATTTTATTTATTTATCAGAGAGAGATCACAGGTAGGCAGAGAGGCAGGCAGAGAGAAGAGATGGGAAAGCAGGCTCCCTGCTGAGCAGAGAGCCCGATGTGGGACTTGATCCCAGGATGCTGGGATCATGACCTGAGCAGAAGGCAGAGGCTTTAACCCATTGAGCACCCCCAGGCACCCCAGTAAAGTCTTTTTAACTATGACACCAAAAGTACAAATGACAAAAGAAAAAATAATGATGAGCAATATCACTATTAGCTGGGAAGATAGTAGAAACAATAACCTCTTCCTTTAAGTACATTTTGCAAAAATAAAAAGGGGGGTTCTTAATTTCCGTAGGGCTTGTTTTCATCTATATTAGGTCATATTAACTACTTTAACCCAAAAGAAGTGCTCCCATCTTGGATCTATGCGTCTCATTTTGCCAAACATTAATTTTAAGCATCAAAGATTTCATTTTATTTCAGTGTATTACTTATTATGTCAGAGTATCCATGTCTGCTATGGGATATATTAAAGAAATGGGTGCTAAGACCATGGGAAATTTAGATAAGACAGTAGGATAGTGGGTAAATTGAAGCATACCTCTTTGTCCTTTATTTTACTTTTAACAACCCCCTTAAGAGTATGGTGTACCTTTAAATTTAATGAGGGACCCAGGTATTACTGTAATTTGAGTCCCAGTATCAGTTGAGACCAGGAAGTTATGCCAGTTGTACAATTCAGCAGAGATGAGAGTTAATGTAGAACCTCTGTTTTTTTTAATTAATTAATTAATTAATTAATTAATTTATAAAGATTTTTATTTATTTATTTGACAGAGAGAGAGATCACAAGTAGCCAGAGAGGCAGGCAGAGAGAGGGGGGGAAACAGGCCCCCCACTGAGCAGAGAGCCTGAGTAAGGGCTCCATCTCAGGACCCTGAGATCATGACCTGAGCTGAAGGCAGAAGCTTAACCCACTGAGCCACCCAGGCACCCTAGAACCTCTGTTTTAAAACACAAAATCCAATTCGTACCCTTTTTACTTTTTCCATTGTTGACTTATTTTATTTATTTTATTTATTATGTTATCACTATCATTATTATTATTTTAAATTCAAGTCTGAGATATATGGTATATGGGTATTCTTTTCCTATAACTTTGAGGTTCAGGTTTGTTTTTAGTGGCAGAGGCATAGGGAGCAGTAGCATTTAAAGCCTCATAGGGTTCTAGTGAGTAATTTGTTTCTAAGAGTGCAGACCTCAGCATACCACGTGGTGACTGTTCTTTATAGTAGCAGCATTCACTGGACCCATATACTGCATAGGACTGGCCTTTCCCCTAATTATAGAACAGGGTCCATGCCTGATGGAGAGACAGTCAATGGTCTTAGCTCTTTCTTTGTACCTAGCATGAGTCATAAAGTTCATGCTGAAATTGAGATACAAAATAAAATCAGAAGCACAAAAATAGGTCTAGCCTGAGACATATGACCTAAAGCTACTTTAAGGAGAACCCCAATTCCTATTCCTGTCCCTAAATGCCAGTATTGGAACTTTGACTTATATTGGTCTTCTGGATTTTAAATCTATAAGAAAGGCTAGGTGGGACTCAGCAAATACATCTCAAAGTGGTTGGTAGCTAGTAGGCTTCAATACTGCACACTAGTCAGTAGACAGCAGAGATTGTTAGCAAGCCACAAGCAAAAGAAGAAAGTTCTCCAGATGATTGTATTCATCACCTAGACCATCCTGCTCACAGGATCAGTTGTCTTGTGGTTGTTCAGCAGAGAGTGGAATCAACCACCCCATACCAAAGTTGGATCCCATTTCAACACTGATGACACCACACGTGCACCAGGAGGGTATGAAGACATTCATTACTCCTATCATGAGACTTCCTGCAGAGAAAGGAAGGCATTCAAGCTGGCCCATTTGGCTTCAGTGAGTGGGCAAATGGCTTTGATTTTTAGTGCAGTTAACAGTTGTGCCAGGGAAATGAGGGCCAAGATTTGCACGACTTGATCTTCCATTTGGTGCCAAGGAAAGAAGCATCTGGGCTCTCTTACAGCTTGCCCAGAGGTGGAGCAAAAGCGAAAGTGGAGGAATGGGGTGTATAAACTGTCAGTAATCAAATATCGAAAATAGAGTCAGATACTTTATTATGCTATCATAAATACTGATGTAATAACCATTCTGGTGTACTCATCTTCGTATCCGAACAAATAGACTTTCTAGAAATGGTCTTAATTAGCTATTCTAGAAAGCTATAAATAGAGAGGAAGCTATTGTTCAAGTACAGTTGAATATTGACTACTCCCTCCCTTGGCTCAAGAACCAGGAGAGTTCTCTGTCTGTAAATCTTCTCATAAATGGAAGTGCATACATTGTGATGCATCCTTCTGGAATGATGATGTTAACTCTGAATATAAAAGGGAAGGAGTCTAGGAAAACTGAGCTTTCCAATACTTTCCTGAAAATGTCCCAAGCTACTAACTATGCCCCTTGGGGACTCTGAGAAATAAGAAATACTATGCTGTGATTGTTGTATCTGTTCCTATTCTGTGTGGCCACCTCACTCATGGCAGAATTTCCATCCACGGTTATTAAGTTGGAGAGTTAACATAATTTTAAAATATGAGAGTCCATGGAAGGGTTTGTTCTTGCAAGTCCATAGGCCACCTGAATTTCATAGCATCTCTGAATATCTCCTTAAGCTAAATTTCTAGAAGATAAATCTGAAGGACAAATAGTATACCTATCAAAAAAATTTTTTTGGAACTTTTGTTGGTTAATTGTCATTATTTGAGGGCACATTTTGCCTTGAATTTAATGCTATCATTCTCATGAACTCAAGTGTCTAGATTTTTTTTTTTATTTTTTCAGTGTTCCAAGATTCATTGTTTATGCACCACACCCAGTACTCCATGCAGTATGTTCCTCCTTAATACCCACCACCAGGGTCACCCATCCCCCCATCCTTTCCCCTCCAAAACCCTCAATTTGTTTCTCATAGTGCAGTCTCTCATACTTCGCCTCCCCCACTGATTTACCCCACTTCACTTTTCCTTTCTTTCTTCTAATGTCCTCCATGTTATTCCTTAGATTATTTTTAAAATAATGAACGCATATTAGAAAGAATGGCAGATACCTTATTTTTAGATCATGATTGTTAGTACATTTCGGGGTCACCTAGAAACAGGAAAAATCACCAACATGGGGGAATTAAGAAAAACATTGAGCTGAAGTCAGGAAAGGAAGCAGGTATTTGCCTCAATTCTCAATACTGGAATTTGGATATAAAGCCTTGGACCTACCACAAGGTACAGGATATGAACCAAAAGCTCCTTTATTAAGTGTGGATCCTTGAATTTTAATCAAATGATATCATGTCTATAGCACAGAACCTTGTAGAAGGAAGGCTCATCAGTTTAGGCTTTTCAGATTTCCACAGAATAAGAAAAAGCAAGTATTGATTACACAGTCAGAAATCACCAAACATTACACAAACCTCACTTTAGTCTAAGTGTTAGCAAAGAAGGAGTGTAAACTCCCAATAGAATGTCAGATACTGGAATTTGCAGTCTTGGTAAAACACATTTGTATGAAATCATTTAAGAAATAAAGATGGAATAAAACAGAAAAAAGTAAGAGACTATAAAAGTAACTGATTTGAAAATTATTCCTTTAAAACTTTCAGTTTAAAAATATGATTATGTAGATTTAAAAATCTTCAGTTATATTAAGTAGATCAGGTCATTGAAGGGAATTATTAGTAAACTAATAAGCAGATCTAAAGAAAATATACAGAATGCAATACAGTAATTAATAATACAGTAATTAGTAATTTGAGAAGTCAGATGACATGGAGGTTAGAATGAGAGGATTTTCCATTCAGCAAGTCCAAGTTCCAGAGAGAACAGAGAAAAGACAGGAGAGGCAGTGCTTGAAGAGGTGATAGCTGAGAATCCTTCAGAATGATAAAAGACATGAAACTATATAGGAACCAGATGGTAGAGCAAGCAGGATAAATATTTAAAAGCTATAGCTAAAGAAAGTTATTAAAACTGCAGAGTATCAGGGCATCTGGGTGGCTCAGTTGGTTAAGCAACCAGCTCTTGATTTTGGCTCAGGTCATGATCTCAGGGTTGTGAGATTGAGTCCCATGTTGGGCTCCATGCCCAGCTTCAGATTCTCTCTCTCCCTCTGCCTCTTCTTGCCTGTTCTCTCTCTCACACACTCTCTCTCTCAAAAACAAAACTAAATAAACAACAAAACAACAACTGCAGAGTACCACCAGAAACAACAGTGTTGATAAGGATGTAGAGAAAAAGGAACCCTCATGCACTGTTGGTGCGAGTGCAAACTTGTGCAGCCACAGGGGAAAGGAGTATGGAGGTTGCTCAAAAATTTAAAAATAGAACTATCCAGTGATCAACAATCACACTACTGGGTATTTACCCAAAGAATACAAAAACACTAATTCAAAGAGATGCATGCATCCCTATGCTTATAGCAGCATTATTCGTAACAGTCAAGATAAGAAAGCAACCTAAGCATCTATAAATAGATGAATGGATAAAGAAGATATTATATATATATA